>NW_024080665.1:2536528-2886032 GCF_003009895.1 Hyaena hyaena
ATTCATTTATTCAACGGACTCCTGATGCCAGACCCAGAGCTCAGGGCTGAAGATTCAGGGCGAGGGACACACAGCCTCTCCCTCTGGGGTTTGACCAGTGTCTGGGACTGTCTGATCTGACATCAATAGCTCTTATCACCACACCGCAGCCTTTGAAGCAGTGCTTTCCCCCTCTCCTCTGTGAGGTCCGTGCTGTCTCTCTACCCCTTTCCCTGCTTCCTTCCTTCAGCCTTCTCCCCAGCCACGCCTAGGGGCTCCTTCTGTAGTTCCTTCACTCAGACAATTCTGGAAATGCCACCTCCAGCAGGAAGTCTCCTTGACTGATCCAGCCCCCAGGCCCTTACCCCTCCTCCCTCTTTTGTATTGTTCTCCTTCATAGGAGGGCTTCATAGGCAGGGAGCCTCTTGAGGGCACAGAAGGTGGCCAGTCCCACTCTGGGCCCCTCAGCCGGGCTAAGTGCTTCCGAAACCTTGGCTGATGGGCCAGGACTCACGACTGAAAGGGAGAACTTGAACCGGGCAAGACCAGAATATAAAGTGAGATAGACCTACTTCACTTTGTGCAAATCACCAGCTCGCTCTGAATCTCTCTGTTCAGTTCTTTCTTGGCAAAATGGGGCTCCTGATCCCTGCATTCCTCGCAGCCCTGCAAGGAGGGTGTGGGTGAGGATGGGTTGAAAGCCTCCTCCTTTACAGGGTTGTCCACCATGTGTTCTCAAATTCACTGTGTGTCCTTGGGCCAGACATGGCCCTCTCTGGGACCCCTTGTCCTTTGCCGCCCACATGACCACTAAGTTACCCCCTGGCTCTGCTCCTGCCCCAGCACATGGAAATACCCATGGTGTCAAGGGCCTCCGTCTTCCCCGTGCCCCTCCAGCTGGCCAGCCCAGGCCAGGGACATTCTTGGGAGTCTGCAGGGCTCCAGACATCCTGGAGCCAGGAAGGGAGAGGCTGGGATGGGTCAGGCCTGGAGCCCCACAGAGGCTGTTACTCTCCTACCAGCCCACGCGGGAGGGGGCAGGTCACCAGGGCATCCCACGAAGTAGGACAAACCCAGGCAGGAGGTGTCAGACACGCAGGCCCCAGCAGAGAGGCTGAGGACAGAGCCCGGACTTGCCCCGGGACCCTGCTAAGCCTCTGATTTGCAGGTCTTCTCCTCTGTAGGATAGGTGCCATTGGGAGATAATGACAAATATCACTCTCCTGACTGCTGCCCAGCTCAGGCCACACCATCTCTCCCCAGACTTGGGCCAATGGCCTCTTTATTGGTGTCTTGACTTTCAGATAATGCCTTTGGGTACGTGTGGCTAAGCAGCCACCACGGCCCTTCACCTAAGGTGAAGGCACAGCCAGGCGGCCTGACCTTCGGGCAGCCTGCGATTCCACAGTTGCTATCAAATCGGCTCTAGAGAGCTGTGCCCAAGGCCTGGGCACCCAGGGTCACGAGGGTCATGGTACCTGCAGCTGCCCCTCCCTGCCCCCTGCCTTCCCACCCCGCCTGCTCAGAGGAGGAGGGAAGGGGGAAGGGGTAAAGGAGGCAAGCACCGCCGCTCCCTCCCGTAACTGAGGTCACCTCTCCGTGGCCCATATGGAGCCACCACCCCCCTCCCCCAGACCCCCACTAAGAGTCTCCTTAGCAGAGGCACAGGAACGAAGAGACCCAGTCTGGGTCCCCACAGGCTGCACGCAGAACCACAGATCCGTCATTCACTTCAGGACGCAGCCCAGGAAGTAAAAGACCACTCAAGACTCATTCCCAGTGGCAGCTTCTCCTGCCCTGCAGCTCGCCCAGAGCAATAGGACTCACCCTTGACCCTGCCTTCCCCTGCCATGAACACCCAGGGCTGTTAGCTCCCGAGTTCGGGGAGACCTCAGGCAGGTCTTGGATGCTGGTGGACTCTGAGCTGGGTTCTCAGGCTGGGGATGGCTTCCCAGCCCTCTGTCATAAGCTGGGTGACCTTCAGAAGGCTCCCAAGCTCTCAGAGCCGCACCTGCCTCATCTATTGGATGCATCTAAAAGTAGCTGTCCCACAGGAAGGACACAGAGGTGAATGTGCTTTTGAGGCACCCGATGGGCCCTGACCACTTTCTCCTGCAGTGGGGCACAGGCTTGCTCTCATCTGTTTGGTCTCAGTGGACTGGCCTTTCCTCTCTCCTCCACCCTGCCTGACACCCGCAGGCTGAGGGGTCAGCCCTCTGCCATCCGCTGGCCGCGGGGCTGCCCTCAGGGGCTGCTGGGTTGGTGGTTGGCCGGAGAGGCTGGAAACATGCTTGGAAGCTGTCACCCACTATGAGGGCTGGAGGGTTTCCTCCGCCACCACTCCAGCTCCCCAGCTGTGGGGCTCTGCCCCGATCCTGGCCCCTCCGGGAACATTCCCAAACACCCTGGCCCACTTTTTAATAGTTTAGTAGCCACCTGATGGGCCTTTCCCTGCACAACTTATTAATGCTTTTTATTGTGAACGATGTCTAGCTCCCAGGGGGCTACGAGGCCATTTCACGCACATTGTCTCAGTCAGCCTTCCCAGGGGCCCGGGAGGTTAGGATTCTCATCATCCCCAGTTTGCAGATAAGGAAACAGAGGCTCAAGAAGCAAAGGTGCTGTCATGATGCACTGAGAGCTCCATCGCCCCACGCTATGGTGACAGTAGCAGTGGCAGGTAGAGGCATTTACTGAGCACCTGCTAGGTGCCCACCACCCGTCTGGCCAGATCGTCTGAGCCTCGTTGTGGGCGGGGGTCTCCCCTTCTCTCTCCCACCCACCTTGCAGGCCCTGGTGGAGACGGCTGTCTGAAGAGGCAGAGCTGAGGGCAGGGAAGATGACCTTCCTCAGGGACCCCTCCACCTGCTCCCAGGGAACTTGGTAGAGCCCTCGGGCTCTTAGATGCTGAGGTGCCCACGCCAGCACTCCCGGATGTCTCCTAAGGTTTCCACACTTCTAAGCATCCAGTTCCAGGAGTTAGTGGGTCATGCGACAAGAGTGTGGGCTTTTGGAAACCCAGCCCTTTATTAAAGCTGCCTTCAGGGTAGGATATAGAGTCCTTGGTAGACTCCTTTGTTCTAGAATATCACTGTTATCGCTCTCACACTGCGTTTGTTACCCCCATGAAGTCACTGCTTGGGCTGAAGGTATTGAAAGCTTCTGCTAAAATGAAAAGCTGCTCTTTTCTAGACTTCTCGTGAAACACCAGGTGAGTGGTATCGCCAGTAGTGAAGGGTTAGGGTGGACAGACCTCCTTGTTCTGAGCTCTCTTTAGCTGCGGACGCTTTGCATCAGGCAAGTTACTGAATGAGCAGCTCTGGTCAAATAGGGAGAGAGGCATTTGCTGAAGTCCCCAGCATAGGTGGCGGCCTTAGAAGGGCTCCAAGGAGGGGCTGGCGCTGAACAGTCTTTAATGAGCGGCTGGGATTTTGCCAGGTGGAGACATGGAAAGGGCGTTCCGGGGGAGGGCCGTACTTGGCCAAATGCATGGTGGTGGGAGGGTAGGTGGGCTGATGGGGGAGGCAGGTCAGGGGAGGGGACCTACAGTGCTCGTGAGAGGGGGCCGTGGCTGGGGAAGGGGTGGGCTAAGCAAGCCTTGGTGGCTCCAACTTCTCATCAGGCGAGAGCAAGCGAGAGCAGGGCTGGGGCGAGTCCCAGAGCCCGGGGGTCTCCACCATCGAAGCATGGCCAGTCTAACGGGGGACAGACCTGGATCCACACAGGGTGCTCAGGGCTCTGATGAGGTGCAGGGTGAAGCCTGAGGGCTGGAGGTCACCGGGCCTGGTGGTGGGACCCCAACTAGCTGGGGAATCAGGGAAGGCTTTCTGGGGGAGTTATGTAATGCCTGCACTGCACCCTAAGGTAGGAGTCAGCACCTTGAGGAGGGCACTCAGCTGAAGGGACCAGCATGGGCAGAGACTGTGTGCCCTCCTCAGAGAGGGGTTTGAAGCCGAAGAATATGGCGCCCTAACCTGCCCTGTCCCAGCCTCATGGGGTCCCTGAGTGTGCCCAGGCTCCCTCCCTCCACTGCCTCTTGCCCTCCCGCCTCAAGCCTCACCCACTCCAGTTCATCCTTGACCCCTCCAGGACCCCTGTCTGAAACCCCATTGAGGCCCACGCTGTTCCCCTGGTTTGGGGTGGGGGGCGGGGTGGGGGCAGATCAAGACCTGCATGATCCCAGCCCTGCAAGCTCTCCAGCCTCCAAGGGGCGAAAAGGTGAGGCTGGAGGCGTGGGAGGGGGGCCCGGCTGCCTTCTCCGGATGGGGCAGGCGGAACTTCCCGAGATAAGGGCGGCCAACAATGGGGGGCTGTGTGGCGCAGCCTGTCCCCCGGCTAGAGGAAATGAGTGGCCTTCGCACCATTAATCCGCTGCGGCCCACAGCACCCTCTTGAAGGGTGACTGGGACCGCAGGGGAGATGTCTCCAGCACCCACCTGCTGTCCCAGCCAGAGGGGCTGTGTCTGCCACTCCAGGCCCATCTCCTCCCAGGACCATAAATGGGAGAAGAGGGCTGGGGGAGGGGCAAACGGAGGGGGGCTCCTTAGGCTGTGGAAGCGGGGCCTGGGTTGGCTGCCTGACTAAGCCCCGTACTCTGTGGGACCCAGGCCCGTGTTGCACCCCTTCTGGACCCCCTGACCCTCACTGACCCCCAGGCTCCTTCCTTTGTGGCTATTCTGGGAGTCTGAGGATACCACATGCCTGTAATTCTTGTCTTTCTGTCCCCCTCAGGACATGGGCCGCAGGCCACAGGCTTTATCCAAATATGGGGGCTCTGACGTGGGATATTAGGCAGCAAGGAAGGCTGCTCCAGAGAAGTCTGGCCTATGTGGACTGTCATGGCCACTGCAACTAAAGTCAGCAGGGAGAATACATGGCTAACCCGGAGAATACGTACTGTCCCGGGCCTCAGTTTCCCCTTCTACCTCACGAAGGGTGGGACTCGGTAACTGCTCCGTGGAGGATGGGCTGCTGTGGTCAGTGACAATGGAGATGAAACCATGGAGTTGCCGTAAGTCTCCCCACTCCCCGAGTTCAGCCTTAGCCGCTGACCAGCTGTGTGAATCGGGGCAGATCCCTTCTTGCCTTGGGGCCTCGGTCTTCTCGTCCAACAAATGGGGCTCCCTGGTCAGCTAGCTGGTGGGAGTTCTGGGACAATGGGTATAAATGGGACCCTGTGTGCTATGCAGGGAGGGGTGGCCGTCTCTGAAGTGGCCTGGGCTTGGGAAGCCACACCCAGGACCCAATCTCTAGCCTGGGAGTCGGCCTTCTCCGTCCCTTCCCCTCCCTATTTTCTACCTCTCCCTCTTGCCTCCAGCTCTCAGAGGGCCACCCTCAGGGAAAAAGATCAATGCAGGGGACATTCAAAACAATGGACAGGACCCACGGAAGCCTTAGATCACCAAGGCCAGCCTACTCAACGTGCAGATGGGGAAACTGAGGAAACAGAGGCTGAGCGTCTCCCGAAGGCACAGAGACAGTAGGTGGAGGGTAAAGTCTGGAACCCAGATCTGCTTCTCATGCGCCTCCAGGCTCTGGAATGTTAGGGCTGGAAGGGGCTTTGAGGCTCAGTTCGTCAGAGTTCTCTAATTGCTCAGAGCAGGAAACTAGAAAGCGCGAAAGCCTGACCCAGGTCATCCCAAGAGCGGTCTGGGACCCTGACCTCTCAGCTCCAGGACCCCGTGTGGTCCTAGTGCTCCGGTGGCCCATCGGGGTGGGGTGAGCCCTCCTATCTCCCTTACCCTCACCCCTGCGTGTTATCCAAGCTTGCAGGGAGGGAACAGTGTCTTCGAGGACAGAATGGGGAAGAATAACCACCGAAACATATTGGCGGGAGCCCTTCCCACACCATCGGGAGAGTTCTGCTCAGGCCAACCGATGCCACAGCACCCCCTTCTCCACCACCCGCAGCTCCTGCTCCCTTCCAACAGTCCTTCCAGAAAGGAAACATGTCAGCATGAGGAGGAGGAAGCAGGTGGCTGTGTCCTAGGAGCAGTCTGGCTCCATCCCGGGGTCCCTGAAACACCTCAGTGTCTCCCCAGCTGGCCACTTGGGCTGCCACTGCTCCCCAGGGCTCTCTAAGAGCAAAGAAAGAAAAATGACATTTGCTGACTCCTGTGCCAGGCTGTCCCTGTGCATGTGTCTCTTAATCCTTAGCACAGCCTTAGGGGTGGGATTTAATACTCCTATTTTACAGAGAAAAAGCTGAGGTCCAGAGAGGGAGAGTGACTTCCCCAAGGTCACGCAGATCATACAGGGTAAAGTTAAGGCTAAGCCTGGCTCACTGCACCGCACCCCTCTGCCCACTCCCCACCTTGCCTTTAGAAGGTCTACCTTATGTTCATGAAAATATTAAGCTGTGTCTGACCCAGCTGCCTGGCCCTCTCTGGTCCATTAAGAGATTCTCAATGAGACAGGTGGCATGGCCACAACTGCTCTTTCCTTTGTTTCTCTCTGTCAATCCCACGGCCCTTCCCCTGCTTGCTGAGCAGAAGTGAAAAGCTGTGACTGTGGCAGGACAGATGGGTTTTGTGGTGTCATCCACAGGTCCCCCTGCACCCTGCCGATGCCTGTTAGTGGGAGCACCCCGCTATCTCTTCCTACTGCTCAGAAAGCTTCATATGTTTTGGATCTGGGTTCGTAAATTCCTTCTATCTTAGAATCTGCTCTGGCTTCTCTGGAACGTCTTAGACTGGGCTCCCACACCCCCGGTCTTCCCGTCTCAGCTGAGACCCACCCAGAAGGCTTTTTTCTCTTTACGTGTGCTTTTCCACACCTAGCCATAAGCTTCACTCAGGGACAGTGGGTCTGACGGATCTCTGCATCCACAGCACTCAGCATAGTGCCGGGCACATAGTATATGTCACAAGAAAGTTTGTTGAACGAATAGAAGTGATTCCTTGATTTTATCTTTTATCTTCTCTCTGCCATTGGTATGAAAAGGACTTTAAAGGCGGGATACAAGACTAAGATTTTCCGATTGGGTGGCCTCTGACCTTCCTAAGCAGGGTAGCACCTGGAACATGCACATGGTAGGGGACAGTCCATGGCCCTGCCTTCTGGCCAGCTGTTTTAAAACACTACCACCTGCCCAATCATGCCTCCTCTGATCCGGGTTTCTGGCCAGCCAACTGTCCCCACAGTGAAGTAAGTGATGTGTCCCTATTGGACAGGTAAGGAAACTGAGTTCAGAGAGTAGAAGGAACTTGCCCAAGACCACTCAGCTCAGAAGAGGCAAAGCAGCGCCTCCAACCATCTCATCCCAGTGTGGCCCTCTGCCTCCGTCTGGGCCTCTGCTGGGCCAGGGGGCGGCTTCAATGGAGGGCTTTCTTCTAGACAGAGATGGGGATTCTCCTGGCATGAGGAAGTGAGACCCCCATCCCCTGAGGCATGAAAGATGGGCGAGAAGGACATGTGGAGAAGATGCAGTGGGGAGGATGCTGCACTCCACAGAGGCCTCTGGAGACCTGGGCATGGATCAGTCTGGCCCAGGCTTCAAATCCTTTGTTAACCGTTTTGCCCAGAGGCAGGTGAATGGAGCCCAGGGGTGGGGGCGGGCCTGGCTGCAAATGGCCATGTGTGGATTAGGAGGGAAGGTAGGCTAGCAGGATACTAACTAGTTTGGGCAGAAGAGGTGGCTCCTGTGGCCCAAGAGGTAGGGGGGAGGGGGGCAGAGGAAGGGGGGTCTGGAGAGGAGCAGCCACGCTCATCAGGTCATCAGGGTCCATGAGGTAGACCAGGGATGGCGAGCCAGGCCTGAGTGAGGCAGGGGTTCTGCTGAGAGGAAGGGGCCGGAGTAGGTAGGGTTGGGGTGGGAAGGACAATGTGGACGCGTCGCCTGGGGATAGAAGCAGGTGAGGACCAAGTGGCAAGGCGCGGAGTGGGTAAGGAACCTGCAGGAAGGAAGAGTGGGAGCCCAGGGTTGGGACACAGGAAGTCTCTTCCATGGGGCAGGCCAGGGGGAGCATGGGAGTGAGAACAGGAACCTGGGTGACAGGAAGCTGGGGCACCTTCCCTGTCTGGTGGAAGCAGAGTGCCTTGAGGGGTTGAGGGGTTGATGGGAATGGGCAGGGAGCTGACCAGAGCACACAGAAATGCCACCACCACCAAGGCGCCCCATGACGCTGATCAGTACTGTCGCCGCGGTAGTGACCCAGGCAGCCTGACTCCAGCGTTGACTCCAAGCCATTACCTTCTCCTTTTCATAACAGCAAGTGATGCTTAGAGAACTTAGGAAGTGCGGGGCACAGCACCAAGCCTTTTACAAGTGTTAACTTGTTAAAGCCTCATAACAGCCCTAGGAGGCGGCAGCAATTGACGATACTCATGGACTCACGCAGACACACGCGGACACATGAGGACATCCAGATATACGCGGATACACAGACACGCGCTGGTTCTGGCAAGAACCTGGCAAGGAGCATGGGAGGGGTGGGCAGAGGTGGGGAGCAGCGGGATTGGGAAGCCCCTCCAGCCCTCTAGCTCTCCATCAGTTCCCTCCCCACCCCCATTCTCCAGCAGGCACCACACCCCTCTGCTCTGTGTCTCCCTTGGACTGAAAATCCTTTGTTAATGGCTTTCAGACTAGCCTCCCTCAGTCCCCCAACATCCTGGCTCATTCTGCGGTGGGAGTTGGGAGGACTGAGAAGTCTAAGTCCCAGGCCCATGTGGTGGGGGATTCCAGGCCCTCACATCCAGGGTAGGCCGCCTCTTGTCAGGGGCTCCCCCGCTCCTCCATACTCACCTGCAGCCCAAGCACTTCTGGGAGAGGCCCCCCAAGTTGGGTGTGGGCATTTGACCGGAGTGGCTTGAAGAGTTCTGTAGACGTCAAGTTCACGTCCCTGGGCACTGCCCAACTAGCCAGAAGGAGAAAGGGACCTTTGCTGCTGCTGCCTGACCCTCATCACACCCTGCCTCCTCAGGGAGGCCCCCAGAAATCACTAGCTCTCCCCTTCCCCACCCCCAGCCCACCCAATCACAGACTAGAACTCTTTTCAGGGACCCCCCCGCCCCCGGGCTGCAGATTCGATCACATTTCTAATTATTCCTGCCTTGTGTCTAGATCCAATTGTTCCCCATCCGTCTGTCTGTCCACGTGTCCACCCATCCACCCGTTGTACCCATCCTTCCTCCATCCAGCATTTACAGGATAGTGCATCACCAGGCACAGTGTACCCTGTCCCTTCTCTAGGCTGAGGGGAAGTTCGAGCAGGTTAATAGGTATTAATGAGCAAGTTAATAGCCATTAACACAGAATGGGCCCATCTGTGCTCTGGGACAGGCTTCTGTCTCATTTCTAGGGCAGGGGAGCACCGTGAGGCCAGTACTCTGAAGACTTGAAGCCACCTGGTACCTTCTGGGAATTGAAGGATTCAATCTGTGAGGCTGGAGGTGAATGAAGACAATGCTGGGCCAGCTGGGCCTTGGGGGATGGATGAGGGAGCTTCGACTTTGGTCTATGGGAGGTGAGGAGCAGAGGAAGGGTTCCAGTTGGGACTCACAGGACCAGCTCTGCATGGCAGCTGGGGACAGCTCACGCTGACTCCTTCAGGGATATAGAGGCCTTCAGAGGAGAAGATGCTGTTGGAGGTGAGGGCTGAGTCCCATCAGCAGGTGGGAAGGGAACTCAGGTGGCCCTTGAGAGTTGGAATCTGAAGCCATAAGCCAAGAATTAAGCCAAAGAATTCTAGAACATCCATCAACTTGAGCACAGTCCTTCCCCCTGCCTGAGTCCCACAGGAGGAGATTCTGGGCTGGTCCTGGAGAGGAAAAAAGGGACACAGGGGAGAGCATGCTCCTGTTAGCCACTCTGGGGGAGCCCCAAGTATAGAATGGGACTCAGCTGGGAGGCGAGTGCAGAGGGGGCTAGGAAGGGCCCAGTTGTGCAAGGTGTTCACTGCACAAGGTCATCGGGCTGAGGTGGTGAGTGGGAGGTGAAATCCTGGCATGAGGCTGCCTCTTCCCAAATGGGGTACCTTTTTCTAACTTTCACAAAAGCACCATGGAGTCTTGGCGGGGCCTTGGGGCCCTGGGAAGGCAAAAAGGATCCTGAAACAAATAGAGGATGTGAGAAGGCAAGAGCTTAGAGCCTAGTTGAGCCCATCAGTATTCTTCTTTCTCTCTCAAAACACAGCCTGATTTTCCACTGGTCAAGAAGGGGAGATGAACATTTGACGAGAACCCAGGGTGAGGAAACGGGGCCACGACAGAGCCCCTGGCTCATTCTGGAGTCCTGAGCTGACACGGGCACCCAGTAGCCCATGACAGAGCTGTGCGGCTCAGCCAAGAGAGGGGCGCCTGGCAGCGCTGACTCTGAATTCTGTTCTGCCAGGCTGAGCACTGGCAGATGGTTCCCAAATGACCCATTTGAAAGGTGAGGCATCCAACGTGATGGCGGCCACATGTGTGCCTGCCTCCTAGAGGCAGTGCCGGGGGGAGAAGCCCTGAGGTGGGCAGAGCTCTGTGTTAGGCCTGGGCCCCATGTGTCCCTTTGTGGCAGTGGCACATCACTGTCCCCCTCCGCAGCTCAGTGTCCTCCTCTACCCAGAGATGGGATCTGAGGCCTGGCCCAGGTCTCCTCCCGGACCCCAATACTTTACCTCTCACCCCCATCCCCTCACCTGATTTTATTCCCATTTGAATTAGGCAGATGGCGTTAGCCCTATTTGACAGGGGGAGACACTGAGGCTCCGAAACTGAGCCCTCAGACCGTGAAGTGGGCAGGCAGCAAAGTTGGAATCTACTTCCGGAGCCTGCGGCACCTCCCTGCTCCCCTGGTGCCTGGATGTAGCCTTGTCCCCAAACAGGAGGGGGTCCATCAGACAAGAAATCCCTTGGTGAAAATGCGCCCTTCCCCCTCCACGACATCCCTCTGCCACCTCCTGGCTCTCAAAATGCCAGCCGTCACTCCAGCACCCAGACTGGGGCTCTGGAATCTGGGGTGTGGAGGAGGTGGGCGGCTGGAGTTGTTTTTCTGCGGCTCTAAAGACAGAAAGGGGAGCCCCTGCTGGATCTGCACGAAACGTCGGCTTGGAGAGGTTGCAGCCCACCGGCTGCCCCTGGCAACCTGGGATTCCAGCCCCCCGCCCCCCATCCTGTCCCGGGGGACTCCGTCTGCACACCTGGAGCCCCATCCCTCTGGTTCCCGGGGACCAGCTTCACACGCACAGACAAAAACAGCTCCGGTGAGGGCGTGTCTCTGGTTTGGCCTCCCCCAGTGCCTCTGCTTCAGTCTCACACCCCACATGAGGGTAAACCAGTGCTGGAAGGGCCCCAGGCACCCCCGAGGACAGCCTTACTGCTGGAAGGGGAAACTGAAGCTTTGGGAGGGGCCTGGCCTGGCCCAAAGCCGCATGGCCTGAGGATCCTGTTCTATTTCCTCCCCATCTTCTGCCAAGCGCCCCTGCCCTAGCTCAGCCCTCTGGGGCTCCACAATGGGGCTCCCACTTCTCCTGGGATACAGTCCTGGCGTGTCAGGATCGGGTCTGCTGTGTTCCAACCAGGTGTCCCCTAACCGCCACCCCCTCCAGCCAGGCTTAAGCCCGATGTGCACTTTACACATCTTCCCTCCTAGCTCCAGCACCAGCGACCACAGTTACATGCACACCCAGGTCGAAAGTCTCTTGGGGCACATGTCTTCCCAGGTCCAACCACCTATGGCCATGTCATGTGGTCTACCAGTGTTGCCAGAGCCACTGGGATGTGAGGAAGTTCTGAGGAAGGAGTGTAAGCCCCAGGGCTACCATCGCAAGGACAGGACTTCTGACTGTGCAGACCATTAAGCCTGGGTGTCAGAGTTTGCAGGCCCTTGGGCTCACCTAATCCAAACTCTGCCTTGTTAAAGTCAGGAGTGGAGTCCAGAGAGGGCCAGGGACTTGCCTAAGGCCACACAGCACATGTGAGATGATGTCACACAGCAGGGGTATATATACACAGAGGGCTTCACAGTCCACAAGGCATCTTATCCCATTGCCTCATTCAGTCTTCACAATGACTCTTGAGGTGGCCTCTGCTATCCCTGATCTCCAGATGGGTAAGTAGGGGCACACGGAGGAGGCCCCACAGCTATGGAGGTGAAGAGCCAGGGTAGAAGCCATGTGTATCTGAAGCCAAAGTCTTGGGCTCCTATGGTTGCAAACACTGTGGATATAATTAATGTTACTGTAATGTACATTTGACGATGGTTAAAATAGCAAATCTGTTGTTCTATCTATTTTACTAATTAATTTTTATAACTAATAACTCAATGTACCAAAAATAATTGTATACTTTAAACGGGTGAATTGTTTGATACATGAATTATCTCAAATATAAAGCTGTTAATAAGAAAGCCTTGGGCTCCTAGGGGCGCCTGGGTGGCTTAGTCGGTTAGACGTCCGACTTTCGCTTAGGTCATGATCTCGCGGTTCGTGGGTTCGAGCCCCGCGTCGGGCTCTGTGCTGACTGCCAGCTCAGAGCCTGGAGCCTGTTTCAGAGTCTGTGTCTCCCTCTCTCTCTGACCCTCCGCTGTTCACACTGTCTCTCTCTATCCTAGAAATAAAATAAAAATATTAAAAAAAAAAAAAAAGAAAAAAGAAAGCCTTGGGCTCCTAACCAGGTCCCCCTGCAGACTGGTGTCTCAAACGCCTATTGGGACAGTGAGGGGAACAGACCCCGAACAGACATTCTCCAAATGAGGAGGAAGGAGCCTCGCTGGGGAAGCACAGAGCCGTCCCCCTTCCTGGGTGCAGAGCCCTGGCTGCAAAGGCAGAGTAACCTGTGGAGCTTTGTAGCAAGACAAACGCCCAGGCGTCACTCCCTGGACCCACTGCTGATTTCACCACACTGAGACCACTGCCCGAACTCATGGCAGAGGCGGCACCGAGTGGGTTTTGAAGGAAGAGTAGGAGCTATGGTCTGGGGAGGTTTGTGGGAGAAAAGCAGGTCCAGAAAGACGGATCTGTCCGCAAGGGCCCCAGAGGCTGAGGGCTTGGGTGTGGTGTGTATGATCAGACTCCGCCAGCCCCAGAGAGCCATGTGAACCGTGGCTTTGGCACCCAAACCAACAGGGACACCGCAGACGCCCTCCCTGGCACCTTCCCCGCCCTACCTCCCACCATCACCTGAGGCCTTCTCAGCCCATCCATCAGTAGCCTACGTTTACTGGGCGGCCAAGACCGAGCTCCGAACTCGCAGCACTGCCCCTTGCAGTTCTCATCTACCAAGGAAAAGAAGGTGTCCTCCAAGGACACCTGGGACACACTGCTGTGAAATGCTGCTCTGTGGAGAGAGGGGACCCCGAGGTACAGGAGGAGGGGGGCCCAGGCACACGCACCGTCCTCAGTTTTCTCATCAGCAAATTGGGAATAATGCCTTCTGTCCTGCCTGTATTAGAACCATCTTTATTTTATTTTTTTAAATGTTTTTAGTTATTTTTGAGAGAGAGAGAGCATGCGCATGCACATGCACATGAGTGAGGGAGGGGCAGAGAGAGAGGGAGACACAGAATCCGAAGCAGGCTCCAGGCTCCGAGCTGTCAGCACAGAGCCCGACGCGGGGCTCGAACCCCACCACGGTGAGATCACAACATGAGCTGAAGTCAGGCGCTCAACCGACTGAGTCACCCAGGCACCCCTAGAACCATCCTTAAATGCTATGAAGAGACTCGTGATTTCCAGGGGCCAGGGGAGAGGGGGGAGGGCGAGTGCCTGCTTCATGGGTACAGGGTTTCCTTTCAGGGTGATGGAAGTGTTCTGGAACTGAATAGCAGTGATGGTTGTGCAACACAGCAAATGTACCGAGTGCACTAATGGCACCGTCGTGTGTATCGTACACCCGTTTTAAATGAATGGCAGAAACCAGAGGCTGTGAGGACCATGGTGCTAGAAGATGGGGGCAGTCATGACTGCCCGTCGCGGAGCCCCTGCTGACTGCCACACGCGGGGTCCACACAGTGAGACGGTGGTGGGCCTGGGCCAGTCTGCAACCCTCGAGCCCTTCAGAGAAGGGGGAGCTCCTGGAACCGCAGAAGGACAGTGGGCACAAATAGGAGGGATCCTGCTCAGAGGTGCAGGCGGCATCCTACTTTGGGGGGACATAGGGAGCCTATGGTGGCTTGCTGCCCACCTGCAAGCCCCCCTTCTGTCTGGGGGGACCCTCCCCTGGAGAAGTCTCGGTAGAAGGCAGTGCTCCAGGCCTCAGGCTGGTCCCTCTCCCCTCAACTTCACCCCTTCTGGTTTCCAGAGGGTGGCTTGGGACCCAGGCTTGCCCAAATTAGGTGCCCTGCCAGGGCTTTGCATCTTGAAGTGACCTCAGTGCTACAGAGGTGGGGGGGGTGGGGGGGGGCAGGGGTGGAAGGAAGAAAGAAATGAGCAAATTTATTCATTCAAGAAATCCTAGGGGCACCTGGGTGGCTTAGCCGGTTAAGCGTCCGTCTTTCGCTTAGGTCATGATCTCACAGTTCGTGGGTTCGAGCCCCGCGTCGGGCTCTGTGCTGACTGCCAGCTCAGAGCCTGGAGCCTGTTTCAGAGTCTGTGACTCCCTCTCTCTCTGACCCTCCCCTGCTCATGCTGTCTCTCTCTCTCCTAGAAATAAATAAAACATTAAAAAAAAAAAAAAAAGAAATCCTAACTGAGCACTTACTCTACACCAAGTACAGAGTCAATGAACGAATGAGTGGGGAATGAATGAATGCATGGGATGAATGAATGAATGAGTGGGAAAATCAGTGGGAGGGGTGTATCCCAAGACCTGGCCTTTGGTGAACCTCAGGGGGCTGCCAGGTGGGGCCAAGGGCCTGGCAGGGGACCCCGGGGGGGCGTGTCGGTGAGCAGTCTCTGCTTTAACGCACGGGTGTCCACCGGTGTTCTCTTTCAGAGGCCAGTCAGGGGGTCTGAGCCCTGACAGGCCTCTGGCCCATAAAAGCCCTGATTTATGCTGTAGCTGCCCGCCGCCTGTGCTGTCGCCGGTGCCTTGTTTATTTATTTGCGATAGCCAGGTTGGGGTCTGGCTCCTCCGTCCTTCTCCGCACCACGTGCGCCAGCCCCACAGGGAGAGGACGACAGATGCCTCGGAATTATTTTGCATGAAATGGCAGCGGAAAACTATTCGGCCTGCATTTGATCTCACCTCTCACTACGGGATAATTTGTTATCTTGAAATGTGCGGCAGCTGGAGGCCTAGAGGAGGAGATGTTCCCGGGGAGGTGTGGGTGCCCCCAGGCGGGGGTGGGGGTGCTGCTGGGCAGAGGCCGAGCGCTGCTCCTGCCACCCAGGCCTGGCTCTGGCCCTACCGATGCCCCTCAGGATGCTGGGAGCTCATGGGCCTTGGTTTCTCCGTCTGTGTAATGGGGATGAGACTACTGAGCTCCCAGAGCCATCGTGAGGACAGAACGAAGTCGTTCACAGAAAGCACAGTAAGTGCCTGGCCCACAGCGAGATTCAATAAATGTTTGCTCTTATTCCTGGAAGACATGATTGTCCAAGGGAGGTTTTAAAGAGTGAGTAGAAGTGAACTGGGAAACGTGGTATGTTTTCCAGCAGAGCAAGAGCTGAGACACGGAGGGGAGAAGAGAGGCGTGATTCGGTGTGGCCAACACACAAACGGAGGCCGGGAGCAGTGGGCCAGGACGCTGGGGCCGGTTAGGAAGGGTCGTGGTGCCAGGGCAACGTGTGAGCTGGGGAGGGACATGCTCCTCTTCTCCCTTTAGAGAGAGCGCGGGGGCAGGGAGGAAAGCCTGCCGGGACGAAAGGCCCTGGAAGTGCTCCCTAGGGCTGCCTCGATGGGCTGGCTCAGAACAAGGGCAGTTTATCCGTCCTTCAGTCAATGAGGAGCCGAGGCGCCCTGGGTCCCAGGACCCTTCCCTGAGGAATGCTCTCTCCTTTTGTGGACAATACTTGGAAGACTCAGCGAGCCCCGGGGGATGAGAGGAGGGTAAGGCAGCACCGACCAGCAAGTGAGGAAGGCTGAGCACTACAGCTCGCAGTGGGGACATGAGGCCTGAGCTGGGGTGGGATGGGGAGGACGGGTGGCTCTGAAGCGCTTGGAGAGGGACGATCTCAGAACTGGTCCTTCTGGGTGCAGCCAGGCCAGAGGGTGAGCGCAGCTTGGCTGCAGGGAGAGCTTGGGCAGGATGGACAAGGCAAGTGAGTGAAGAGAGAGGAGAGCAGACCAGCCAGGGGCTGCTGGGGGCCAGGGAAGTCCCTGGGGTCCCTGTGGGAGGGCCTGATCAATCATCCCAGCTGCCCAAGGGGCACAGGATTGGAGGGACCTCTTTGGAAGGCCCTCAGTCTCCTCTCTGCAGCCTTAAAGGCAGAGTCATCGGGATGTGACTTCTATCTGTGCCAGAGCAGAGGCCCAGAGCGGACAGAGACATCTCCCAAGGTCGCACGAGAGCCCACAGCAGACAGGCGACCCGAACCCAGGCCTCCTCCCTCCCAAGCCACCGTTCTTCCACTACCCCAGCTGCTCAGTTGCTTCCTACACCGGCCACGGGGTTCTCTAACGCTGCCCCACCTGGGACACGGGACAGGGAAGTGGTGACATCCGTGGGGAGGAAGGACGGGAGGACCGCCTCTGCTGGGGGTCCGGTTGCTAGAGGTGAGGCATAAAAATGCCTATGGAATCAAAAGGAAGGTCCACTCTTTCACCCCGGGGCAGGGCATGTAGCCTATAAAACCAAGAACTTCAAGGGTGATCAGAGACAGAGATGGCAGTGGGAGGGGGTGCTGGAGTTTGGAGCCCTCTGGAAGGGTGAGGGTACAGGAGGGTATGTCTGGGTGGAAGGGCTTAGGGCAATGGGCACAGGTGTGTGTGTGTGCGTGTGTGTACGTGCGTGTGCGTGTGTGTACGTGCGCGTGCGTGTGTGCACCCACGCATGCGTGCATCTAGAGGACACTGCCCCCAAGGAAGAGAGCAGTAAGAGAAGAAGGAGGGTTTTACTAGTGGGGAAGTCTCTGGAACTGTGGACAAAGCTGAGGGTGGGTACGGCTGCAGTGAACTCAGAGACAAGACCCAGTGGGGTTAAGTGTCTCTCCCAGTTTTAAATTGCAGTAAATAAGCTACTAAGACTCTCAGGCAGGCTTAGGCCAAGATGATTATTCACCTTAAGGGCATGGTGTTCCGTGGAACCCCTGGCAAGGGTGACGGTTAGAAAAGCAGTCCAGACCTGAGGAGGTGAGGCCAGGGTGCTTCTCGTCACTGCCACTCTCTGCAGCTGGCTTCCTGGACTCCTGGGGCAGGACAGATGCCCCCAGCCCTCCCTTCACCTGTCCCACAATATCAGCCTCACTGGGCGGGCTGAGAACTCGGGCTATGAACCCCAACCCCCCCCATTCAGCCAGAGGGCAGGTGATTGGGCCACCGTGGGTCACGTGTGTCCGGAGAGCCAATCAGGAGTCAGGATCACCGTTGGGTCAACATGGCCGCCTGCACCCCGCTGTCGGAGTGACCCATGGGGCCTTCTCGGAGACCTAGGCCCACCCCAGAAGGT
Organism: Hyaena hyaena; assembly: GCF_003009895.1. Lineage (NCBI taxonomy): Eukaryota > Metazoa > Chordata > Mammalia > Carnivora > Hyaenidae > Hyaena > Hyaena hyaena. The sequence goes on from NW_024080665.1 coordinate 2,553,975, forward strand.
ATCTGCATACCAGCAAATGGCAAAGGTCAATCAAATGAAAAGGAGAAAACCAGTTCACAGGGATACAAAAGGAGTATAAATGACACTTAAAAAAGCAAAACAAAATAAAAGCTGGTCACAGAGGGAATACAAGTATGAAGGAAAAAAACACCAGACACTCCAAAGCGCTACCACAAGGCATCCGGGCGCACAGGAGAGACCTTTCCAGAGCTGGCCTTCCATGCTGGTAGCGGAGGGGAAAGGAGCAGGGAGCAGAAGGCCTGCGGGTGCCATCCCTGCCCACCCCACCCACTACTGCGCCCTCTGGTGACCTGCCAAACGGGGCGCTAATCAGCCTCCCGGGGCGGTAGTCAGGACTCAATGAGAGAATGCATTTTTTGTTTTTAATTTTAGGGAGAGAGAGTGTGTGAGTGGGGAAAGGGCAGAGAGAGAGAGAGAGAAACTTAACCCTCTCCATGCTCAACACGGACCCCAACTCCGGGCTCGATTCCACGACGCTGGGATCATGACCTGAGCCAAAACCAAGAGCTGGGTGCTCAACCAACGGAGCCACCCGGGCACCCTGAGGGAATTCACTTTAATAAGGGGTTGGCCCAGGACCCAATAAACAATAAGCACTTGGCATTTGCCAGCTCTCTCCACTTCTTCCCTCCTAAACCGGAGTCCTATGGACTTGAAGTAAAGGATCTGCCCGCTTGGTGAAGATCGGCCGGAGGGCTTCTTACCTCCTCTTACGGGTATCAGGGCCCGGCTTACCCTCAGCGGCTATTTACCCCCGAAGCCAGAAGCCCATGAGTGAGTGCAGACGGTTGGCCAAGGGTCCCCGACTGAACGTTGCTTGTGCCTAAACCAGCACCCTGGGAAGTGCCAAGGGCCCCAATAAGTCCAGCTGAACATGCCTGTGTCACGCGTCCCAGCGTTCCTGTTGCTGATCTCGAAGCCTTGTTTCGGGGGCGGGATCTCTCCACCCGCTGTGTTCTCTGGGGGCCGCAGGGCCGCAAAGCCCTCTGTGGATGTTTGTCTGGGTGACGTCAACACAGGCCTGGAGCCGCTCTCCCACACGGGCTGGCTGCAGGCTCAGGGGATGGAAATTCCATCTGCCTGGGTCTCTGAGGGAGGGCCGCTTGCACAGGCCTGGGAACCACACGCCCCTCGGGGAGCCCTGATTTCATCCTTTGACCCCTCTCTGTCCCTCTAGCCTGGGGCGGCTTGGGACACCCAGTTCCTCCTGGAAATATCTGTTTGGGTTTGGTTTGGGGTTGGAGTTTGTTTCCATTCAAGGCAACTTGATCCCAACCCGCTCCCCCCCCACTCCCCCCCATCCCTGCCCCTCTGGAGGGGCCTTGACTTTGCTGACATGCTGACGGGGCAGGCTCCTTCAGACCTCCCACTGAGGGCACAGGAGGTTCAGTGGACTTTGATGTCCTGACAAGAGCCCCCCCTGCTTCAACCCCCTCTCCCCTAATATGTAAATAAGGAGGAGACTGTGAAGCTAATGCCACCCAGTGGAGTAAAACAAAACAAAACAAAAAAAGAAAACGGCCTTAGGGAGACAGAAGCGTGGGGTAGAGTCACCTCTTGACCAATTTCTTGCTACTTGACCCAGGAGAGGGCAACCAGCCTCTCTGGGATGGGGCCCAAATGACAGCATGAGTGCCTGACCTGTGAGAAGGACATGTGGCAGATGGAGCCGGTGACCACTGCCATGCCTGCCCACGCATTGGGAATAGTCTGGGTTTGTCGTGTGCCATGGGGCCCGTGGCCCACGCTGTGTGGTAGGTTGAAAAGTGGATACATTTGAGCCTGCCCTCAGGAAACTATAGGATCAAGTCGTGGAGGAATAAACGGAGTCGCAGAAAGGAAAGGCATGGCCGGAAGCTGGCGGGGAGTGGGGGAGCGGCTGGGGGCTGGGAACTGAACCCAGAGTGTGGCTCTCTGTACTCCACAGTGGAGGAAACTGAAGCTCAGACAAGTATACAGATGAGTCCCAGACTCCCTGTCGGGGGCGGGGGGGGTTGGGAGGAGACTCTCAAGAAAGCCTTAGCCAGAGGCCCCTCTGTGCCCTTCCCTAGCAGCCCTGTGATCAGAGTCCTCTGCTCAGTGACTCGTGGCCTCAGCCCGCCTTTGTCCCCAGGAACCAGTTTCCCTGCCCAGCACCTCCGCATCCCATCAGGTCACCAGAGCTTTTCAGGGAGCCCAGCGCTGTTCAAGCCCACATGCGCCTCACATTGGGAGAAAAGGCTAGCAGTTTAGTGACCACCTAAAATGACCCTGTCCTTTCTCCAGTGCGACTGGGGGGCAGAGAGGCTGAAGGAGCAGCGGAGTTGGGATCAGACTCGGGCCCGCCTGTCACCGCAGTCTTCTTCCCAGCACTGAGGACATTGGGCTGTTGTGTAGGGCAGAGGCCTTGCCCGGGAGGCCCACAGCCTTCCCCACTTCTCACTTGCTGTGACACTGGATGGAAGCGTTTTCATGGCATCTTAAACAACACACATTTATTTCCCACCATCCTGGAGGCCGGGAAGTCCAAGATCAAGGTGCTGGCTCATTTGGTGTCTGGTGAGGGCTCTCTTCCTGGTGTGCTGATGGATACCTCCTTGCTGTGTCCTCCCTCACATGCTGGAGAGAGAGATCGTCTCTCTTGTGTCTCTTCTCATAAGGACACTAATCCCATTCACGAGGGCTCCACCCTCATGACCTAATTACCTCCCAAAGGCTCCACCTCCAAGTACCTTCACCCTGGCAATCAGGGCTTCAACATATGAGTGGGGGTGGGGGGAGGTACAGCAAACATTCAGTCCATAGCACATGGATCTTGCAAGAGATGGGTTCTTGGGCCCAATCTGACGCCTTTGGCAATAGTGTGCTGGGAATTCTAGGGTTCCATAGGCAGAGTCCCAAGTCATAAAAGCATGTGTGGCTTTAACATAATGTAATACTAAGATATCATTATTGTGGCTTGCTGTGATGCGATGATGATAGGGTTGCAGCATTACGTTAGCCTGAGATTCCAGTATCCAGTGATTCTGAGCTCTTAGAATTCTGCATTCTCCTGAGAGTTTGGGCTCTGAGGAATAGGAAAATCCAGCTGGGGTGGCACCATGGTGGGAGGAGAGTAAAGAGGCAGCTTTTTCCATCCTACTGACTTTCCTAACAATGACGAGCAATGTGTTGTTTGGTTTTCATTGCGTTCGAAGGAAAGCACTGGGCTTGGCCAAGCCACATCAGAGTGTGAGTTCACCCATGCCCGGGGCAGGACAGCCCATGGAGCCGGAGGAGGAGGAGGTGGAGGAGGAGGAGGAGGGGAGGGGGGACAGAGGCGGCATCATCCTCTCAGGCTGAAGGCGGCCAGCACAAGGATCTGTGTCGTGCCTAGCCTGTGAGGGACACCAGGGCCTTGTGTCACTCTCTTCTGGTCCCCATACACCATGTCAGGAATGGCAGGGACAGGCAAGGCAGATGAGAACAGTGGGGTGATTGGATGAAAACAAAAGCACAGGATGTAAAGACAGTCAGGGAGGGCTTCCAAGAGAAGATGATCTCTGAACTGGAAGATGAGCAAGCAAAGGGTGCCTACGAGGCTGAGGAATCACAGCTGACTCCGTGTGGCTGTCACCTAAAATGAGAAGGCAGGACGTGGTGACAGTTGGGGGCGCTGCTTCGTCAGGGCCTTGTCTGCCATGCTGAAGACCTTGAACTGAACTCTGAGGGCAGCCGGGCACCAGGAATGGTTTTTGTTGGTAGAGGGAGGCCACTGGGTATCCTGAGAGTGTCACAGATGAAGCGCCCAAGATCGTGGGATCCAAACCCTACTGTACAGTTGAACAGGCATTGGTAAGATTGATCCCAACCACCCAATGCGTCAGCTCAGAGCCAGGAGACCTCCTGGCACCTCTCTTGCCCAAAGATCCCGACACAGGTGGCCCTGGCAAATCAGTGAGGCTCCCCTGGAAACCGGCCACGTCTTGGCACCCCTGGCCCAGACCCTAGCATGCAGGCCTTTCCTTTGGTCACAAGATCCTGTGTGCATCTCCTTGCCTCACGCCCAGTGGGCCCCATAGAGGCTGCCGCAGCTGGTGGGGCCGGGCTTCCCAGTCTGGGCCCTAAGGAGAGCTTCTATGCCTTCACCAAGGCCCCGGGCAAACCGGGTTCAGATGGCAGATGGGCAGAACCCGAACCATTTTTGGTAAAGGGGAGAAGAGAGCAGCAATGCAGTATAACTGTAGCACAGAGCTGAGTGGCGGAAGCAGCCCAGAGAGCCGCGGGATGGGTTGTGTGGCTTGTGCGTGTTTCACACGACAAAGCATGCCTGCCAGGGTCCTACAATCCCAAGGCCATGCACCCTGTCCCCTCTCCACTCAGAGCCAGGATGAGGAGGGCACGGGTGGGAATACGCGGCTCAGAGGCCAGGAAAAGAAGTCTGGGGGAAAGAAATAGGGGTATGTCTCAGAAAGGAGAGTGGAACACCACTCAGCAAAAAGGGAGGACTCAAGATGCACGCAACAGCTGCGATGGGTCTCAAGGGCACGACACTGAGGGAAAAAGCCAGTCTCACGGAATCACACGCTATTTGGTTCCATTTACATGGCATTTTGAAATGCGGAAACGACAGAGATGGAGAAGAGACGAGTGGTTGTTAGGGATGGTCAGGTTGGATGGAGGGCATCTGGCGACACAGGTGGGACCAGGAGGGGCAGGCAGGTGTCCAGAGGATTGGGGACTGTGAGAGATGGAGAAAGCGAGAACAGGGAGGCAGGGGGGGTGCCAAGAGCCCGTGTGGGGGGAGGGTGGATGCGACTGTACCGAGGGAGAGCTTTGTGGCGATGGAACAGGTCTGTATCTTGACTATGGTTGTGGTGACACGGTCTTCACGTGGGATGAAATGTCACAGAGCCACGCACATGCATCCTATCAGCGGCAGTGTCCTGCCTTTGATGTTGAACTGAATGATCTAAGATATAGCCATCGGGGCAGATTGGCTAAGGGTACACAGGTCCTTTCTGTACTAACTTCATAACTTCCTGTGAATCTATGTTTCAAAATAAAGTTTTTTTCTTTTAAAGAATCAAATGACTATATTTGTGAGGGTCTATTTGTGGGCTTTCTTTTTCTTTCTTTCTTTCTTTCTTTCTTTCTTTCTTTCTTTCTTTCTTTCTTTTTTGTTTTGCTTACTTGTTTATTTTTGAGAGAGAGCGAGGGCAGAGGAGGGGCAGATAGAGCATCCCAAGCAGACTCCCTGATGTCAGTGCAGAGCTCGACACAGGGCTCGAACTCACAAACTGTGAGATCATGACCTGAGCCAAAATTAAGAGTCAGACTCTTAACCAACTGAGCCACTCAGGTGCCCTTATTTGTGGACTTACTACCCAGCTCCATTGATCTATATGTCTATCCTTTTGCGATTAACATTTAGTCTTGATTACTGTAGCTATATAGTAAGTCTTGAAATCAGCTAGGTGATTCCACCCACTTTATTATCCCTTTCCAAAATTGCTTTATTCCAGTTTCTTTGCCTTTCCCTATAAATTTTAAAATAACCTTGTCTATACTTACAAAGAAAAAAGCCTTGCTGAGATTTTGATAGGATTTGAGTTAATCAACTCCCTATGAATCTATAAGTATTTCAAAATAAAAACTAAAAAAAATTTTAGTATTATTTTTAAACAACAGATATTCTTTTTAAAATTTTTTAAAATTTTTCTATTTTTTGAGAGAGAGGGAGTGAGAGAGCGTGCATGAGTGTGCGTGTACAAGCGAAGCAGAGGAAGGGCAGAGGCCCCACATCGGTCTCTGTGCTGACGGCTGGGAGCTCAGAGCCTGTTTCGGATTCTGTGCTCTCTGTCCTTCTCTGCCCCTCCCCCCTCATGCTCCATCTCTCAAAAATAAGCAAACATTAAAAAAATAAAAGTATTTTCCTTAGGCTTTAAGGCAAAAGGCACGACTTAGAAACAATTGTTTTACTCCATTCTTGAGCTTTGCAATATGTTAGGGCTCATCATCAAATACAAAATACTTTTCCTGGTAATGCGGCAATGGATACACCCTCCCACACTTCCATCCCTGTGGGGTGAAATCAGAGTCCTGCCTTTGTGCAGAGGTCACCATGCTGTCGGTGTGAGCCAGGCCAGAGACCCTGAAGCAAACCTGTGACCTTGTGGTGGCCACCTTAGTCGGCCAAGCCCTTCCCAGAAGCTGGTCTGCCCTGACCTTCCCAGGGGACTGGCCAGAAACCAGTTCCTGGAGCAGAGAGGCAGGCAGCAGCTTCCATGGCTCAGCCCTTTGCGCTGTCCCTTTGCACCTCCCCCGCCATGGGCCCCACCCTTTTGGACATGCGGCTGCTCTTCATGGTCTCATCCATGTTGCCAGGTCCCCTCCTACATCCAGCCTGACTACCTACTAGGCTCTCCTGGAAGTAGAGGCTCTCGCAGACCCTGAGCCTGTGACCCTCCCACCCAGCTGCCCATTATGGTTTGGGTCATGGAAATTGGACCTCAAATCTTCGGCAATGCTACCAAGACCTCCTTAAGATAGGACGGAACCAAACCTGGGCCCTCTGGAATATTCCACCTGAAGGGGGTGGGTGGCTTCCGCTGTCCTCAGTCCCTTGCCAGATGTCATGGTGCTGAAGAAGGTTACCCCTCCCCAAGACCCCTTGGGATGAGCTGAGTAAACAGCATGGGACAATGGTACAGCTAGCTAGCCCTGGACGCAACAGAAATCACTGAAATGTTGCTGAGTTCCATCCTTAGCTCGGCTATTGCTAATAGAAGACAGGATCCAAGAAACAAAACACTTGGCTAAACTTCAGCCGATCAGTTGTCTTTCGCTGGATGCTCTGGCCAATGAAATGTCCCATGGTCACTTTTGGGCCAATGCCTAGAAATTCCCCTTTACAAGATGAAGAGCTCTGGAAATCTCCTGCCTCACAGATACCCCACATAAATCAAAATCACCCACCTCCCCACGTACTAAGGCCCCAATCCACGGCCTTGTCAGGACATTCCTCGTTCCCTTCAGAGTTACACCGCTGGTTGTAACCAAGGCACCATTTCACTTCTCAAAACACGCAACGCTGGGCTTCTGGAGAGGAATTCAATAAGACCTTCATGTCCCTAGCGGTCTCAGATAGCCAGTGTCACTGAGAAACATAACGACCTCCTCAAACGCTCCTTTTAAAATTCCTATCTAGCAAATAAGCCCCTACAGTAGTCTCTACCTTGCCCCAGGCCTTAACCTATCCTTACACATTTTTGATCCAGCCCCTCTCCCGTAAGTGCTGGAGGCCAAACCGAGGGTACCTGCTCCCCTGGGGTGAATTAGCCATAGCTTGTCCCATAGGCCAGGCTACTGTTCACCTGATACGGGACCCATCAGCACCTAAACTTCATCTTATACGGGGACCCATCAGCACCTAAATAAAAAAATCGGTCAAGGGCAGCTGCACACCGTCCTGGTAACTGTGGTCTTATTACCAGTGATTTGGGGGTCCTTCCAAATGAGTCATTGTTGTGAGCAAACACGGCAGGCGCTGAGACCCACATCAGCTCCATGGAGACCCACCGGGAAAAGATACTCCAGTCCCACATCCCAGATGACATCGCCCTGGCCCAGAAGCTCACCGCTGGAGATGACATCGCCTCAGATGCTCAGTCACGTCTGTAAATTAAAATCATGCAGGTAATGATGGAGACATCCTGCCCCCATATCCTGCTTCTGACCTCACTCTGCCTGTCCATTCTGGCAGAGCCCACACTGGCTTCTGATCTCTCTACTGGTCACGCTACTTTCCGGCCAGCCGATGGGGCTGCCCATCTTCCCCGAATGCCTTCTGTCTGTCTAGATTCCACACGGCAGGATCTCCCAGAGCCCACCTCTTTGACTTCCAGACCTGGGTCACCGGACCTGTTGGGGCCCAAAGCAGTGGTGGCCGCAGAATCTTTTGACCACTTCTGCCTTCCGTGGGAGGTGGCATATTTGCCTCTAAGAGGAGAGGACTGAGCTTAGACAGGACTCCATCCAGGTCTGGAGGAGTGGCTCATCTTCCCAGACCATCTGCCTTCCTGAAAACGACTGAACTTGACTGAATGACATAGCAATGCTTTAAAGGCCCTACTGTCTGATGATGTTGGGCAATTGTGTTGCTCTCTGCTAAGGGACTTCCTGGGGACCCATCAGACTCTGGAAAGTGTCTCTAAGTGTGGAATTTTAAAGCATGGGGCCAGAGGAGATGATACTTTCAGGCTACAGAGTCACCAGTATCCCTGAAATCACATAAGAGCAAAGTATCAATCATGGGGAGCAGTTGAAAGCCCATCATCTACATCTATGACCTCATTGAAATCTTCCAACACTTTTTAACAAGGGCAGGAATGAATTTTCTCATTTCATGGAAACCAAGGCCTAGAGGGGGTGTAGTGACTCATGCAAAGTGCTAAAACAAATATACATTGGTGCTAGGGACAGTGAAAAACCACGGGCTGTGGGCACACAGACTCTGGTAAAATCATGATCCTGGTGACTCTGAACTAGTCACTTCACCTCTCTGGACCTCAGTCTCTTCATCTGTGAATGAGGTTAAAAACCCTCACGTTATGGGACTGACTGGTGGGGGATCAAATCAGCAATGGTCTGCGAAGTCTGGACTTATTTTCTGGTGGCTGGCCTCGTAACTGCTGTCATTCTTGGAACCCAGCTCCCCTCACAGCATCCACACGTGCTACTCAGGGAGCTTGCCAGAGGAGATGTGCACTGCCCGCTCCCACCCCCAGCTGCCGGGTGATCAGTGGCCTATCTGTGATGTCATGATGGAGGTCGCCAGGTGCCAGGGTGGATGGGCTGCAGTGACCAGAGTGGCTGGCCCGCAGGACTCAGTTCTGTGCCCAGAGAACAGCACCTTCCGAGGGTGTCTGGATCTCTCCGTGGTTGACCTAAGGGTCCTTCTCCAGTGGACACCATTCCCCAGCTTATAGCACCTTTGGAATGTGGCACAGGCTCCTCCCTTCGGCCCCTGGATCTGGATCCTGGATTTGTTGTGGGATCCTGGACAAGTGGTTAAAACTCTCTGGGCCCTGGTTACCTCGTCCTTAAAACAGGAACTATAAAACCTAGCTTTAAAGTCGCCGTGAGATTGAATACAAGAATGCATGGAGAGTGATTAGCTCCGTGCCTAAAACATGGTAAGAACTGAACTATTCACTTTGATGACAGAGCCCTCATTAAAGTTTCGCTGAATGGATGAGCATCCCTATGCCTACTCTACAGAACAGGAAAACTGAGGCCTGGGCAAGGGAAAGGATCGGCTCAAACTAGTGGCTAATATCTAGCATGCTCAGAGGTCAAAACTTTGGCCAGACCCTTCCCAGTCTTGATTCCTTCCGAGGAGGCCCTTTCTGATTGGATTCTGGGGAAACCTTGGCCTCTCTGTCCATTTGTCAAGGCCCAGAGTGTCTGGACCCACCCACACAGCTGCGAGTGGACAGGCCTAGGGGAGGGGGAAGCAGTCTCGAATCCCCGTCTCTCCAGCCTGACCCCAAGGCTGGACATTCCGGAAGCCACACCCTGTCCCCAGGTCCCTCTGGAAACTTTGGCAGCCTTATCTACAAAGGAAGGGGGGAAGAGGGTCTGAGATCAGCCAGAGAATGTCAGAGGGAGGAGGAAGGCAGGTCAGAGAGGGATGGGGAGCACCCCATGTGACCCTGGCCGCAGCTCGAAAGCACTTACTGTCCTCCCTGCTTGTGGACAGCCAGCAGGAACTGGCCGCTAGCCCTGACTCTGTCCTGAACTCGATGGGTGACCTTGGGTAAACAATTTTGCCTCCCGGGGCCTTGGTTTCCCCATCTGTGAAATGGGAGATTGCACTCGTGCAGGGGTCCTCACACCGGTGGTAGGAAACAGAATTTCCAGAAGGAGGCCCGTGACCTCCCGGCCCACAGGCCTCACACCCACCCACAGGTGTCCGGGACCTTGGCTACGGTATTTCATTTATCATCTGTGTGCTTTTCAGGCACCATGGCCGGCAGGCTGATTACTCAACAGGCTTATTACACTCCTTGGTGACTAATAGATTCTTTTCTTGTTTGTGTTTTAAAGCCATAGCAATAATATTGGCTGTCAGTGACACTGCTGAAATCACCATTATTCAGCCTGACCCTACCTACACGATAAACAGACCTGCAGAAACATCCCTTCTTAGAAAAAGAGGTCTCTGCCTCTCTCACGGCAGGAGCAGGTTCTCTGATACTTGGTGTGTGTTGGGGGTGGGGGAGTGGATTTATGAACTGTTGAGAATCATAGGATTAGGTCATTTCTCTGGTCCCTTCCAGCTCTGACCTACACATTGGACCTCATCTAAGGGAGGAGTTGAACAGATACCATCTTCCCTTTGAACGTTCGAGTGTGGGGTTAAGAGTCCAGACAGCCTGGCTTTGCATTCTGGCTCCACCGCTTGCGGGCTGGGTGACCCTGGGCAAGTCATCTCCTTCCTCAGAGCTTGTCTTTTTATCTGAAAAATGGGAGAAATAAGATGACTTCCCGTGGGGGCGGGGAGTGGGGAAAGGATAACAGGAAGCATTTAGCACAGTGCTTGGCATACAGCAGGGGCTCAAAAGCTGGGCGCTGTTCATGTTAGGTGGACATTGAGAGCCCCGGGTAGTGGTCTGGACTGCAACAGTGTGCGGAGGGTTAGGGCTGATGCCTGGGGGGACTTGATGGAGAGTCAAACCTCCCAGGCAGGCAAGTCAAGGGCTGTCACTGTCAAGGCCACCCGGTCTCTCCTTTTCTGACTAGCTTTATCTGTCAAAACAGAGGGGCACCTGGGCGGTGCAGTCAGTGAAGTGTCCGACTTTGGCTTAGGTCATGATTTCCCAGTTTGTGAATTTGAGCCCCGCATCGGGCTCTGTGCTGATGGCTCAGAGCCTGGAGCCTGCTTCAGATTTTGTGTCTCCCTCTCTCTCTGCCCGTCCCCCCACTCATGCTCTGTTTCTGTCCATCTCAAAAATAAATAAACATTAAAAAAATTTTTTTAAATCACAGAGAACAGAGCAGTTCGGCATAGGGAGGGAGCAGGGGCTGTCTTTGGTCTGGCGCGGGTCTCCCTAAGAACAGTGCCTTCTATGGTGGGTACCCCACCCCCACCCCAGGCCTCCTCACAAAGATTCTGTGCCTTCTGCAGGAGGCCATTTCTCACCTGCCATGGATGGGATGTCCTTACCTGTAACCACCTGAGGGCTTATTCCCCCCACACACCCCCCTCTGCATCTGTGGTTCTCCACCCATGGGGTGCGATGCCCCCCTTTATTATGCTGAAGTGAATTTATCTATGCATCATAGATAATTCAGCCTGTCTCCCTGCACAATGTAGAAAGCTAAGGTAACCAGGGGTGGGCTGGGAAATGTTTAACAATCAAATCTCTGAAGGAAAAAAAACAAAACCAAAAACAAAACCCTCTTGATTTATACACTTTGCCAAGTTCCATGGCGTAAATACTTCCACCACGGCTAATTTCAAACTACTGATCTGATGACACAGAACTCGGAGCTGGGGAGAAATACACACAACGTGGTGCCATGTGACTTGGCTCCAGGGCGCCCCTGGATGAAATGGAACTCAACTGAAATGAAATGAATGGGAAGTAATTTATAACCAAAATGCATATTTCATTATGTTCGTGCTTGGGGCCAGATCCTCTAAGAAGACGTGATAGAAGGGCCTGCGTGCCGGCTCGGCGTGTCGCAGGCCACTCCTGCGTCGCGAGAAGTGTTGCCGTTGGTGGCGTCATTTTTCACCAGATGACACAGGGGACCAGGCTCAATAATGTTCTGAACAAAGGACAAGCTTCCTCTAATCTGCCAAGGAGTTATATTCCTGGAAACTCTAGGGTGTATCAGAATCATGCAAAAAATATAGTTCATGTTTATACGTAAAACAGTTAGGTTCGAGCCATTGACTTTCCATTTCAAACACCCCCGCTTGGGAAATGCCCGTGGACACCACCTGTCACTGCGACAGCCAAAGTTATTCCCATAGATTTCCAGGACGGACGGCCCCTTGGCGTGGTACTTGGCACCTGTCGAGATGCACTGCCCCCGTGTACCCCTCTGCCCCGGGCAGGCCACGCTGTGAGACCCCACCGTGCTGGGAACTTTGCTAACCTGCTCACGTACTTCCCACGCACCTGTGATTTTATCTTCCAGATTCTGACCTAGAGTTAAGCTGGTCAGCCAGCCTTGCATCCCCTCCATGCCAGGCCTGGTACTGGGATCCAAGGCCCCAGGAGGAAGCCAAGTAGGTGAAGAGACAGCCAGAGAGACATCACAGTGGCAAGGTAGCGTGCCGAGTGGGGTGACAGAAGTGAGCGCCTTTGGCCAGTATGGTGTACAGGCAAGAACACCAGCTCTGGTCTTTTTTTTTTTTTTTTAATATTTTATTTATTTCTAGCAGAGAGAGAGAGAGACAGCGTGAGCAGGGGAGGGTCAGAGAGAGAGGGAGTCACAGACTGAAACAGGCTCCAGGCTCTGAGCTGGCAGTCAGCACAGAGCCCGACGCGGGGCTCGAACCCACGAACCGCGAGATCATGACCTAAGCAAAAGTCGGACGCTTAACCGACTAAGCCACCCAGGCGCCCCTCACCAGCTCTGGTCTTGACCAGACGGTTGATCCCTACCTGGGCAGATACTCATGGTGTGATCTCAGCAGAGTGACCACGTGGGCTCCTTGGACTTCAGCTTTTCTCCGCTCTAAAATCAGGGCAAGGATCAAGCCCCATCCTCCACAGCTGCCGTGCCGATAAATCGGGGTGAAGCTCACAGTGGGTCCACGTGCTCTGGCGGGGGCCCCAGAGACACAAACATGGCCAGTGGGTGGCACTTCCTAGTACACCTGCGTAGCTCGCCGCTGACTCCTGAGGCTGTTCTGGGGAGACCAGCTTGGGCAGATTTCCACCCCCAGGATGGTTAGTAGGTAGCCCCGAACCTACCACACCAAGAGCCACGGGGACTTCTCTTCCAGGGCTGGCCGTGCCCTCGTCTGGCTGGGTGGGATGGTTGGTTGGGTGATGCCCCCCCTACTCACCAACCCGAGCCCCTGCTCTGGGCCAGCCCTGATGCCTGATGATGCTGAGGATACTGAGATGTGCCAGACAGTCCCTCAGCCCAGGTCGCCCCTGGCTAGTGGAGAAGGCAAACTCATCACGGGATCATGAGCCCCACCCCATCCTTTTGGCTTGTGCTTCTCACTCCCCAGAGACTTCCACCTTGTGAGATGCTAATGGCTATGCTTCAGTCCCCACCTACCACCTCTGAGCTGCCTCTGGCTCTGCTGACCTGCCTCCTTTTCAGCCCCTGTGACAGACCCCACACTTTCCCAGGCCGGGGCACCTCCCTGGACAGGGCAGGCTCCTGACTCTGGCTCTGGTCCTCCTCTGTGGTGGGACGCCACCTCGGGGAGGAGGAAATTGCCCGACTTCCCCCAGCCCCATCGCACTCCCGGCCCCGTGGCCTACAAAATAGCAAACAGCTGCTGTGACCATGGGCTGCCCAGACCCCAGGGGCCTGGGGGGAAGCGGGCCAACGGGAACTTGGAGAAAGAGCTCTTAATAACATACCTTCCCCAAGCTGCTTCCAAAGAAACTTCTCCTCACAAATCATTCCATAAACACTTAGCAGGCTCTCAGGAAAGCGTGCACGGCTCTCACCCGGCTATTAGGAGGCTCCTCACAAGTAAATTGAGACCAGGCAGCAGAGGCCTGTGCCAAATCCCCCTTCCTGCCCTCTTCCCACACTGCATTCTCCTCCCCCCACCCTGGACCCTTCAGCTGGAAGGGCCGGGGTCTCCTCCTTTGCGACCCTGGCCTCTCCTCAGGCTCCGGCCCTCTGCCCGCCAGGCGGTGGGGACGCTGTCTCCTTGGACCAGCCCCCTGCCAAGCCAGCTGCTGGGTTTCCAGGGGCTCCCCCAGGGCTGTTGTATAGGCTAAATCCTACCGAGCCCCCGAGGCCTACGCCATCAGGCCAGGCGTGGACAGGCCAGGCTGGCCCGCTCCCCGGCTCTGTCCCAGCCACCCTCAGCCGAGGCTGCTGGTGCCTTTCAGGCTGGGGCCGCTCAGTGGGGAAATCGCTCCCGGTTCATCCAAGTCACGAGCTGGAAGATCCCTCCCATCCAACAATCCCCCTCCAGGGAGAGTGTTGCACGGCTTGCTCAGCTGGCTGGTGTCCAGCCCCTGGCTAATATCCAACACGGATCGGGGAATTACTTGATTGTTGGGAAGTTGACACATTTGCTTACAGGTTAGCAGCTTGCCTGTGTAATGACTTCCATCAGGGCCTTTGAGAACAATGGCAGGCGCTGGCATCCCGATACCATCCTCCATCGCAACTTTGGAAAGCACTTCGAGAACGCTTGCCCCTTTCCCTAGGTTCGCCCAATATCGTGTTGCAGAACCAAAGCTCTATTGAAGACAGAAATTATCGGTGAAAACAAATAAGACATTCTGCTGAAAGCAAACACGCAGATCTGTGGGCACTGAAATCAGCACTGGACAGGCTTTGGGAGACAGACCCTGCTCACAGATCTTGGGTGGAGTCCCAGGCCACCGCTTACCAGAAGGCCGATCATGAGGAAGCTTCTGTAAGCCTCAGTTTCTTCAACTCGAAAACGGGGATAAATCCTACTTGTCTAAGAGCGCTGGCAGGAGGAGCTCACCACACTCCTCCGCGAGTGGCCGGTGGTGGCCTCCCCGGGTGCCCGTGGCCGAGATGCTGCTGCCTCTTCACTCCGAGAGTTTAATCAGGGGTCACTCGTTCGATCTTTCTCTCCGCGAATATTCAGGGGGCCTCTTTTATACACCAGGCACCAAGCAGGATGCTGACCAAGATAGACCCAGGCGCGGCCTGTGAGAAATGAACAGAAAAGAGGGGAATGAACTTGGAAGGATACGGGATGGACTGCAGTCGTGGTAAGAGTTATAATGTCCCTGAGTCTGAGGACTGAATTTTGCCTTCTACAGGCTAGGAATCAGACTCCAAGTTCAATGCCGCGGGGAACAGACACCCAGGCCCAAAAGACACCAAGGAAAGGAATCGGGCTGTCGGTCCATCGGCTGTACTGGGAGCAAGAATGGAAAAAGTGGGCCCACCCACCGTGATGATGATGGTGATGATGGTGCTGAGGACAGTCATACAAACCGCTATACCATACACAGGGTGCCTGTCAGTGTTCTACTTGCATTGTAGCACGTCGTCCCCACACCCTGTAACTTCCAGGTGGCACGCTGAGGTTCAGAAAGGGGAAGCTGCTTGCCCAATGTCCCACGTCTTGGCAGCAGAAGGGCTACATGCAGGCCCAGGCTGTTGACTTCAAGCTAAGATGACAGCAGACCCTTCGCCCAGATCTGAAACGGAGGGGTCACCCCCAGAAACTGAGCCAAGTGGCCTCACTCCGCAGCGTGTGAACTGGGGGGGGGCGGGGGGGGGGCCGGGGACAGACCCTGTCACCCTTTCAAAGTCTGTCTTCTCAGACATGGGGGGCCTTGATTCCCACCTGCAGTGCATTGCCCTCTCTGCTTAGGATCGCCTTCTTCAGACATCTCAGGCCCTTACGTAGGCCTGGGGTACCAGGCAGCCTGCCCTGACCTGTGTGCCCATCACCCTCCATCACCCACAGCTCCACCTCTCGCTTCCCCTACCACGTCCTTTCTGCTTTCTTCTCTGGGAGTCCCACCCATTCTTCCAGGCTCAGTGCAAACTGCTTTGTCCCACAACCGCTTCTGAGTTCTCACCTTCTGGAAAGGTGATGTGAGAGTGGAGTAAAGGCGTAAGTTTCCATCTTGGGAAACCTGACCCTGACGTGTAACTAATGTGAACCGTGAGCAAATCAAATCAGCTCCCTCAGGCGAGTTTTCTTACCCATAAAGCAGGGCTGGTGATCCTCACTTCAGCTTCGTAATTATCACATTTTTTAATGTTTAGTTTTTAAGAGAGAGAGACAGGATGTGGGTATGGGAGGATCAGAGGGAGAGGGAGACATGGAATCTGAAGCAGGCTCCAGGCTCTGAGCTGTCAGCACAGAGCCTGATGCAGGGCTCAAACCCAGAAACTGTGAGATCATGACCTGAGCCGAAGTTGGACCCTCAACTGACTGAGCCACCCAGGCGCCCCCAGCTTAGTGATTATGGAATGGGGTCACAGACATAAAGGTTCCTTGTAAATGATAAAGTACTGTAAGGATATTATCTATAATTACAGTCCCATCCCATATTAAGTGACAAATATTGGCTTACACACACACCAAAAGTATTCAGTCATGTAACTAAAAAGTCCAAGGGTATGAGGGTTCAGGCATGGCTTTATTCAGGGGCTCCAAGTCTGTCCCTGGGACCTGTTTGCCCCATCTCTGGATTCTCCAGGTTTCCATTTGGCTTCTTCTTAGGCTCCATGTGGTAGAGAGATAACTGTGAAGCTATGTTCCAGATTCAGATCCAGCCAAAAAGAGAGAGACAGAGAGAGGACCCCGCCCCCACAACCATTCAAATATTTCACCTTCCTGGTTCTGAGGCCACGAGCCCAGTCCTGCCCATGCCCCTGCGGTCTGGAATTGCTCAGGCCAGTGTATCCCAGCCAGCTCCGGAGCTGGGGGTGAGGACAACCATCTCCGAAATACACGAACCAGGGAGTGGGACAGCGGGTGAGGGGCCTGGTGGCCCTAAAGCAAAAGCAGAGGGCTGTCACCAGAATAAAAGGGAAAATGACGTTGATGGCAAAAATAATGACCGTCCACCGCTGGAACGGACGGCAGCCACGCATGCCTTTGTTCAAATACAAAATAAGTCCTGACCTTCTCTTCCCTTTCTCCTGAATGGAAGACAAATGAAAGACTCCTATAATTGCTGAGGTTAGAATCGCAGGGTGATTTATATTCTTTGCCTTCAGAGCAGATGTGTTTGTTAGTAAGGCCCAGCAATATGTGGCCCCCAGGCCATTACTCCAGGCTGCGAAGCGCCACTGTGATGGCAATTCCTATTTGAAAGAGGGAAGAAAGGAAAACAACCGGGGGCACCTGGGTGGCTCTGTTGGTTGAGCATCAGCATCTTGACTTCGGCTCAGGTCTTGATCCCAGGGCCGTGGGACTGAGCCCCGGATCCGGGGTCCTTGTCGAGGGTGGGGACGGCTTAAGATTCCCTCTCTCTTGCCCCTCTCCCCGACTCTCTCCTTCTCTCTCTCTAAAATAGAATAAGTAATAAAAAGGAAAACAACCTAGGGGCCAGCAGTCCACCGCACCGATCTGTTCCTGAGGAACAAAAGTGGCAAAGTGTCCCTTTCCTGATGCAGGAATGCATTGCTAGGGTGGAGCGGGAGGAAGAATAGTGTCCCCGGCAAAGACATCCTAGCCCTCAGAAGCCACAAATGGGTTATATTCAATGGCAAAGGGAAATCGAGATTGTGGATGACAGAATCGGATTGTTAACCAGCTGACCTTAAAGGAGGTCGTCCTGGATGAGCCTATGGTAACCACAAGGGAGTGGAAGATGGGACAGAAGGGTCAATGTCCCAGCGGCGCCAGAGTGGTGATGGCCACAGCTAGAGAGAGGAAGCCACGAGCACAGGAGGGGGTGGCCTCTGGAACTTGGGAAAGACGAGGAGATGGGTCCTCCCCAGAGCTTCCCGAAAGGAACACAGCGCTGCCGACACCTTCACGTCAGCCTCGTGAGACCCAGTGTGGACACCTGGCCTACAGAACTGTAAGATAAATTAGTGTCGTTTCAAGCCACGAATGTGCGGTAATTTGTGACAGCAGCCATAGAAAATGAATTCAGACAGCAAGGCAGCAGGACCCACTCTCACAATACTCCTTTTGACCTATTTTCATGCCTCTAGTTGGACACTTGACAGACATTGTCACCTGTGATCCCCTAGCCATCTCGGGGGAAATGGGTGTGGTCATCCCTAGGTCATGGTTAAGAACACTGAGGCCCAGGGAACGGCCAGCTTGCCCAGAGGCAACCAACCAGCGAGTAGAAGAGGGAGCTGAAATTCAAATGTTAGTCGGCTTGGCCTCGAGCCGCGCTCAGATCTCCATTTAACTTCTGGCCCCAGGGTTGGGGGGGACCTCTCCTCTCCGCTTGGATGCTGCAGTGACAGGGGCAGGCGGGGGGGAGGGGGGGGTTCGGGTTCATACCGTACCGAGGCCACCCTCTTCTTCCCGGCTTCACTCCCTGCATAATCTTGAAGTATGAGACCCCCGACAGGTGGCAGCTAGCATGCCCGACTCTGACATCTAGTCACATCCATTTATTTATACCCAGCCGGTGAGCAATAAATCGAGGACAAAGTGGCCTGGGGAGTAGGGGTGAGGCTGAGATCTCCCGCTCTTGGGGGAGCAAGCTCCTTTTCTCCAAACCTAGATTTCTGCTCCCCTTGGGCCTCTGGCTCCAAGCTCCCCCACCTGGACCGAGTGGGGGGCTGGAATGCACGACCTTGTAGCAAATGGAGGAAATGTGTAGCTTTGCCTTTCAGGATTTATTCTCTCTTGTCACCTCTACTCGCGTCTGATTCAGGAATGTCCCCGTGGTGGGGAGGGGGTTGCTGAGATGAGGAAGGGCAACTTTGGTGCCTCCAGTTTCTTTCTGACAAATGCGAAATGGGTCGGAGACCACGGGGGAGGTAAACAGATCCCTAAAAGCGCTTTGCCTGCGGTTTGAGGCTGAGAAGTAAGTTCATGCTGATAGGGCTCGGCGGGTGCATCCCCAGGGGTGGGCCAGTTGGCTGATGGCCAAAAGCCAGCTACATCCCCAGCCCCCAACACGCGCAAGTCGTAGAGGCCACGACCCCCTGACTGAGTAGAACCAGTCAAGGGCCTCCGCCTTCAGACAGCAGAACCTAAACACAGACTCCAAAACATCAGATGAGACTCAAGGGAGCATGTAATTTGACTCCTTCTGTGGCCCAGAGAAGGAAAGTGATTTTCTTAAGGTCACACAGCAAGGCCAGGGCCCCTGCTTCGTCGAGCCTCAGTTTCCCCAGGGGTAAAGTTTAGGTCTGTCGAGAAACTCAAATGAGGCAGAAAAAGGCTAATCATCTGTATGTGAGAGGGAGGCACGAGCAGCCCACCATGGACTGAGCACATGCTACACACCAGGCACCACGCTAAATGCTAAGCCAGCTTTCCCTCACTTTATCTTTACCACACCCCGAGAAGCTGTTTTCTCCTCTTTTGCAGATGAAGAAACGGAGACTCAACAAGGGAACTTTTAGGGGCATGAAAATTGGTATGTTAATTCAGGTGGTGCTACACAGGTATATACATGTGGGAAAAGCAACTGAGATGTGCACTTAACATTGGAATACTTTACTCTCTGTTGATTACACTTCCATTATAATTCCATGGGTCTCCAAGCCATGATAGAAAAAAGTAAACTGAGGCTCAGGGAGGTTAAGTGACTTTTTCAAGATCACACAGCGTTGGAGCAGTAAAGTTGGGCTCTGAACTGGATCTGTCTGACCACAGAGCCCCCGGTTATTCCCCTTGCCATACTGTTATGTTACACATTAGTATCATAGTGACTTTACCCATACCTCAAGTCTACAGCCCTGTTCCAATTTGCTGAACCCAGATTCAAGCAAATGATGGGGAGGCTGGGAGGGAGGCTCTGGAGAAAGGTCTGAGTCTGGGCAAAGGGCGGGGGCAGGGTTGCTGCTGTCTCATGTGGTGTCTCAGTACAAAGTAAAACAATTTGCTTTTCCCCTGATAGTGTAGCCTCACTCCAGGTGCAGGAACTCAGTATCGACTGCAGCTCCTAGTCCCTCAGAGTTTCCTTTGTGCAGTGCACAACCTGAACACCTGTACAAAGCCCTGACAAGAATGCCTCAGGGAAGGCAGACTGTATGTCATCTACACTGTGGGGAAACATCCTTCCTGACCCACTGTGCTCTCCTATATAGCATTTCTCTCTCTCTTTTTTTTTTTTTATTATTTATTTATTTAATTGGATGGAGTTGGGGGACAGAGAGAGAGGGAGAGAGAGAATCCCAAGCAGGTTTTGCACTGTCAGCACAGAGCCAGACATGGGATTCAATCTCATAACCATGAGATGATGATCTGAACAGAAAGAGTTGGACACTTAACTGACTGAGCTACCCAGGCGTCCCTACCAGGAATTTAAAAAAAATTTTAATGTTTATTATTATTTACTTTTTAGAGAGAGAGAAACAGAATGTGAGCAGGAGAGGTGCAGAGACAGAGNTCAATCTCATAACCATGAGATGATGATCTGAACAAAAGAGTTGGACACTTAACTGACTGAGCTACCCAGGCATCCCTACCAGGAATTTAAAAAAAAATTTTAATGTTTATTATTATTTACTTTTTAGAGAGAGAGAAACAGAATGTGAGCAGGAGAGGTGCAGAGACAGAGAGAGACACAGAATGTGATGCAGACTCCAGGCTCTGAACTGTCAGCACAGAGCTTGACAACAGGCTCGAACCCATGAACTGTGAAATCATGACCTGAGCTGAAGTCTGACGCTTAAGCTACTGTGCCACCCAGGTGCCACTGCCTGGGCATTTCTGATGTTCTCCCATCTGTCTGGGACATAAGGGACCTCTTTTTTGGTGCAGGCGCTTACAGGTTCTCAGCTGCTGGCCCACACGGGGGGTCACTTGGCCACTCAGCAAATGCTTAGAGACGGTCCTCTCTGTAGCAAGCCCTGCACTGGTGATCGGCCCCAGTCCGAGACTTCTTGCAGCCCCAGGCAAGTACAAGAACTACTCGAAGAGATAGGTGACAAAAGGCAGGGGGCTGGCATCTTTGCACATGTAGAAAGACACCCCTTCCTCAGAGCAGAGTGTTGCCTTTATATACAAATCACAGATGACAGTAATGGGAAGTTGGTGGGGGGGGCGCCTAGAGTGGCACAGGGCTAACCTGCGTAGTTCTATGGCCCTCCTGCTCCCCGGGTCTCCAGGCCAAAAATCTGACCCGAGGTGTCCCCCACTCACTGTGCTCACCCTGCTGCGTGCCCCCCCCCCCACCTCTCCCTGCAACACACACCCTTGTGCTTGCTTCTCCCCCACCTGGACCAGTATCTTCCCATCTGGGTCTCTTTGCCTACACTGAATAAGCAGTGGCTGGAAGACGGATCCCCAAGGCCCCGCCTGCCTGGACGGTGTGGGTTCTCCGCATGAGAGTGCGTGCAGACCTGGCCCTCGAGCCAGAGCAATGGTCCTTGAAGCTCACGAGAGCATTCCTCTTCAATGTGACGTGACCGCTGGGGTCACTTGGAAAGGGTGGGAGAAATGGGTCATGGGAGAGAGCGTGAGCATAATGGGAGCCCCTCCCGTCGGTGCAGCGGTTTACCCCGTGTGAAGCCTATTTCCATACCTTGGTTCACTGAACCTGCAAAAGAATAGGTGAGGCCAGGGAGTCTCAGAGAGCTCAAGTAACTTGCCCAAGGTCACACAGCCACGCCACGACTCAGCTGAGCCCAGGCCACCAGCTGCTTCTCTGTCCCAGGCCTCCTTGGCCACCCCCAGCCCCTATCTGGCTCACACACGGGTGGGCTCAGGGAGGTAGGGGGCTGGGCCCCTCCAGGCGCACCGAGGCGTTGGAGCTGGCGATGATGACGGAGCTGCCGTCTGCTGGGAGGAGGTCACGGTCTGCAGACGCCACGGTCTGTTGGCTTTGCGAGCGGGATGAACTGGGAGGCCCACCTGGGGCTAGACAGGCCCCGGGCGGGGGACTCTTGCCTCTGGTAGGTTGGGGGGCTCTCCGCAGAGCCGGGGGAGAAGGCAGCACCCCCCGGGGCCATCCTGTTTCTGCCCCTCTTGTTAGAGTGGGGAACAAATAGCCCATCAAAGCCGACTTTGCCGGGGCAGATGGAAGGGTGGCAAGCCAGTCAGGGGATGGGGGGAGAGTGACTGGAGGGACCAGAGGACTCCAGGCCAGCAGGGAAACTCTGAGTCGCTTCCAGCTAGCGAGAGCAGAATTGCTTAGCCTGGGGGCTCCGGACCCCACACTACTGAGTTCAAATCACAGCTGCCTCTGTGTGACCTTGGGCAAGCCCCTTCACCTCTCTGTGTCCTGGCTGCTACACAATATCTTGATAGCGGATATCAATGTTTACCTCCTCAAGTCATTCTGACAATTGACCGCCAAGCCTCTCAAAGCAGTGAGTCGGGGTCAGGGCCGGGAATGAGACCCAGGTCTCCTTCAACACAGAAGCAGCGTCCACATGAGAAGGGCAACCCGAGAATTGCGACCAAGGCCCTCTCCCCTCGCTGGGTCTAGTCTTCCACCTGGAGAGTGACTGGGTCAGCCTGAGTCCCTGAGGACTTAGCCATGCCATGTCCTGTGCTGTCCCGTGCTCAGGGAAGCAGCAGCAGTAAGATTACATAGGTGACCCACAGGTCAAGGGCTGAGGACAGGTGATCCTTGCCGGAGGGGAGGAAGGAAGGAGGTCTCTCTGAGGACATTGGGAGAGTGGCAGAGGTGGTGAGGGCTCGTGTGGTTACGTGGGTCCAATGTCACCCACCCAGCTGACTGAGGCTGCTGGGTCCTTTGCACAAGGAGAAGAGGCTCAGGATAAGGCCACCCCAAGCTACTCCCAAATCTTCCCTTCCAAAAACTAAATATGGCAAAGTCTTCCTCTCTGGGGGTGGAGTGACAAGGATTGCAAAGTGGCCTGGGGCCAAACATAGGTTCCCAACCCCCATCTCCTGCCTGTGTGACCTTGGGTAGGATACTCAACCTTTCTGTGCCTCCATTTCCTCATCTGTAAAAGGGGAGTGATAGCCCTTCCCTCACAGGGAGATGATGCATGGAAGGGCCCTTAAGCAGAGCTGGTCCTCAGAGGACAACGTTTCTTCCCCTCCTCTTGTGATTCAATCCAACCACCTCGAAGCCACCTAACGCGAGCAAGGCCCTGGTGTGGGTGACAGACCCAAGTGGACCAGTCTCGGTCCCTCCTTTCCATGAACTCAGGGGTCTCTGGTGATGCTGTGGCCGGAACGTTGGGTAGGAGTGGAAGCTTCATGCCGGAGGTGGAAATGATCGGAGGTTTATTTATAGTCGTGAAGTTGGGCGATCAGTACATGGGATTTTGTTGTACTATTCTGTATGATTCTGAACATGTTTTATATTTTCCACAGTTAAAGTCTGTAAAGTTTGCGTCAAGCACTGCCAGCCATAGGCAGTTTTCAAAAAAGGCTAGGCCATCCCCAGTTGAAGGCTATTACCCTCAAATCCAGGGGCTGTCAGTCTGCGTCCGTGAGCCAAATCAGGCTTAGTGCCTGTTTTGGTAAATAAAGATTTATGGGGACGTAGCCCATTCATTTCCATAATGCCTGTGGCTTCTCTTGCCCTGCAGGCAGAAGTGAGTACCTGCGCCAGAGACCACGTGGACCCCAAACCCTAAAATGTTTACTGTCTATCCTTTAGAGAAAAAGATTGTGGACCTCTGTTGGACCTCCCCCTCGCCCACCGTGATAGCCCGCAGCGCTGCTATCGGGGTCGAGCTGCGCTGTCCGGCCCTGGGCTCCAGTGGTCCTGGGCGGTTGCTGGGACCTGCCTGTCTCTTCTCCCCGTCATGTCCCCTCCCTTTAGTGCCCGCTCTCGCAGCCTCACCTCAGCCCTTGCCACCAGCCATAATAACCACCATGAGGTCACCGGTTCGCACCCCAACTCTGCTACCGACACCCTCCTTCCGGTTGCTATTGCCCCACTAGCCAGCGATCCTCCGACTCTTCCAGTCACTTTCTTCTCTCTTTGCCTCCCTCCTTATCCACAGTCCATCATTTCAATAACACCCTTGCCAATACCCCGACCCGTTGCCTTTTCCTTTGCAGCAAATCTGAAAAGAATCTGACGGCGGAGGAACCCAACTAACCGCTTTTCAATGCCCAGCCCCCAACAGCCAGGGCTGGTGAAGAAAGAAAGCCACACAGCAGGGCAAGTTTTTTCACTACAGTTTCATACCGCACCCACACAGATGGTCAACGCCGATCCAAACTCCATAGACTTGACCTAGTCTATGACTATCCACAGCAGCCATTCTGAAGCTTCTCCAGTCTCTGGGCATGGGCTTTACCAGGCTGAGATGGCATGGAAAGAGCATTGCAAGTGAAGGGGGCAGCAAGAGCAAGGGTGGGGGCGGGGGGAGGGGTGTGGTCAGAGGGCAGAGGCCAGGCTGAGGACACAGCTGTATCCTATACGTTTATAAGAATGTTGAGGGTACTGGGCAGCCACAGAAAGTTCTAGAGAAGGCAGTGGCCCGATGGGAGGTGGGTTTCTGCAGGAGCAGGATTGTGGGATCTTGCAAGAAGCACAGAGAAGAGGTGCTCATTCACCTCGTGCCCTGTGTCCATCTGACAGGTTGTGACTTCCCTCCGAGGACAGCGTGCATTTGGAGGCACCCCCAGCGCAGGACCCCTGCCCTTTCCCGGGGAGGCCCAGTCTGCCTGCAGCACGCAGCTGCCACGCCCCTGGGTCAGGGGGCACCAGCAGCAGTGCTCCCGGAGGGCACCCGAGGACAGATCGCCAAACCTTCAAAGTGCGCGGTAAAGCAGGAGTAATAATATCTTTGTGTATCCCCCTTCTCTGGAAGTCGGAAGGAAACTGACGTTCCCAGAGCACCTACTGTGTGCGGGGCACCCCGTCTCATCCGCCGCCCCACAGCTGTTGGAGGTAAGCACGAGAGTGCCCACGTTACCATCAGGAAACTGAGGCTCGGCAGGCCGGGGGACCTACGTCAGATCCCACGGTCAATGACGGCGCCAAACCTGGAGGCCATGTGTTAAGTCTGGTGCTGTTTCCTCACACCCAGCTGCCCACTGGGACCCATCAACCGTGACAAGCCAACACCCCGAGGCAGGGAATTCACATTTATCACCTTGCATACCGTCCGTGGAAGGAGCTCACCTTCATGGGGAAGCCCCCTTCCCACCGTGGGCTGGCTGCATCTAGGAGAAAGTCGTTTTTCATGGCTTGTCCACAGGGAGCCGACACGGGTGGTCTTCCATCCTCCCCCCCTCACCTCCAAGTCCCCTTCTCCAGGTGGGCATCCCCACCATCCCAGCCACATGGCACAGGATGCACTTGAGGACCCGGCCCACTTTATTTGTCTCCTCCGGACAAGCTCCAGTTTGTCCGCAGAGCCCAGAGGGGGTGGTTCTCCAAAGCGGGACACCCTTTCCCGGGTCCTGGCCCCTATGCCTCTCAGTGATGCGGCCAGAGAGGATACTGGCATCCTTTGTAGCCTGGAACGGTTGGCTCGCAGCCACTCTCCCCTCTGCTCCTACCCTGGGTGGCCTGCAGGTGGGCTGAAGCAGGGGCGGCAAATATTTGCTGACCGAGGGAATGCATTGTCACTGGAGACCCCTCGGCAGGTGTCTGCGTGCACGGGAGGTGAAACGGGGGGCAGTGGCTGGGGAAGGGATTGCCCGGAGCTTCACACCTGTGGGGAGGCTCTGACAGTGGGTGACCCAAACCCGGCCCTGGTCAAGTTCAAAGGCTGAAGGAGAAGACTGGGGCCAGATGGGACACTTAAACAACAGAGTACAGGTGAAGATGTCATCAACGGCCGGGATGACGTCTCTGCAGCTGCATCGATGTGAGAAAAAGCTGGGCGTAGATCATTCCAGAACAGGGCAAGGGAAGGGCAACAGCAGCTCCCGGGGAAGCTCTTGTATCCAGAGGGATCCCAAAGGAGGTTTTTGGAGGGGGTAGGGGCAGAGAAAAGGGTCCCAGATGAGAACCCAGAACTTGGGATCTGTGTGGTGGCCTTGGGCAAGCCCCTTACCTTCTCAGAGCCTCAGTGTCTTCCTGCTGGCCCTTTGGTGGGCACAAGACTCCAGCAGGACCAGATCGCCTGTTTGTATGAACCCCATCGCTGGTGGTAGGAGGGGTCCCTTGCTTGTTCTTCCACCTGTTCATGGTGGTGGTGGTAGTACGTGACCTCAGGGCACTTACGCGCTGTCCCAGCAGCGTTCCAGGCGGGGACCAGGTGTGCTCTGCTCAGATAAGGGGCCCCCTGGCTCCCTATCAGGATGTCGGGGGCTGCACCAGTGGGTTGCTGGGGCTACCATAACAGTCAGGGCAGCTGGGAAAATACGAATTGGGGCTGCTCCTTCCTGCTGTCAGAGGTCCCAGCTGGGAAAGTGCAGGGCGCACTGGTGAAGGCCTGGTGTCCTCATACCTTCCTGCTCCGGGACTCCGTGCAGGCATTCGCTGGGAGAGCCTGGGAGTGCGGCTGGGCTCAGCTAACTGAGCTCGCAGGCTTTGCCTAGGCTGGACCTCGGGGGGAGGGGGAGGCATTGCAGGGGGCTGGGCTGGGCTGGCCTGAACTAGGAAGACCCCTGTCTCTGTGACCTAGGGAGGTTCTGGCCCTCTCTGGACACTGGGATTCCTACCTATATGATGCAGCGTCTTCTTCTGACTCTGCTTCTCCAAGGTATGTGATCCTTATGGAGGTGGGGGAATTCATGTTCGAAGAGCTCTGTGGCCAAAACGGGCCTGCGAGGGAGTCGGGACCACTCGCGCAGGCCTCCCCAGCTCACTCCAGCCTCCGCTCGCCGTGGCCTCCACCCGCGTGTCCCTTGGCTGGACTGTGCCACATCATCGTCCCCCAGCCACCCTGCCTCCCTGCATCTGTCGCTCTCCTTCTAGAGGGCGCAAGCACCACCCCCACACAAGAGGAGGCCCCTGGGAGGCGTTCATGGAACGGACAGGGTCCAGACAGAGAGAAAAGCCTGGAAAATGCTCAGAGCCTGAGGAGACCTGGCCCATTTGGGCCCCCGGCCATCCCTGGTGTGGCTCAGGAACTGAGACGGGCGGGGACAGAAGCAGGGCACAGGGTTGGAGAGGGCATTGGGGGCAGACTGGGAGGGTCTTGAGTGCCGAGTTGAGGCCTGGTGACAAGAGGCTGCCGTACAGGACACAAGTGCTCCAGGAAGGAGCCCTCCGTCTGCAGTGTGAGGGGCACAGCACACGCCAAGAAAGGAGGCGGAGAGGCGGGGGCAGCAGATCTGGGGAGGATGGCCGGTAGAGGAGGGAGGGATTCCAGAGGACGGCCCAGAGAATGGGTGCCCGCCCCTCTGGATGGGGGCTGGGTTGGGTCTCCTACCACAGGGCAGAGGCAGAGAGGGGGCCGGTGTCCAGAAGCCTCGGTGCATGGGCCCCAGTGTGGTCTCAAGGGGTGGGGCCCAGAGGAGGGGCAGTCACCACATGCCCCAGGACAAGCCTGGCCAGTGTGCAGATAGGAAGCCCTCCGTGTCCACTAGCGCCCCCTGTCTCCCCAGCCCTGGGCGTGGTATGTCCGCGTCCGTCACATCTCTCTGGTCCAACACCCCAAAGTCCTCCTCCCCTGAGCTCCCCAGAATTCACGTCCATGCTTCAAGATTCAAACCAATAACCTTTCCTCCAGGAAGCCTCCCTGAGTCTTCCCCACCCAGTCCCACAGTTCCTGGGCTTCCCGGCTCCCATCATGCTGCGCTGGTAATATCTGAGTCTGCACCCACTTCCCGGTGCGCCTGGGGTCACCCTGAGGTCTGGGGATCCTGGGTGGGACTCCTCTCTCTTCGCTTCCCAGCACTGGGCACAGAGCTGTGGCTCCCAGTCAGTGCAGGTAGGCTGGTGGCCGGCTGGGGTCGTGATAGGGGAG
Source organism: Hyaena hyaena (assembly GCF_003009895.1). Lineage (NCBI taxonomy): Eukaryota > Metazoa > Chordata > Mammalia > Carnivora > Hyaenidae > Hyaena > Hyaena hyaena. The sequence continues at coordinate 2,581,617 of NW_024080665.1, forward strand.
CATGTGACAGTACTCAGTAGTGTGAGGTACTGGGGATGCGCTCTGAGAAGGAGACAGGTGTGCCCGGCTCCCAGCACCTTAGAATTCCCTGGAAGCTGGAAGCATAAGACAGGCTCTGGGCCAGTGACGGCAGCCCTCTCTGTGTCAGACACCCCACTGGGGACCCCAGCAGGACCCCCCAGAGACAGCCCCTCAGGGGCAGAGGCTAGAAGCCTGTGCTGAGGCTGCTCCTTCTCTGTCTCAGCCCAGGCCCGCTGGCCTGATTCCTGAATTCCTTGGGGGCAAGCAGGGTGGCTAAAAGGCTGGGAGAGAGGTTGGAGGATGGGGAGAGAGATCACATCCAGGGCTCCTGTGGCCGGGGGGTTTTCACGTACAGCGTCTAGTGAAATCTTCACAACCACTGTCAAGGGAGGCAGGAGACGTGAAGTGATTTGCCCAAGGTCACACTGCAGGAAGCGGCAGAGCTGGAATTTGAGCCCATGTGGACTTGACCCCCAAACGCACAGCCTTTCCTCCTTTCAGGATTGCTTCCCCCAAAGGGAAGGTAAGAGGAAAGATCATGACATCACTGGGACCACTCACCCTACAGTCTCAGTGCAACCCAAGCAAATGAAACATTAGCCTCAGGAGAGGAAGGGGAGGGGGATGAGGGGTCGGGGTCGGCAGGGGTGTGTGCGAGCCTGCCTGGCTGCCTGGCATGATGACACGGGTCAGCGTGGGACCCCATCACACCCTCGTGGAGTCAACGGTGTCCTCCCTGATGTGATTGGCCTCCCCGCCAGGTTCTGTGCATTGGAGGTGAGAACAGAAGAAGAGTTGGTCACGGAGGTGTCGAAAGGGAAGTCCCGTGTGGTCCCAGCCAAACAGAATATCAGGGAGTTGTGTCCCAAACACTGAGTAACTGGGTAATTCTTGCCTCTCCGAGCCTTAGTTTCTCAGTCTGTCAAGCGGCGTGATGGTCACCACCAGGGCCATCCCACAGGCTGCTTGGGGCCTGCGGGGACCGGGGTGAGGGCATTTAGGGGTGTTCTGAGCACCCTGCATGGGAAGGGATGTCACAACCAGCACCCTCCAGGGTGCAGGCGCTCGGCCCCACTGGGTCCGGGAGAGAGGAGGCTGCTCCCTGTCTGGTCTGTGGTTTCTTGTGAGCCACCCTTACCCGAGGGCTTTGCCTGGCCTGTGCCCAGCCCTGCCCCTCCCAGCCCTGCCCTGTCTGTCCCAGAAGTCCCCACCCCCAGACCCCCATTGTTCTCAGCCCTTCCTTCTGGGATCATTCTCCCAGGCTGGAGCTCCTCAGACAATGAACATTCCAGGGATTCCTCAGCCCCCACCCCTGCCCTCAGCCTCCTTCAAAGAGGCCGCTGGGGTTAGGGTCAATCCTCACAGAGGTGCCAAACCACAGGTCTCTCCCTGTCCCTCCCAGCTCTACCAGCTTAGCCACCTCCGACATTCTTCCAGTGGCTCCCCACCCCCCCAAACCCCCCCCCCCGGCCGAGGAAGGGCCCTGCGGTGGGGGGTGCAGCTCCCAAGGCCCAGCCAGGATGGTTTGCTCCACCCAAGCCCGAGGCCAGGCTCTTCCTTGGACATGATGGGCAGCCTCGGATAAGCCACTGTACTCTTGGGGCCTCAGTTTCCCCCTCTGTAAAATGGAGGAGGCACAGCAGGATATGGTGGGCGTGGGCTTTGGAATCAGATGCCCACGGGCCCTGATCCTTGCTTTGACCTACACAGGTGGTCAGGCCTCTTCATGCCGCAGCTTTCTCCTACCTCACAGGTGGCGGCGTGGTTTCGACGAGCCACGTAAACACCTCACAGAGGACTGGGCAAGTGGCCTGGCCACAGTGAGCTCAAAGGAAAACCGCCATTCCCTAAGGGGCCTCCCCGAAGGACTCCTCATCATGTCACGTCCCGCCGTTCTTTGCTCCCCATCACTGACTCTCCATGTGGTCCTGCCCCTTGCCTTTCCTCAGACAGTCCCCTGCCTAGTGGGCTTCTCTCCTGCATAGCTTTTGTGTCCCCAGACACTTGCTGGCCAGCCCAGTGTACACTGACCTCTCTCAGGCCTGACAACCCCGTCTGCTCCTTCTCTTGGTCAAGTGCCCCCGCCCCCGGACCAACATAGTCTACACCTCACTCCCCCACACCCAATCTTGGCTCAAGAGAGGCATTACCTGCTCTGAAATTCAGCTCCCTTCTGACCTCCCACTCTGTAAGCTGCCCTGAGGTCGCTCCCAGTCTGCTAGGAAGACAGATGTCTGACACCCTCTGAAACACTCTGAGATTTGTGGGAGGCCAGTGGCCACCCAGAGGAGTGGGCTTCACTCTGCCAGGCATGGGGCTGATCAAGGAAGGCTTCTTGGAGGAGGTGATGCTAAACTGGATTTTGAATGATGAGCATAATTCTTCAGATAGACAACAAGTGCCAGTGAGAAAGCATGTGCAGAGCCCCAAAGGCTTGAAACCACCCCAAGAGCTGAGGAACAAGGGGGTGGAAAGCTGGTAGCAAGGGGAGGCCTGGAGAGGCACCAGGGCTGGATCAAGAAGGGGCACAGGGGCCAGGTCAGGCACGGGGGAGCTGTTGGACAGATGGGATTAGTTGGAGGGACCTGGCTGCTGGTAGGAGATGGACAGGAAGGGGTGAGACTGGAGGCGCAGGGAAGGGCCTGAGCCCTGTCATGGAGGGAATGAGAGGGCAAATTCATAGGAGCTTCTCAAGCTCTGGGCAGCTTTCCGGCTGGACAACTCATCACCCACCCTCACGCCCCCCCCCCCAAGCTCTGTGTCCCCACCCAGGCTGGGGAGCTGAGCCTCCACTCTTCCATCCTTGCCCAGGGTTTCCAGAGTCCCTTGTGGCCTCCAGGGGCTGAGCAGAGCAGGGGTCACTCCCAGGGGGCCTCACGTGGACAACCGGGGGCCAAAGCAGGGCAGAAGCCGGGTCAGCCCAGGGATATACCTGCAGCCCCATCCCGCCCCTGCCCTTCTCCTCAGAGATCCCTGAGGCCTGAGGATCCAGGGGCTTTCCACTAACAGTGCCCTACAGGGCTGCGTCCTCACCTTCCCACGGACACTCCCCCTGAGGCTGCTGCCAGGCAGGCTCAGCCGCTCTTGCCTCAGGGTGCCCTGTATCATTTGTCAGCCATCTACCAGTGGGCACCACCCCTCCACATTAGGTCTGAAGCCCCTTGACATCAGGGCTTGAGCCCAGTCCCAGTTCAGGGACCTCGGGTGGGTGGACAGAGTGACAGAAGGAACACTTCTAATCTCCAAATGGCCTCTGGCTAGTTTCCAGGCCCCTCTGACAACCCTGAGCCGGCCTCCCAGGCAAGCCAGCAGTGGGCCTTGGCCTCCCTTCGCCAGCCCTGATTTGTGGGGTCCCCGAGGTGGTGAAAAGAATCTAGGCCCCCTTCCTCTTCCTGCTTGGCCCCTGTGCACCTTTGAGATGGAAATCTCTCACCAGCATCAGGCAAGGGACATGGTCAGCTCATTTGTCAGCCTGCTGGTCGACACCTGCCCCCCACTCGCCTGGCAGGGGAGGGGAGCGGCTGGCTCTGGTCTTCACCCCCGGCCCCCCACCCCATGGCCTGTTTCCCTTGGAGCTGTTTCCCAGAGCCGTCTGCTCCCCATGAGTAAAACCCACTCATTTCCTTCTGAAAATACTAACGGCTTCCTGGCTTCGCAGAGAGCTGCCCAGGTGAAATGGGCCATGGTCTCAGAGTAGTCTGTGCACCCCCACCCCCACCGCCCAGCTGGTCAGGGATGTGTCCCCCTTCTCTCCTCTCCCCCCCCACCCCCTACTCATATACTCTCCCCCCTAGATGCACATACTCAGCCCATCCCCAGGCTTGATCGCTGCAGTCCTGTCCAGGGGGCCTTGGACAGAGGACTGGGGGCAGATGCAGAATGTTCTTTTATTCAGTAGACTTCCACCAAGCATCTTGTCCATGCCAGGGCCTGGGCTGGGCACTGGGGTGAGGGGTGAGCATGCCCCATGGCTCTGCCAGTCTGGTTGGGGACACTGAGGTATGGAGAAAGGCCAGACCCTGTAACCCCAGTGACTTGGCATTTCCAAGGCTGTGTGGCTCTGGGCAAAGCCCTGGATGTCCCCCCTGACATCCTGTGGGGATGAGTGGAGGCAGCAAGGTGCTCCCAGCGGGGCTTGTACACTGTAAGAACCCTTTAAGGCCTTAGTTAATAAGCAGGCTGATGGGCCACAAATCCTCGGTGCTAAGTTAACAACTTGCCCTGGGAAGTGCTGAAGAGTTTCACAAGTGGACAAGATTGTCCACACGCAGCCCAGGAGTGGGGACCTGGAGGTGTCCCCCTCAGCACCTCCACGGGGTCCTCCAGCCGAGGCCTTCCATTGTGCAGAAGGGGACACTGAGGTCCAGAGAGGGGCAGGGTCTTGTCTCTGGCCCCACACTCGGTTGCTTGGCTCAGAGTGGTTGGGGCAGGGGAGAGGGGACACTGAACGCAGGTCCCCACAAGCCTAGAAGAAGGGGAAGTGGAAGGTGGGAAAGGAAGGGGAAGACACGCAGAGGATTAGGTCCAGGTGGGAGCACGGGTGGGTGTGAAGCCTGGGGCGTTGATGAAGGCTATGCAGGAGCAATGAGTAGGGCACGAAACACACTCACCTTCGGCCCCCGACCTTGCCCTGCCTGCTCACATGCACATCTAACAACCCCAGGACATCCCACAGGCACTGCCCCCCAACCCATCCCAAAGCGCTACCTGCCCCCAAACCCGGTCTCCAGCTGTGTGCCCCCTCCCACCCTCCAGGAACCCAGACAGAATGTGGGCATTCCCCAGGGTCCCGTCTCACCCTGCCTCCCCTCAGTGAGCCCATCCACAAGGTCTAGTGACCCCACCTCATCACAGCCTCTCTACAGTGAACACGAGGCCCCCCTCAACCTTTCATACAGGCTGGGGGAGGGCCAATTGGCATAAGCGTTTTGGAAAACTCTGTTGCACTTAAAGCTGAACATAGCCAATGTTCAAATTCAAGTTCAAGTTTAAATAGCCCAGCAATCTACTCTTAGGGCAATGTCCAGCGCTGTGCTGGTCAGTGTTGACCTTCTGGCTGTTGGGGGTGCGGGTGGGGGGAGCCCTAATTTGTAGCATTTGCCAATTCCTGTGGTATAAATGATTCCACCACAGTCCATTTCAAAGTACCAGTGTGATGGCACTGAACGCTCGTTGGGAAGAGAAGCACGAACCGGACTCCTGGAAGTCAACGCAGGCTGTCTCCAGCATGTCACGGGGTGTATCCCTCACGAATGGGCTAGAATAGTCAGAGCGGCACTGTTCCAAATAGCCCCCAGCGGAGAGCCACATGCCCACCAACAGCAGAAAAGGCACCTAAACTGTGCTCTGTTCACACAGCGGACTAGTGCTCAGCAATGGGAGTGACCGAGACACTGCTCTATGACTTGAGGCGCCGGGATGAGTTCAAATACGTCGCTAATGAGCCTTCCTTCATTAAAGAAACAAAAACCAAAACCAAAACACAAACCCTAACCCTGCTGGCTGTCCCCTCCTCTCCGCCCACAGCCCCCCCCCCCCCCCCCCCCCCCCCCCCCCCCCCCCCCCCCCCCGCCACCATTCAGGCCATCATAGCCTCCCCGCTGGACCACTGTCGGGCCTTCTCCTCATGCATCTACTTCCCAGTTCCTCCCACCCCTGCTCCAGGTTAGGGTTGCCAAGTGCACTGATACTAAACACATCGCTCATTGTTTATCTGAAATTCAAACTGAACCGGGTGTCCTGAAGTGGTGTCACCAAGCTTCTTAACATTTATTCATTCAAAAGATAGTCACCGAGGGCCTACTAGGTGCCAACCATCTCGTAGCCTCTAAGGGACTGTCGTTTTGCAAGAGCCATTCCCTCTGCCCCAGGGGCCTCCCCATAGCATAGCTGCTCTCCTCCCAGGGAACTCCCGCACCATCCCGACCCCAGGTTACACTAGGGGCCCCTCCTCAGGCTGTGCACAGTCCCTGAACGTCCCTGCATCCCAGTACTGAGCACACCAGCTTGTCATCATCATTGCCTGTGTCCACACCTGTCTTCCCACCCCACTGTGACCTCATTCTGGGCAAAGGGCAGGCCTGACTCATCTGGGGGTCCCCGGCCCCAGCTCTGGGGCCTGGAGTGGAGCTGGCATTGGGAAAGGTGTGGGGAGTAAGCAAAGGAACCTAGTGACAAGAGAGGGAAGGGAGAGTCTTAGGGTTTTCAAGGAAGTTATGATTTCACAGTTTCTTTCCAGCTGTTCCCATAAGGGCTTGGGTATTGTCAGGCCATGTGTCCCAATGGATATTTTGGCACCATCCGTGTCTCTGGGAGGCACAGGTGCTGAAGGTATACGGTGGACTGAGTCAGTGGGGAGGCGGGGGTTCAAGCTCCGACTCTGCCTCAGGGGCTCCCTGTACCCCCCTCCTCTGTCCCCCGCCTATGAACGAAGACTCGAAAGCGTCTGAGGGTCCCTGTCATGCAGCCATTTCAGCCGTCACCGGGACTTCTCCACACCGCCCTTGGGCCTCACGCTCCAGCACCTGCGGCTCAGGGAGGCGCGGCCGACAAGCACCAGAGCTAGAGCCCCCCGTACATTAATGAGGCCCGTGTTTACCCAGGCCGGGCCCATAAAATGCCTCAAGCGGAACTGAGCTCGGCCTGGAGCAATCTGGCATCGTCCGTTCCGGCTCTTCAACCTTGGAATGGGCCGCCTGGGTGGGCATCTCATTCCCCAGACATCTCGGAAAACTCCAGAAGGAAGCTGGGCAACACCTTCGAGCAGAGGAGTGGACCAGGGTGGGTGTGCGGGGCTTCAGGGCCCGAGAAGTCCGCCTGTGCACCCCCCCACCTCTAGCCCACGCAGGAGGTCCCTTGCCTCGTGTGCTGGGCACCCAGGGCTCGTGGCTTTATGACACAGCACCTCTGCCCGGGCCGTTGCTGAGCTCCTGATGGATGATAGGCACTTGGATCTCCTCGCTCGCTGTCCCTGGCCTGGCCCTTCTCGAAGTTCTTCCTCTGTATCCTGTGCTGAGCTCTTGGGAGCAGGGAAATCCTGCCTTTGGAGACTTTATGAAACTGCCAGTGTGTGTGAGAGGGGGGGTGCTGGTGGAAATGGGTACCCAATGCATCAGAGGACAAGGCAGGAATACATCGACCCATCCACCCATCCGTCCATCTCTTGACAATACTCCCATCAGCTTCTGGGGAAGAAAGACCAGCACAGGCTCTGGGGTCACATGGTTCTGAATTCAAAACTGCCCTCCACTGCATGACCTATGCTCCCCTCTCCATCCCTCTCAGCCTCATGCTTCGACAGCCTACCTCACAGGGCGGTAATGAGGCTCCCTGACACAAACGGATTAGAGCAGTGCCTGACCCTGGAGCCAATTCACCCAGAAGGTAATGAAGTCTGCACCTCAAGGCATTTTGCTTACATCTGTCCCTTCTCTGGGTGATACTCTCAGAATGTGTTCACATGGCCACAGGTCTTTGCAAATGTTTGTAAAACGCAAGATGTTTGAGCCATAAAGGGCTGATGGCACTGTTTCTTTTCACCTTGACTCCCCTCCACCTTTCTCTCCTGCTGAGGGGTGTTGTGGGGCCGAGGCATTTAGGAAATCCAGCCAAAGGGAAGTTGAGGACACGTTTACAGGAATTTGGGATCCGTGGTGCGCATTTATGTCCTTCACAGTCACTTATGGGTACAGTTAGTGCCAGGGGCCCTAGTGTGGGAACGGCTTCCAGAACCAGGATCCCTGCTGCCCACAGTGCCGACTCATTTAGCGTCAGAACCGTGACCGGCCCGGAGGCATGTGGATAGTGAAGAGAAACAGGGTTTGAAATGTATAGAGCTGTAAGTCAGTCTGGGGAATATTCTTTCAAGCATCAGAGCTGCCAAATTGCTGGCGAATAATTTAGGCCTTATCAAAACAGAAATCCTCCTGTCTGTAATGCCACTGAGGATGAGGCCAACAGAATTAGAAAGTATAAATCCACCCTTTGTTGGGGGCGCCTGGGTGACTTGACAGGTTACGCACCCAACTCTTGATTTTGGCTCAGGTCATGATCTCACGCTCATGGGATCAAGCCCCACATTGGGCTCCGGGCTGAACACGGAGCCTGCTTTGGATCCTCTCTCTCCCTCCCTCTGGCCCTGTCCCCCACTCAAACACACTCTCTCTATCTCTCATAAATATATTTGTAGTGCGCAATCTGTAGCAACACAACAAACAACAAGTGTATTTGTGTCTAAAGTGGCATATGTTATAACTATCAGAAATAACACATGAGTGTTCAATAAACTAATAATCATCAGAGCGCCTGGGTGGCTCAGTCGGTTGAGAGTTTGACTTCGGCTCAGGTCATGATCTCACGGTTCGTGGGTTCGAGCCCCACGTTGGGCTCTGTGCTGACAGCTAGCTCAGAGCCTGGACCCTGCTTCAGATTCTGTCTCCCTCTCTCTCTGACCCTCCCCTGCTCATGCTGTCTATCTCAGAAATAAATTAAAAACATTAAAAAATTTTAAACTAATAATCATACAAGAGGAAAAGATTCAGTTGTCTTTCTATTCTTTGTACATAAAATATTATGCAAAATTGCTATCGTATGAGGAGGCAAATAAAAAGTTTGTAGTCCAAACTTATAAGAACAAAGTGTTACAGAAGTACTTCTGGCACTGAAGTAAAATAATCCCTTTTCTGAATTTGGTGACGTTGTTGGTATTTGTCCACTTTTAAAAATGTGTAATTGACTGTGATTTTTCTCATGCTAAATAAACATTCACTTTTGGGCTTGATTTTGTACTGTTCTCCTTAAAGAGGGCTCCCAATATTGTATAAATTTCAGGCCCCCCAAAACTGGATCTGACCCTGCCTAACACATCGTAAGCACTCAGAAGGTGTTGGAAATTTCTGACTTGGTTCTCTTACCCTAGCCAGGACTCCAAAGTCTTCCCTCTCCTCCCACCATGCGCCCCCTGGTTGGCTCAGTTGGTGAAGCGTCCAACTCTTGATTTTGGCTCAGGTCATGATCTTGCTGTTTGTGTGTTCAAGCCCCATGTCAGGCTCCATGCTGACAGCATGGAGTCTGCTTGGGGTTCTCCCTCACAATTTCTTTCTGCCCCTTCCCATGCACATACTCTCTCTTAAAATAAATAAATAAGCATAAAAAAAAAACCACATACATGGAGGCAGATATAGAGGCAGATGCAAGGTCAATGCTGGCTCAGCCAGCCAATGTCCTTGTCACACATCTGTCTCTCCCACCAGAGGGGAAGCTCCCAAGCAAGGGTGGTCTAACTCATCTGGGTCCCCAGTGCCCAGGACAAGCCTGGTGTGGAAGAGGACCCACAGAAGGAATCTGTCTTGGGCTCAGTATCAGTCATAGCTAGGGTCCCCTAGCTTCTTTCACTTTTCATCTAGTGGACAAAGAAGAGGGCAGCTTCAGGGTCTTAGATCCTTAGAGCTCTCAGGATCCTAGAGGGGCCCCAGGAGCCGCTAAGAGGTTGAGAGAAAGCTCGGTGGTTGGGATTCCAAGCCCTCTCACCTCCCTTCAACCAGAGCACTTTTCCTTTAATGGCATATATTCACTGGGGCTCTGCATAGGTATTCCTCTGGAAAATGAGACACGATGCTAAAATCGAGAAGCCACTGGTGTCTCCCCTGCCTCGTGTGGGCTCTTGGAATCCCGAGTGGTGTTCCAGGCTCATGTCTGGGGAGCAGAGAGAACTTTCCAGCTGGCATTTTGTGAGTTGACCTCATGCCCTGTATCCTGGTACTTTTTCTCTCCTCATTGTCCCTTCTTCCTTTAAAGAGTGATCATATACCATGTATGTCTGTAGGCCACCTCCCTTGTGGAAATGAAAAATTTGAAAGTTCAGGGGCACCTGGGTGGCTCAGTCGGTTAAGCGTCCGACTTCGGCTTAGGACATGATCTCACAGTTTGTGGGTTTGAGCCCCGCGTCGGGCTCTGTGCTGACAGCTAGCTCAGAGCCTGGAGCCTGTTTCAGATTCTGTAACTCCCTCTCTCTGACCCTCCCCTGCTCATGCTGTCTGTCTCTCTCTCTCTCAGAAACAAACAAAAAAATTTAAAAATTTTAAAAAAATAAAAAAGGAAAGAAAAATTTGAAAGTTCAGTACAAGTTGAATGAAGAGTCCTGCAAACACATCCTCTCCCCAGGTGCAGCCCTCTTCAAGGTCCTCTCCGCCTCCCTCTCCTCCCCACCCTCCCTCATGCAGTAACTGCCAGCATCCCACTTCCCCACTAGATGATGAGCTCGTTGAGGGCAGGGGCCTTATGTAGCTCCCCAGCACCTCCACCCCCAACATGCTTACAGCCAGAAGGAAGGAGCTGGGGGTGGGGGACGGATGTGCCGCATCAGAGCCCATCAGTCATGGTGCACATCTGGGCTCTGGAATCACACACAGCCGAGTTCAAATCCTGGCTCCACAGCCTGCAGACTGGGTAGACCTGGGCAAGTCACTTCCCCTTTTCTGAGTCTCATCTGTAAAATAGGGATGCTAACCCCTACCTCGAAGGTCAGTGACGCACAATGAGATAACGCGTGTAAAGCATTCAGCCGGGGCCCGATGCACAGTAGATGCTCAGTAAAGGGCTAGCGAATGAACTGAACGGGCTGGGAAAGGGAGGGGGCATCTGTATCCTGAGCTAGGGCCCTTCCTCTCCCATGAGTTCCCCAGCCCCAGGGCCTCCAAGTCCAGTGGGGCAGAAACTTTGAACGGGGCCAGGCCCGGAGGGTGGGTGGAGGTAATCAAGCCTGCCCAACCTTGGCGGGCGGCCCGGCCCCCCTGAGCCTGCCCGTGCCAGCTGCCAGGCCTCCAACATGGCGTTCCAAGTCTTGTCTACTCCCACCTGCCAGCCACTGGCCACACAGCCTGCTTGGCTGCTCGCCCTGTGCAGCCCCTGAAGCTGGGCAAGTATGGGTAGGAACCCAATGTGACAGCTCGGGGTGTGGTAGGTGCCCGGCCAAAGCCAGGTAAGTTCAGTACAATTACATTCCACAGGCACATTCCCATAGAATACATAGCTACCTCTGTAAAGAAATGTTTGGCCCTAAGTGGGAAATATAATATAATAAATATAATATAATATAATATAATATATAATATATACATTGTATTATGTGTAACATAATTCAATATAATTTATTGAATGCCTACAATAATAAGACATACTTATATTATTTTTTTAACATTTATTTTTGAGAGAGAGAGACAGCACGAGTGGGAGAGGGGCAGAGAGAAAGGGAGACACAGAATCTGAAGCAGGCTCCAGGCTCTGAGCTGTCAGCACAGAACCCGACGCTGGGCTTAAATCCATGAACCACAAGATCATGACCTGAGTCAAAGTCAAATGCTTAACAGACTAAGCCACCCAGGTGCCCCCGACATGTTTATATTATTTAACTCTGTCTCTGAGTATTATTCCATTTTACAAGTAGGGAAACTGAGGCTCAGGGAGGTTAAAATCTTGCTCAAGTTCACAGAGAAGGCATGTGCTGTGGTCAGGGTTCAAGCCCCATCGCCCACCCCTGAGGTGTGAACTGCTGCCCTGCCTGGTGCCACCCATCTCTCAGTTCACACGCATGTTAACCAAACCCTCCTCTGTACCAAGCCTGGTGTGGGGTAAGGATACAGGATAAACCTTCAGGGCTCCGCCAGGGCAGGTTAGCTTTATACACAGACAACTCTTAGAGGAGGTAACCATTCCCAGAGGAGGAAGTGACCTGGGGCAATGGCGGGCTAGAGGTGGCCTTTGTACAGAGCTTTGAGGGTCAGGGAAAAAGGATGACCCCTCAATACCGTCTGCTTTAAATTCCCCCTTGTACACAAGAGAAGCATTTACCACAAGGGGACACGGGCAGCAGACAGAGAGCTGCACCTGTAACCCAGGCCCTTCATGCCCAACTCGGGCTCCAGGCTGTACTCCATCCACAGCTTCGTGTGGAGCCTTGATAACTGCTCAGAGGGGCAGCCAGGTGATAGGAAGGTAGGAGGAAAGAAAGAATTGACGATTAATCCCAGGGTGGGGGCGGGGGGGCACTCATCCCAGAGGGGCTGACTGGACAGAAGGAGTGGCAGACATAGGCTCCTCCCATACTAGGTTCACAAATATTTGTGGGAGATAGGAAGGGAGGGGGGAGGTGGGAAGGGTCAGGGAAAGGAAAGAAGGGAGGAAGGAAGAAAGAAGGAAGGGAGGGAAGGGAAAGGAAGGGAAGAAAAGGGAAGGGAAGGGAGGGGAGGGGAGGGGAAGGGAAGGGAGGGAGGGAGAGAGGGAAGGAGGAAGGAACGAACGAACGAAGGAACAAAGGAAAGGAGGAGAGAAGGAAGGAAGGGAGGAAGGGGAAGGAGGAGAGGGTGGGAGGGAGAGGGGTCCCACTGGGTAAAACGAGGGCCAAGAGAAGACAGCACAGGGAGATTATTGTCTGACCGCTGTCTGGAAGGCCCTTTTCTCAGGCAGAACCGCCCCATGAAGGTGATGCCTGGAGGAGTGAGCTCCCCATCAAGGGAGGGGTGGAAAAATCACTTGTGGAGGGGACTTGGCTCAGGTTTCCAGAGCCAGGGTTCCCTCCTGAGAATGTGGTGTCTCTGGTTCTGAGGTTCTTTCCACAGAGCCTCTGGGGACGATGAGTTCCCATGAGGAGGAGGAAGAGGCATAGGCCAGAGGCCAGCGTGAGGAAAGGTGACCTTGCTGAGGGTCGGGAGGAGACGGGGCCTGCTGAGAACCAGAGGCTTCCACACCAGGTGGCCTCCGTGCCCGAACGGCCGGGCCAGCCTGCCACCAGCTCACCGCGCAGCTTCCCGTAGGGCCACCCCTCAGTGCCCTCACCTGCTCCATCCATTCTCAGAGCTGCACCGAGGCCAAGGCAACCCCTACCTCCCCTCGCTTTGTGGCCTAAACCCCTGTTTACTGGTTATTCCTTTTACACACAGTCGGGGGGAAATACTCTCTGCTTTGAATACAATTTCATAGGTACAAGAACCCCCCTCCGTAGCGGGCAGTGGGGGTGGCGCCCAAAGCAGGCCCGTTCTTCCTCGCCCCCAGGTCCCTTCACCTCTCTGCACCTCACTTCCATCTTCTCTTCAATGAGGATACAGGGCCATTTTACCAAATCAAAACAAACCCAAAAAAGTTCTCAAAGCCGGGAGTGGCCCCATCTGCTCCGGGGGCTGTGAGGACTGAGGGGCCTGGAAGACGTCTGCCCTGGCCGGGCTCCTGTGGGCGGCTGCCTCAGGGCCCCGGGGCAGGCGCCAGGGCCGGGAGCCACCTCACAGAGGGCCGCTACCTGGGGCTCCCCGCTCCTCACACTTTGGCCTCGGGCCTGGGAGATGTGGAAACTCTGAGAGCTTCAAACTCCATATGTTTTATGGGCCCAACGACCACGGCAGCCCCATAAAGTCACTGCAGGCGGCTAACCAGCCCTGAGACCGCCCAGGATCCCCTTGCCCAGGGAACCCGGAGCTCTCCAGGGAGCAATGGCACCCTCTAACCAGAGGAAAGCTGCCAGGGCCGGTGTGACTGGAGCGCCAAGATAAATCCCCCTGTCTGCCTTGCTGCCCTGTGGTCCGAGAGATGAGGGGGAATGGCTCCCAACCCAACCAGTGGGGGGAGGAGGTGCTCCGAGGCTGCCCATATGTGTGCCCGTGAGCTGAGGGACTGGTGGTATTCCTAAACCGGACTGACCCCTGTGTGGTCCTCAGATGTCCTAGAGAGGAAGCCAGAGAAGCCTCCCTCTGCGTCGCTTCTGTGGGGGGCCATGGTTACAGACACAGGCGTTGGAGCCAACCCCTGGTTTGAATCCTATTTCAGCCATTAGCCCTGTGATCTTAAGCAGGGCCCTTCAGCAAGCCAGCTCCCAATGTCCTGATCTCTACAATGGGACTAATGAAAGCAGGGGCACCTGGGTGGCTTAGTCGGTTAAGTGTCCGACTTTTGCTTGGGTCATGATCTCGCGGTTCGTGGGTTCGAGCCCCACGTCGGGCTCTGTGCTGACTGCCAGCTCAGAGCCTGGAGCCTGTTTCAGTCTTTGACTCTCTCTCTCTGACCCTCCCCTGCTCACGCTGTCTCCTCTCTCTCCTAGAAATAAAAAAAAAAAATTTTTTTTTTAAAATGAAAGCAGCCACGTCTACCTCATGCAGTGGTTGTGAGGGGTGAGCCATGGTGCCCTCCAGGCAAGATGGCACCAACCACTGACCCAATGGGTAGGCACCTTCTTTCGTGAGCAGGGCTGCTTTTCTCTGGGGCTTACCTCAATCCAGCTGATGGATTGCCAAGGATCTTCTAACAAAAGCCTTAGTTCCAGAACCCTCTGTCCATACCCAACAGCGTCCCTTAAACTCTCTACCCTGATTTTCATGGCTCTCCTTGGACCTGGTCTTCAGACCAATCATTGCCCTCCAGTTCCCCTGGTGCTAAAGGATCTGATATGTTTTAGTCACACAGGTAATGATACTACTACTAATATTAATAATAATAATAATAATAACTAGTATTTCTGGACTGCTCACTCCCTATATAGTACATGTGACATATCACTGAGTTACATATACCAACTTAATTAATCCTTGCAACCACTTTATGAGGTAAGTACCAAAATCATCCCATGTTACAGATGAGGACACTGAGGCACAGAAAGAAGTAACCCGCCCAAAGTTCACACAACTAAGAGGCAGCAATTCTGGGCTTCCATCTTGTGAAGTCCAGATCCAGGGCCCAAAATGACCATTCATGAACGTTTGTTCATGAGCCATGAAGGGGGACTGGAGGGCACAGAGAACCCGGGGATAAAAAGGATATCTTCTGGCCCTGGCATTCCAGAGCCGCCCCAGCAGCCTGAAGAATGCTATCCTTACCATAAAGGCATCGAGGCGCGGCTGGTCTTTCCCAGGACGTGTTCTCTGGAGCAACCACCTGTACCAGAGTCTCCCAGGTGCTTATGAAAATGCAAAATCCTTCAAACCAAGGATTGACTCGTAACTATAGAGAATAAACTGATGGTTATCAGAGGGGACAGGGGTGGGGGGAGGGGGGAGATAGGTGATGGGGTGATGGGCACTGGGTCATTAAGATAAAAACTGTTAAAAAATCCTCAAGGAATCGATTCAGCTGTATGTATCCTTTCTGTTGTCAGTCTCTGAGGAGTTTCTTTACATTTTTGAAACTCAGTTATACAATTAAAGTACTTGCTGATATTTTATTCAGCAAAAAAAAAAGAGAGAGAGAGAGAGAAGAAAGAAAGAAAGAGAGAGAGAGAAAGAGAAAGAAAGAAAGGAAGAAAGAAAGGAAGGAAGGAAGGAAGGAAGGAAGGAAGGAAGGAAGGAAGGAAGGAAGGAAGGAAGAAAGAAAGAAAGAAAGAAAGAAAGAAAGAAAGAAAGAAAGAAAGAAAGAAAGAAAGAAAGAACCCCACAGAGTCCTTGCTTGGTCCTTCCCATTCCTGATCTCCTGAATCAGAATCTCTGAGAGTTGAGCTTAAAGGCTGAGCAGCTTGAAGGCTGAGGAGAAATGCTAGACTAGAAAGTCCTGCCCAGACAGCAGGATCCATTCACATCCTGAATCAAGGGTCCCTGGGCAAGCCAGGGAATTTCTCCAAAACTCCCTGGTTTCATCCATGATTTGGAAGTGATAAACTGACCCCACAGATGGTGCTGAGATTCAGTGAAATGACGTGCATGTATAAGTGGCATGTGTAACAGGCTGGATTGAGGCACACAAATAAAAACCCATTATTTTTCAACCCCATCTCTCAAACCCGCTCTGTTGGCTCTCCACCTCCGCCTATGACGAACCTCAGCCTTCCTGCTCTATGTTAGACATTAATGGACAGTCTCATTGTCAGGTGGTACCAGGAGCACCCAATCTGACCTCAGTAAGTCACCCTCACCCCCAACTCAAAGTGCTCTCCTACCCCAGCTCAGGCCCATTTCCAGATTTAGCCAATGAGAGGGGGATAGGATTGTGGGTTTCTTCTATTCCGCCCCCCTTCCATCCTTCTCTGTGACTCTCCATCTCCAGGGTCAGGTTTAGAGTGGGGATGGTGGGCAGGGAGGTGGGGGAGGAGTAGACATAATATGCCAACAGTAGGGCCTACCTGGAGCTGCTGGAATTTGGCCCAGGGGTCCTCTCCTGGTGGCGATGTCCAAAGCCCAACTTTCCCTCTTTGTGGTGTATTGTGGAGTGACTCCCTCCTTGCTAAGAAACAATCTGTTGACATGGGTGATACCCCCTCTCCCAGCCGATGTCTCCCACCCTCTCTTCCACCTCAGATACATGCCATTGGGGTCACCCGTCTCTGGCAGGCAGCAGACCCCTGGACTTACCCATGTGAAATGATCTGTGCCCTCCTCCATTCCAGAGTGGCCACTTTGGCCCGTGGGAAGCTTATTTCTTTGCCTGCCAAACTCTGGCAGGGCCAGGTTGACCCTCCTTCTCCCTGAGGCCCCAGGACTTCAGATGGTGTTTCAGGTGAGAATCAGACACACATCTCTCTGCCCCCACACTCCAGGACTTGCCATGAGGAGGGGACAGCTCCTTGCACGCCAAGCTTGTCCTCCAACCCCCTGCTTCATCTCATACTTAGGCTGGAAGTGAGTGCTGGCCACAGAACAGGTTTGGAGCCATCTCTTTTTCCATTCCTACACAGATGTCTTCAAATGTGGGATGCGAGGCATCCGTCGCGTACAATACGGGCCCTCCGCACCCAACACAAAGAAGGTGTCAGTAAACAACCCCAGACCCTTCTCTTCCTAAAACAAGGGAGGAAACAGAAGAGCGGGACGCATCAGGTAGAACAGAGTCTCTGCGGGCTCCCCGAGACGCAAGTAAAACCAGGGATTGGGACGGATTCTTTTTTAATTAAAAAGCAATTGAGGCCCAGATATAAGGTATCATGACACTAATGGTCCAGGAAATCTGGAACCTTAAATCATGGCAATTTCCCCCTGGAGGGCAGGCCTGGGACCCCAGGATTAGACAGGGGGCTTGGTGTGTGTCGAGGCAGGAAATGCTGAAGGTGAGTTCAGATTCCTCCCTGCCAGAGCATTCAGATAAATAGCAGGTGAGAGCTCAAAGGTCTCTGGGTCCAGTTGGGCACTATCATTTCACAGATGGGGAAACTGAGGCCCAGAGAGAGGTAGATCCTGCCCAGGGCCACATGGAGAGCAGGGGCCAAGCCAGTACCAGAACCTACTGGCTGGGGGCTCTCTCCCAGTACCAACCTTGTGATCACACCCCAGGATGGGTGTTTTCCCGTGGTCCCCTGCCAGAGTCCTCCAGTGGGGTCTTGATCGGGGCCTCTGCCAGGGTCACTAAGCCCAGAGATTATTTTCGTTTCTGCAGGGTTCCTGGCGGTAATGAATAGGGTGAAGCAGCTATCTCCCTGGGCCAGGTGTCACCCACACTTACACCATCTGACGTGACCCTCACCACCCATCTGTACCGCCTTCCATCAGGGACTCACTGGGTGATCCTAGGAGCCCTTGGCAGTGCCCCTCCCCTCTGGCTTTGGCCTCACCATCTATATGATGAGGAGGTTGAACCGGACCCTCTGTGGAGGCTCCTCAGTACTGACAACCTGTGATTCTATGAGTTTATTATCCTGCCATTCCATTCCCCAAAGAGGGGTACTGTGAAGACAGAAAGCAACGAGCAGGGTGGGGTGATGATGAATGGGGAGACAGGAAGCCTTGTGAGCTCCCAAGGAAAAACTGAAACATGGCTCCCAGCCGAGGATCCTTCTGCGCCCCCTAATTCTCTGGATTTCCTTCCTCGGGGCTGGCCTGAGCCAAAAGTCAGACACTTCATTCATTCATCCCACAAGGATTTATCGCTTCCCTGGAATGCTCTGTGCTTCTACAAATCTTGAGATGTCTGAGAGCATTTAGCCAAAGTGGGGAGGGGGGGCTCCGTGCTGCAGCTGAGCGGAAGGCAAGCTGCCAAACAACCACTGACTTCTTTGACCATATCACTAGAGACTGTGCCCAAATCCAGGGAGGTGATTTTCTCAATCTACTCCATACTGACTGGATTCCTACAGAGTGGAAATCTGTGGTCAGAGGAGGTGACTGGGGGGGTACGAGCTCTGGAACCCAGGATGTGTGATTTCTGGGCCAGGTCAGCCTGGAGAAAAGCAAACATGGGACAAGGTACTAGTTCCAGACCTCTGCAAGGATGCTTTGGGATAGACGGGCCATATGTGTTTGATGGGATTACAGACCTGAGAGCTAGAAGACTTTAAAGATTTCTGGTTCAAGATCTCCCACCATGCCTCCCTGACATAACCGTTAATCCAGTTTACATACTTCCCATGACAGAGAGCTCATTCCTTACCTGGCAGCTCCTTCCACAGTAAGAAGATTTTGACTGTTGCAAAGCTGTGTTCATTGGTTGTGCCCCCACTGGGTATATCCGCACCGATCTCTGCCAGACCTCGGCTGGTGCTCTACCCACCTCCTTTCATGTAATTCTCACAACCCTGAGAAATAAGAATTATGTCCCATTTGCTATAAACTCTGAGGCTCAGACAAATCAAACAGCCCTCAGAGTCCCCCAGCGAGTCAGGGCAGAGCTGGGATTTGATCCTGCATCTCTCTGGTCCCACAACCTTTTACAGCAGAAAGCATTCATCTCTTTCCTGCTTCAGCCACACGCAACCTGGGTCCTTCTCCAAACCCATGAAGCCTTTCATGAATCACTGCCTAGTGCCCCTTCTGCATGGAATGCCCTCCCTCCATGTCCATTTGACAACTTCCATTCTCAGGGTTATGTCTTTCTTAGTCATTGTCTTACACACATGTACACAAGCACATGCGTGCGTGCACACACACAGCAGCAGGAGTATGCTTTATGTCATACACTTGGCACGCTGTGTTCGTCTAATCAATACATGAATGCATCAGTCATTCCAGTCTTCTACTCAGCTCTCACCCAAGTGAGTAGTCCTATGGGCCTCCCTCTCCTGCCTCCACAGTGAGCCAGCTGGTTCTGGACTTCCTCAGCCTCACACCTGCCCCCCGCCCCCCCACACACACCAATAGGCCCTGGCATCTCTCTTGCCCTCTGGCATTGGCACAGACTTGGGGCTCAGAAGGGAATGGGGGATGCAGTGGAACATTAGATCCCCAGTGAAACTTACAGGTGACCTTATCTAACCCCCTTTGGTCACAGAAGAGGAAACTGAGGCTCAGAGAAGACAGAGTTGGAAGGTTGGGACTCTAAGCGCTAAGTCCCTCAGCTGGCCCGACCAAAGAAAGACGAAGAGGAGGCCTGTGGAGTCAGAGGGCCCGAGCTGGCTCTGGGCTTTCAGGCTGGCTGTTTCTGCAGCTCAGCTAGCAAGGCCGGCCCCTGGGGCTCTGGAGGGGTGAGGCGGGGGTCAGGGGGTGTCATGCAGGCTCCTGCCTCCCCACAAAGGCCTTTCATTTTCCAGGCCAAAGGCCTGCTCCTCCTGCAGGCTGGAGGAAAGGCCCCCAGTGAGTGCTGAGTGTGAGGCTGAGGTTCAAAGTCGGCCTGCAGTAGGCCTGGCCCTCAGCTTTGGTCATAAATTTACAACCCCAAAAAGGCCTGGCATCCTCGGGGGATGGAGGTGGGGTGGGGGAGGGTGGGGAGGACGGGTTTTTCCATGGCTGGAAAGTCTGAGGAAGACGAAATGGCAGGGAAAGAGACGGGCCTGAGCCAGGGGGAGTGGACCCCACAGGGACCCCACGGGGAAGCATCTCACAACAGGCTCATAGCCTGAGCCCCCACCTGACAAGGCTGTTTCCTGCCTCGCACAGACTCCCACATTTCTTAGGTGAGGTTCAAACTCCTTGACCTGGATTCCAAAAACAGGGGTCAGGTCAGCAAAGAGGGGAGATTGGCTCCTTACCCCCACACCCTTGGGGGCTCTCTGGGGCTCAGAGCCACACAGGCCTCGTAGAAGCTCCCAGTCCCGCACACAGCAGCCGGGACCACAACGTGGAGGGTCTGTGGCAGAGCCGGAGGCGGGACCAGGGCACCCTGGGCACTGGATAAATACCCGTGGAAGGAGCCCTGTCTGCCGGAGGAAACACAGCAAGAGAGGCCCAGATTCTGGGAAACCCCTTGAGCAGTCTATCGGCTGAGGCTTGGCTCAGAGAGCCCGCCTCTGCGGGCCTCAGCTTCGCGGCCTCCACTTGGTGAGTCAAGACCTACCCCCCCCGAACTGCTGGGATCCCTGAGCACCAGATGTGGGGCCCTGGAGGGGTAGGCCGGCGGTCCTGCTGCAGATTGGGAAACTGACACTGAGGAAGAGGAAGTAACTTGTCTCGGGCTTGTGAATGAGGTGGGTCACAAACGAGGCACCTGGTTCTCTACCCAATATGGCCCGTGCAGGTGGGCCTGGGCTAGAGACCATGACAGAGTCACAGCATTCGCGCTGCAGGTGATGCTCAAGATGATCTAACCTCCCCCGGTGCCACCTCTGTCCTAGGCCCTGGGGCTACAGGGGTGATCAGATGGACCTCTGCCCTCCAGAAGGCTATTTCCTGGAGAGAGGGACCCTGAGACTGACACCCTCCCCCGCACATTCAGGATGTTAAGTGTAGGGATAGGGAAAGAATCAGGCACTCTCTAGGAAAAGTAGGGAAAAGGCTGTCCTGGACAGGAGAACAGCAGATGCAAAGGCCAGGGGGCAGAGGGGTATGCCAACCAGACAGCTGCACGTGGATTCGGGGCATCTGGAGAGTAGGAGGGGAGTCGGGTTGGGCAGAAGGAAGAGGGCCAGGAAGTGAAGCCCGAGAGGCAGGCAGGCAGGGGCTGGATCGTGACGGCTCTGTGATTCTAACAGCGAGCTTGTTGGCAGAGCCCAGCCTGTGGCCGGGGTGTCTGGCTCTCTCTGTACCCACTCACTGACCACACAAAGCCACACGTCCCCTCGCCTGGGATAGTGAGGGACACAGGCCTGGGCATGGGCCAAGGGCCTTCCTAGATGATCTCTTCAAGGTCCCTCCCTAGGGCCTTGGGAGTCAGGCCTCAGCCAGACCTGCCAGTCCTTACCTTCTCTAACCAGGAATTCGCTTCCTGCAGTCTTTGGTTAATTAGGGTCATTTTCTCCAAACTGGCACATCAGACCGAAAACAAAAACAAAACAACAATCCTGGCCTCTCCCTCCGCAGCTCCATCACTGCTTTTCCCACCGTGGAAGGAGCAGCCCCCGCACCCAACGCCTGACCGCTATCCAAAACTCGCAGCGTGGGCTGGGCCTGAGGGCCAAGGTGCGGTGGGTCAGGCCTGCCCCGGCACTGAGGGAGGGGCCCGGAGCATAAAGGCCAGATAAATTAATTTAATTGAGCCCTATTATCACTTTGCTCCAAGCCTGCAAGTCTAATCTCGCGTTGAAGTAATTCATTGAGTGTGAATGTCTTAGAGCCAAGACTTCCCTCTGCTCTCGGAACAAATTCTCCATGCTTGGCCCAGGCCCCGGGCCCCAGCAGCCTGGCTCAGCAGAGGGGGTACGTGGGGAGCAGTGAAGGCAGGGGAGGCCTTAAAATAGCTCTTTGCTTTGGCTGTATCCCCTGACTTTCCCAGAATGGGGCCCTGGACCACACTTCCAGTGCCTACACACCTCAGCCACACAGCCACACGTCGGGGTGACACTCCAGCCCTCACAGTCCCCAAATGGCTGAAGAGGCCCCCGGGGGGCTGGGGAACCTTGAATTACTACAGGCTGTTGGATAAGGGTTATGTTTTCTCCCTGTGCCTTAGTTTCCCCTCCTGCCAAATCCCCCAGCTGCTGGCTCCTGCAGCTGTGTGGCCTGAGGCAAGTTGTCAAGCCCCTCTGAGACTCAGCTTCCTGATCTGTGCAACAGGGAATCCAATAAGGCTTCTCTCGCACGGTTATTAGGAGGAGTAAACGAGTGACTATACGTAAAATGATTAGGTGTATGCCTTCCATGCCATCAGCGCTCCATCAGTGCTCACTCATTGTTACTGTAGGGCTTGGGTGGGACAGGGGCAGGGAGCCCTTGGTGCAACTGTAACTGCAGAGGCCAAGATACACGCTGTAGTTGTCATTTCAGAAAAGTAGGAGGGAGCTGGGTGAGGCAGTTCCCACGGAACTGCCGGCCCAGGATCAGGGCGCCTGAGAGCTGAGAGAATGCAGGTCGCCCAGCGCAGTGTTGTTATGATTAGATTTACATACTTTATGGTGCAATTATTCCTACCCTGATGCCAAGCTCATTAGGCAATCAGGCACCATGAACAGAACCCTCTGGGCTGAGCCCCAATGTGAAGGGGAGACGTGGCCTCGGGGGCCCTCGGGGCCCTGGTCTGAGGGCAGAAGCAGCCCTCGATGCATGAAGGCAAGTGGGTGCCCCACGCACCCACAGGGAGGCCCAGGCACTGCTGAGGACCTTGTCGGGAAGAGGCAAGGGACACAGGCCCTAAAAGGGGTGGGGACGCTGAGTATTTACCAGTCTGCCTGCTTCTTCCCTTACCGACCCTGAAACGCCAGCCAGTCATTGTAGGGCCCCTCTGTGCTCCCGGCCCTCGGCCTGTGCTAACCCCTAAACCACACGGCATCCCGAAAGGCACATGATCTATTAATTCTACTCCTAGCGTCAATACCCATTTAATAGGTGGGGAGAGTTCGCAGGTCCAACCGAAATCTCTCACCAACAGGCACAAAGGCTCCTACCGCCTGGAATGTGCTCCCTAATTTAGGGATAGTAAGGGACAGGTGTTGTCTTTTGGGGCCATTGCTAGGGAGAATTCAAGAGAACCCGGGGCTGGGAGTGAGGAGATCCAAGTGAGTCCCTGCACCTCTCTGGACCTCAGTCTCCCCATCAGAGTGCTGGAGGTGACAACCTCTTTCTCCCTGGACCCCTGTGCAAACTGGATGAGACCACAGACTTACCACATGGGCTCAGCACACATGAGGTGCACACAGATAAATCAGCATCTGCACTCAGTCCCAGAGCTGCTGAGCCGGGACAGTACTCAAATAGCTCCTGATACATCCCCAAGTCCCAACCTCTGGTAAGAAGAGTCATCTTCTTCCTCTTCCTCTTCCTCCTCTTCTCCTTCTTCTTCTTCTTCTTCTTCTCCCTCTTCCTTTCCTTCTCCTTTTCCTCCTCCTCCTCCTTTTTAGTTTATTTATTTACTTTTGAGAAGGATGGGGAGGGGCAGAGAGAGAGGGGGAGAGAGAGGATCCCAAGCAGGCTCTGCACTCTCAGCGCAGAGCCCCACGCAGGGCTCAGACTCACAAACCATGAGATCATGACCTGAGCCAAAGTCAGATGCTTACCCAACTGAGCCACCGAGGTGCCCCAAGAAGGGTCTCTTGATAATAAACTTGTGTCCCCTTCATCTAGCCCTAGAAGAAGGATCTCCACATGGGGCCGAGTGGCTGGAAATCAGGCCCCCCTCCCTGTTACCTAAGATGGAACTTCTATAGCCAGTGGCCATGTTGGGGGAGGTGGCTCTGCTCCCTCTTTCTTTCCTTCCCCCAACACCCAGGGCTCAGCAGACACCAGACAGACAGATTCAGACAAGACTCACTTCGGGCTTTGTGGCGGAGACAACTTTAACTAGTCCTACCTCCAACATGCCTCCAAGTGTAGGCTCTAGGTGACCTGGGTCCTGGGCTCAAGGGATTCTCTCTCCACCTTCCTGGATGGCTGCCAGGGCTCTGGAAAAGTGGCAGTGGCTCAAGTCAAGGACTCCCTCCTGGCTTCCACCCCTCCCTTTCATTCTGAGTTCTCTTCTCCTACCTAGGTGCCTACCATCCACCATTTATTAACTGCGTGAGTCCCTGTAGCTCAGCTCTCCAAGCCTCAGTTTCTTCATCTTTAGAATGGGATAATAAATTGTAGCTCTTCACAGGGTTGTGAGAACTACCTGCAGTGTACACAGAGCACAGGGGAAGCTCTTGATAAATCCTTCCAGATGGCTGGGGAATTGGGTGTTTTGTTTTGTTTTGTTTTGTTTTGTTTTGTTTTGTTTTGTTGTTTAGCCTGTCTCCGCCATGATCTTGGCAATGGCAGGGCCCAGCTCTGGCTTGCCTGTCTTTCTCCTAAAACATATTACTTACATCACCTGCTGGCTCTCAGCCAGAACCCAGGCCGTGCCTCTGAAGGGTATGGGAGGCCGGGGATGGCACCAAGGGCCGAATGAGGACAGGTACGAGGCTGTGAAACAGCGACAGGAGGCGCAAGATATCCCCTCCCTCTCATGTGTCCCAGAGTGACTTCTGCAACACCTCTCTAAGCACTGGGTGAAACCACAAGGCAAAGGGACCATCCCCTCCCCACCCCTGTGCTGGACCCCTTAGTTATCTGAAGTACCCCTCAGACCCACTGGTGCTCAGCTGCCTCCACAGTCCGCTAGGGTAAGGCAGATGCCAAGGGCAGAAAGGAAGTTTGGGAGTGGACAGAGGCGCTGAGGCTGAATGGCCATGCAATCACAGAGGCCAAGTTTAGAACAAATGTGAGCTTGTTTCCCCGTGCGCCATGCCCATGCTGTGCTGGGCCGGCCGGGTCCCTCTTCAGGCAGGAAAGGCCGGGAGTGCCACCTCAGCTGTCAGCCCTTTGGGAGACTAGCTCTGCTGAAGAAAACTGCCTTGCCCGAGATCACACCCTCTTCCAGGGCCAAGCTTTATCAACAACTGATGGAGTTGCCCAGCCCCTCACCCCAGACTGGGATAACTCTGAGGCTCCTCGCAGTTCCAGAGCCCCCATGGGGTCAGCTGAGACCTTCATGAGACCAGATCACAGCCTGCTGTCTCCCTCTGCCTGATCCTGCATCTTTCTTTCCCTTTCACAGCAGGCAGCTCCAAGGGCGCACGTAATAAACAGCCTGTGTGCCAGCCTCTGCCTCAGGGACTGCTTCTCAGGGAGGCCAACCTATGACAGATGCCATGTGCAAAGTGACAAATGCTTATCTTGGTGTGTGGTTATTCACTGGATGTTCCTTCTTTAACGTAAGTCTTCCTCAGTAGACCCGAGGGCAAGGTCTCTTGCCACGAGGGCAAGAACCATGTTCATTCTGGTCCATCACTGTATTTCTATGCCTGGTCAGTAGCAAGTAGTTGATAAACACAAGCAGAGAAATGGAAGGTAGGAAAGGAAGAAGTTAGGGCGGCCTCGAGGAAGGGAGGCAGTCCGAGAGTAAGTAGAAAGAGAGCCTAACTAGATTCAGGAGGTCTGGAAAGACAGTTCCGGAAGGCGATGGAGGGAGGACACTGGGCAGCTGTGGATGCCACGAGGTGGTGGTGAAGGGGGCAGAAAGACATATTCTTCCAGGTAAAGGCTCTGGGGCAGGGGTTTGAAGAGCTGAAAGAAGGCCAGGCGTAAAGGGCAAGGGGGCAAAATGTGAGGCTGGAAAGGTCGTGTAGCCAGACACTGACCCCTAGAACATGGTGTTGGTCTATGGGCAGTGGGGAGCCTGGAAGAGTTTCAAGCTACATGGTCAGGTCTGCATTTTAGAAAGGCATCCCACCTCCACATGGAGGGTGGATGAGAGGGACCGGCCGGTCAACAGTCATGATCCCAGAAAGACTTCAGTGAAGAGGGTTCAATGAGGGGAGTGATGGTAGAAATAGAGGAAACTGGAAATAGTAGAGATTTATGTAGAGGGAGTATCCTCAGAGTCTCCTGCTTGTTCGTTTAGATGTCGGAGATGAGTGAGAGGGGGAAGGGAGTCTGGAAAGATGCTGAGATCCCAGAGGTCATTCACTGACCTGGGGGAAACTGGAAGAGAAAGTGGTTGGGCATGGTGGAGCTCAAGTGTTCCAGTTTGAGGGGCCTGTGAGACATCCAAGCGGGGGAGGGGGGAGTCCAGGCACCCGTGAACTAGAAGAATTTAGACCTGGGAAGAAATGTCCAGGATGGGGACAGAGATGTGGGGGTGGGCGGGGGGGGGGGGCAGCTTGGAGATGGACTGTGAGTCTGAGGGCAGGGACCCGTGGGGGTTTGCTCTGCAATCACAGTGTATCCTAGGCTCTGGACAGTGAGCCTGCTAGGTAAATGTTGGATGGATGGGTGGCAGATGGACAGATGGATGAATAGACAGGGGTGCTTTCTCCTGGACAGCCTTCGGCCCCTCAGGTTGTGATGCCCACAGCCTAGGCCTGAAGAGTGGCAGGAACACAGAATGCTCCCACGGCCACCACCTCGGCTGTGTGGCTGATGGCGGTGGGGGGTGGGGGGGTGGCAGGGATGGTAGCCCAGCTCCCCATTCTAGAGGCTCAGAGATAGGCAGAGCCGGGTCTGGTTCCTAGGCTGGCATTTTGTCCACAAGCGGCCTCTCTGGCTCTGCAGGCACCTTCAGGACTACTGAGCAAGTTATCTTCCCAAACAGATAAAGAAACGGGGCCCAGAGAAAATTACCCACTTGCCCAAATCACGCCTTCAGGCAGCACCGGGGATTAAACTAAACCAGTTTGGAGCTTAAAGCTTGATTAATACTCCCACTTAGGCCACTGGGCATTGAGCACTCAGGGCCAGTCCAGTCTCTCCCTCTGCGGGTCCCACTTTCCTTGGTGACCAAATGAAGACCCTGAGAGGCTGGCCCCTGGGATGTGGGGAGTCCAGTGGGGAGTGGCGTAGGCTTGGTAACCTGTAGAGTGTTGCAGATACTGTCTGGCCTTGGGGCTGGATGGCGGGACCTGCCCCCAGCAAGCCCTGGCTGATGTCAGTGGGTTTGTTGGCCAAGCAGGCTTGCTCAGGGCAGAGAATTCAGAGCTGACAAGAAGCATTTCTGAGATGGGGTGCTAGGAAGCAGCGTGGGGCTAAAGCAACTCGATGGTCCTTCTTCCATCCACCCTCAGTGGGGCTAAGGGCTAAGCAGACGGGGAGAGCAGGACAGCATCCTGTGGGGCATCTGCAGATGCACTCACCCCTGCCCTCACTACTGGTCTCTGAGGACAGCCAGCAGGTCCCAATAGCCCAAAGGACAGAGGGGATGTTTGACATCAAAGTGGAACAGGGCTTTGCCCAGTGTTGACCAGCCAGCTAGTGGAAGAACCGAGGCCCAGGACTTGCCTACTGGGAATATTCGTGCTGCCCATTCCCTGGTTCATTCATTTGTTCATTCGCTCATTCCTCCACTGGTTCAACAACCTTCCTTCCCAGCCTTCTCATGGGAGAAGACAAGCCCTGCCCTCAGAGAATTCCTTGTCTGATGGGGAAACAACCACATAGCTAGTCAATGACAACACATGGCTTGTGTGATGACAATTCACAAGGCTGGGGGAGCCCAGGGAGAGGCTTCCTGCAAGTGCAAGGAGGCTTCCTGGAGCATCTCGAGTCTGTTCGAGAAGAGGGGCTCCTAGGAGTGCATCCCCAGCTGAGCAGGGAACACGGGGTAGGAGAGCCATGCAGGAAGACAAGACATAAGAGCCCATGGAAGGGACGCCTCACTGTTCATTCAGCTTCCACCCAAGTCCTAGTCTTCTTCCCCACCTTAGACTTGCCTTGCCTACCCTTCAATGGTGGGGGACAAGGGAGAGGAAATCATACCCCAGTCAGGTGTGAGGAACAAGGGTGGCTCTGCCCTCAGGTCCCCAGTGGGCACCTCCTCTCTGGGCCTGAATGCCAATAAGGGCAGGTCCTCACCCAGCACCCCCCGGCCACTGAGAACAAGTTCATTTACTTCCTCCTCCCTTCAATGAATATTTATAGAGCCCCTACTATGTATTAACTGAACCATGTGGTTATTCTCACCAGTTACAATCACTTTAAGAAAAAAACAGTAATGATCCTTCCCCATACACAAATAGGGACATTCACGCTCTGATTCCCCCGCTTAGTAGCTTGGCAGTTTGGGGTCTCAGCAGGTCCTAAGGGATGGTGATACTCACACCACACAGAGTGGCCGTATGGACTGCCAGACAAGGCCTTTACACCAGGTACCAGCAGAAGCTCAGTAAATGTTTGTCCTCTCAGCAGGGTGAGCACCCTCAGTGCACCCTTCCCTGGGAAGGGGGAGGATCTTTCGGGATGAGGCAGAGCCCAAGGAAGAGCTAGGAGGCTCTGGAACATGTTAAAACTTGGCTGATTTCTCTGCTTGGGGCGCGATGATGCTTTGCCCCTCATGACCCCCGAGGCAAGCTGGTAGCAGCTGGGGAACAGTGATCCGAGGCCCCCTGGTCCCGAACTGCGTGTCTGGAAGAGGTGAGCCACCGTGACATTGAGTATCCAGGAAAAGAGCTACCTTACAGAAGTGGCTGGACCCCTTGGCTGAGTCAGGGAGAAGACCTGACTGGGACCGCATGGGAGCCCCTGGGAGCAAGCCTCCCAGAGAGAGGATGACCTCATCAACCAGGGTGAGGCCAACACGCAGGCAGGCGTCAGGCGGAGCTGGGTGCCGCCACCGAGCAGACTCCCCTTGGTTGGGAGACACCCCTCTCCTGACCAGCAGCTCCTCACACTGCCCTGCCCCAAACACATCCCCAAGCAGGTTTGCTGCAGCTAGAGGGATCAGGGTAGACCCAAAGAAGTTCTCCGGCACTCTCTGCATGAACTTAAACCAAGAAAGCATTCTGAACACTCCTCCCAGTTACGGAGGGCTGCCTAGCTGTGGGGGCTGGGCTGTAGCAAATGACCTCTCATGCCCCCCCATCCCCCCATAGGAGGGAATGGATGCGCTTTGAGTTGCCACCAAATCAGAATGGGAATCAGGAGACCTGGGTTCTGGGCCTGGCTCGTTGTGGGACTGGGCAGACACAGTCCCTCTTTGGACCTCAGTTTCTCCTTTAGATAATGAAGGGCTCAGGCTTCGGCACCAGGGCCCTCCTATTTCTGGCTTCTTTGCAACTTCAAGACTGGGGCACCCAGACACAGGGGCTCCTTGGGGGACTCCAGGCTAGAATTTTCCTTATTGGTGTCTAGACCACACCATGCTGTGCAGCAAACTGAAGACAACCCCATTATTGACACTGGGACCCAGAAACCCAACTTTTGCCCAGCCCCAGCCCCTGGGTTTCTCTATAGCAAATATTTGCAGCTTGTTACTACGTCTTGCCTTCTGTGGGCAGCCTCACCTCTGGCTTCCCAGCTTCCAGCCTGCTGACCACAGGGCTCCTTGGAAAGTCTTGTTATGTTAGCCTGGCTTGATCCCAGACCGTGAGCCACCGCCAAGTGGGGCCTTGCCTCCCCCTGCATCACTGGGTCAACCTCTTCCCTGGCTACCAGTCACTGGTCTCTCCCGCATAGTTGCCACATGCACCATCTGGTGCTCAGGCCCACGTCGCCGGGCTCAGAACAGCTGGGGGCTCTGAATGCTCTAAGGCAGGGTGGGAGCCTCATTTCTTGAGGGCCCCCAGCCCCAGGCATCCCAAGGCGGTTCCTGATAGCCCCACACTGGCCTTACTCAGCCTTGGGTACATGTGGCTCCCACCACCCTACGGCCCCCTTTAGCTGTGGCCTGTGGCCTGAGACCTTACTGTGCCCACAACCTGCTGAGCTCGGTTCCACTCACTCACTCACTCACTGGCCATGTGACCTTCTGCACTTGGGTCTCCTCTTCTGTAAAATGGGGATGATCACTGTCTGACCTGCCTGTGTTGTGGTGATCGTGAGGCGATGGGCACACAGTGCCTGGCCCCCAGCAGTATGTTATGATCTATGCTCCTCCCAGCGTACCCAGTACCAAAAGACGGAGCTCCAATGGGAGGCCAAACCCTGTACCAAGGTCCCCACCCAGAGGCTCTTAAGGCCACCTAGCAGAGGAGACGAGCACATACTGCAGTCACAGCCGTCGGAGCTGAGGAGGAGCCGCTGCCCCCCCACCCCTCAAACACACATATCTCAGAGGCCCCACTGAGTGCTGGAGGATGAGTAGGAGTTTGACAGTGTGACAGGGAAGGGAGGAAGAGCATGAGCAAAGGTGTGAGGGGCTCAGAGCAGACTTGCATGGCTGAGGCCTGGGAGAGGGAGAGGGCCTTGATCCCAAGGCCTGGACTGCTGGACTAAGGCACTTCCAGGGCGGAGGGGCAGGGCAGGGCTTCAGCAGGGGCGGGTGATGGTAGGATTTACGTGTGAGAAAATCCTTGGACTGGAGTGGGGGCTGGGGGCAGGGGGGAGAGGCACAGACAGCCATAGAACAAATCCACAGCACAGGGGCCTGCGAGGAGGCTGGGACGATGGCAGAAGCTTGAGGACCGGGTGGGAAGGCGTGGCCATGGCAAGTGGGATAGCAGGGAGGAGGAAACTGGTGAGGGGCTTAGGAGGAAGGACGGACAGGATGACCTGCTGCATTCAGCACCCTGGCACCACTCCTGGGCTGTTAACCCACCCAGGCAAGCCCCCCTCTCTCTGGGCCTCAGTGAAATGGGCCAGAAGAGCCCCGGAAGCTCTCTCTGCTCACACATCCTGTGGCTCTGTAAAGCAAAGCAAGTGGCTTCCCCAGCTTCTGGAGGAAGGAGAGTAAAGCCCAGCCCAGCCCTTCTCAGAGCCTCATCAGCAGAAGATATGGTCTGGAAGCATCAGGGCCACTCTGGATAAGGGATTTCACCTAGGTGAGGGCCAGGTAGCCCCGCCCCCGAGGTTGGATAAACAGAGTTTCAGCGCCATCTACCGTCCACCTGGGAAGAGGCATCAGTCCCAGGGGCCCGGCTCTGACCTCAATGAGTCCCAGTGGATTGAAACACTGCTGTCCGACAGGGCTCAGGGCCATCCGGGAGCTAGGGACCGCCACCAGAAACTGAATGGCCATGGGTAGCAGTGGGGATCTCTGGGGCCATCTACCCTATTCCCTGTTGTCCAAAGTAGACAAAGGGGCCCTGACTTGCTTAAAGTCGCATAGGACGTCCTCAGCAGGAAGTCATGCCTTCCATCCCTGGCCTTAAAATCTTTCTGTTACCCCACTCTGTTATCTCTCTCCAAAAGTCCCAGACAAGAAGTTTCCAGAGACACTGTAGAGGCCCTCATTTGGTTTCCAGGTTGACCAACTCTAGTTGGCAGGGCAGGGGGAGAAAAAGCTCACTTACTGGGCACATACCATATGTCAGTCATATGGAATCCTTCAAGATTATTCTCCCCATTGTACAGATGAAAGTGAGGCTTAGAGTGACTGACTTTTGTAGGTCAAAGAGCAAAATCTGCAGGAGAGCTAAGATTCTAATATGATCTTAACCACTATGCGGGGCTTCCTTGAAGACTGGTGCACACAAATTAAATCTAGAACTAATCAAGACAGCAAATAACCAAATAACCAAGCTTTGATGTTCTGAGATCCATGAGAGAGCACGGAAGGCTTCCTGGAGGTGGCGAGGTGGGATATTGAGTGAGGTTCTGACTAAAGCTGGATGGACAGGGAAAGAGGATGATTTTTCCAGGAGGGACTCATTGTTAGGAGGAGGCACCATCCTCCCTCTTGCTTCCTATTTGGGAAAGTCTAGGCGATCCGCGCACTTCCTGATCCCTAAATCCAATCTATCAATCGTATCAGAGTCCTATCCATTCCACTCAGAAATTCTCCAGTCCATCCCCGTTTTCTCCATTCCCACCGCAGCTACTTTGGCCCCAGCTACCATGGCCTCTGTCTACAGACTCCTCGCGCATGGTCCTGCGAGGCCTGTTCACCTCCCACACCAAGCCAGAGTGGTCTTTCTTAAAAGCAAATAATTTGGCCAACTCACAGTCCTGCTTAACTCTGCAGCATCTGCCTAGCATAATTTAAAGCATACCGCTTCGTTGGCCCTTGGTACCCTCTCCAGTCTCTGACACTTCACCTTGAACTCAATATGATAATGGTAATTTCCCCCAAATGCCACCCTCTTGGCCTTTTCATATTCTGTTCCCTCTGCCCATCGTATTCTTTCATCTTTCAGAGCTTAGCATATGTAAATATCTCCAGGAAGCCTTCCCTGCCCCCTGGGTCGAGGTGGGGAGCTTCCTGCAGAACCCCGCGGTGAGTCTAGCTGCTTCTGCTAGCCACGCCCCCCGCACCCAGAACTCGAGGATGGCTGGATCAGTCTTCAGGTATCGGCGCGCGCAGGCGGCTCTCGGCGCTAAGGCCAGGCGCTGACTCCCATCCAGGCTTCTGCACGGCTCCGCGAGGGGGAAGGTGGGCCTGCGCCAGGAAGCGCGCTGGAAAGTCCGTTTCCGCCCCCTCCTCCGGGCCCGGGGAATATTTATGGGCTGCCCGCGGGCGGTGGGGAGGGGGCCGCGACTGCACCGCGGGCTGGATGCGCCGCTCGCTGGGGTTCCCTGCGGTTCCCGGAGGGGGAGCGGGGGTGGGGTCGGCGCGTGCGGAAAGTGGCCCAGAGCCCCCAACCTTGGGACCCGTCCACAGTCGATCAGGAGGCGACAGCAGCCTGGAAGCGGAGAGCCCCCCCCTCCGCCCAGCTGTTTTTCTTTAACTCTAGGCCAGGCGGAGAGAGGTGGGAAAGGGCCTGGGGAGGGAGGCAGGTGTGGGGCTCCCTGTGCTACTGGGGTAAGCAGACCCAGGCGCTCAGGCACTGCCCCTCGTGACTCAGTCCACTTCACAGGCGGAAAACTGAGGCGATCCTGAGACAGAGACAAGAAGGGCCGTGCGGAGTCCTAGGTCTGCGCTCTGCCCACGGCGCCCTTTGGCGTCACTGTGGGCGGAGGGCAGCTCACTCTTGGGTGAGCAAAAATCTCACGGGGACAGTTGTTAAAATGCAGATTTTAGGTCCTCATCTCCAGAAATTAGGTAGGCCTAGAGTGAGACCCAAGACAAGCAGGTCATACACCACGCATTGTGAAATACTGGTGAAGAGATATTTTAGAATAGGAAGGCTCCCCTCAACTGATGGCCAGGATAAAGGAAGCACGGACAGGGTGGGGGAAGCAGAAAACCTAAACTTGGAAGGGATGGATTTGAATTCTGATTTTCCCCTGGGGAACCAGGAGCTGTTGATCAACCTCCCTGTGCCTTGATTTTCTCTTGCCTAAGGTGATGATAACATTCAGCCCACAAGGTTCTCTAACATCAGAGATTTGCATAAAAGTGCTTTGCAAACTGAACCACCACCAACCTTATTATTAGCTGTCACTGCCAATCCTCTAGGCAAGGAAAGAAGCCAGCTGGTGTGGTGGGGAGCTCAGGCGCCACCTCTTCTGGAAAGCCCATCCTGATTCAGTCACTTGGGTTGAAACCCTCCTTTCCCTGAACTAAACGCCACTCAGCTTCTTTACTCCTGTTTGGCACTCTTTTCCTGTGCTTGGGGCTGAGGTACATGTACCCTTTTGCAGTACATGGCTCCCCAATCCCCCCCCTCCCCAACTAAAATGTGAGCTCCTCCTTTGGGACTCCTCAGAATTCACGATAATGTCCATTTCAGTGGTGGAGAAAGATCTGAGTTCAACTCTCAACCCTGTCCCTCATTAGTGGTGGGATCTTGGTCTGTGGCTCCCCCTGAGTCTCTGTAGGTGTTTATAAAGCATAAAGGTTTAAATGGGATAATGTCTGTAAGGTTCTATAATGTCTATCACTCAGTAGACCCAACTTGGGTAAAACCAGATACAAGCTAGAGAGACTGAGGAAGGTATCACAAAGAATGGCTTTTGGCCTGGGCTTTTAGAGCCAGGAAAGATCTTATCAGGTAAAGAACTAGTGGGGAAGGCCTCTTCCATATGCTGGTTACCCTCAGTTTACTTCTATAAATTGGCAGCAGAGAATTCCTGCTCTAAAATGTGTTGTTGCTATTCATTTAAAAGTTGAAATTGGATAAGGATAGCACATTGATCACACACTGTGGTCTTTCCTGAAACCAACTAAAACAATAGTGAAGGGATTTTTCAAAATATTAGAAACCAGACACAGCCAACAAAGAATAGTAAGCAATTGAACCCTGAATAGGCAATAAAGAAAGTTGAAAAGCGCCCAATTTACACTGTGAAATCCCCAAATGGCTCGGGAGTCAGCTGTACCAAGTACTTCTGGAAAATGGGTGGGTAGGAAGGCTTAACATAGGAAGATGGTTTGAAAATCTATTTTAGAAGCAGTTAGATTCTCAGATATCCTCTTCATCTTTAGTGTTTAGTTGAACACTTAAGGTTGATTCTCAAAAGAGTAGCAGTGGATCTGTATTCTGGGGTCCCTCTGACAACGGAATTAAGCAATTATTTGTGTACCCAATATTGACATCTCTAGTCCTTTTTCTCCATTCAATTGGCCAAACTCTGGCTGCGAGGGCAGTACCCACCCCAGGCAGGCAGGAGGCTGAAGGAGCTTTTTTCTTGACCAGCTCTACAGAAAAGACACGGAATGGCCCAACCAGCTCCATTCACTCAGCCCCAATCATATCTATAAAGTATCCAGTTTGTGTTTTAGTGTCCCATTTTTAAATATGAGCAGACTACAAAGGATGAGTAAACATCTGAGGAAAAGCTTCTAATAAGAAAGAGATTAGAACAAACATCAGAGGGAGAAACTTGGAAGATAGCAACTATGCAAATAGCAGAAGACTTGAAAGAGAAAACCATCATTATTAATGCATCTCTAATTGCATCCATGAGCATCAAGAAAAAGAACTCTTGGAAATTAAAAATAATGATAGCAGAAAATGAAAAACTCAAAAGAATTGTTAGATATAAACTTGAGAAAACAGGGGCGCCTGGGTAGCTCCATCGGTTAAGTGTTTGACTTTGGCTCAGGTCATGATCTCACAGTCTGAGCTCGAGCCCCACGTTGGGCTGTGTGACAGCTCCGAGCCTGGAGCCTGCTTCGGATTCTGTGTCTCCCCCTCTCTCTGCCCCTCCCCTGCTCATGCTCTGTCTCGGTCTCTCAATAGATAAAACTTTAAACAAACTTTTAAACTTGAGAAAACAGAGCAAAAAGGCTAAGAAATGGAAAGCAGAAAAGACAAGATATTAGAGGGCTCAACATCTGAATGACAGGGATTCTAGGAAGAGGGATTAGACAAAAATGTCCTAAAACTGAACTACATGCGTGTCAGATTGAAATGACCCCTTGAGGACTCAGTACAATGGACATAGATTGATACCATGACATCGAAATCTCAGAACTCTGAGAACAAAGAGAAGATCATAAAAACTTCCAGATAGAAGAAAAAAAGCAGGCTTCATACAAAAATTAAGAATCATACTGGCATTGGATTTCTATGGGAACTAGGAGTCAATGGCAAAATGCCTTCGAAATTCCAAGGGGAATTATTTCCATCCCAGAATTCTATGCCCATCCAAATGATTATAAAGAGTGAAGAGAGAATAAAGACATATTTAGTCACGTAAGATCTCTTTGCACGCCTTCTCAGGAAGCTGCTGGAAGATGTGCTTTGGCAGAAATGAGCAAGTGAGTGAGCCAAGAAAGAGGAGGACATGGTATCTAAGGAAGAGAAAATGCCACAAAGGAGGGGGCAGAGGAGTCCCCAGGCCAATGGTTGTGGCATAGAAAGCAACCAAACCTCACTGGAACAGAATGGAAGACTCTGGAAGAGATTTCGCCAAGAAAATGAAATTGGTAGACTCTCCAACACACTTAAACATATTGCGAGATTATATAACTGTGATCGTTATGCAGGAAAGGAAAAGTAATCATAGGATATTACATGGCTCACTTGTCAACAGCATTTATATGGCCTAATAATGCAAACGGTGAGTATTCTTCAACCAAAGTTGCGATGTGCTTATACTGGACAGATGGTGGGGGACACAAAATGGACATGTGGGTGTAGGAAAAGCAAGGAGAAAGAAACCTAGAACTAAAAATTCAAGAAGTAGCA
The DNA here is from genome assembly GCF_003009895.1 of Hyaena hyaena. Lineage (NCBI taxonomy): Eukaryota > Metazoa > Chordata > Mammalia > Carnivora > Hyaenidae > Hyaena > Hyaena hyaena. The sequence goes on from NW_024080665.1 coordinate 2,617,300, forward strand.
ATATAGGCAAGTAATTGAGAGTTGAAAGCAATTGCTTCTGTAGAGCAGAAAATGCATGCGTGTTTTGAGCTGGGAGACGGCTGCCTTCCGTTACAAGCCAAGCTTTCAGCTTTCTAAACTACATGCATGTACAACTAATTGCTTTTTTAATTGGGTGACAACAAGCCTCTAAGCCAAGGCTACCAATGGCAGGAGAGTGGTCATTTGTAACAGAAGGCTTAGCCTAATACTGACTGATACTGAAATGGTAACAGGAGAGGAACGTTCTGGGGGGACTCTGGGGAGCTAAGTTGAGTAGTAGGTGGACTGTAGTTCACCTACTGAAGGGCAAATTCAAATGCCATGCCTTCCAGAAGTCTTCCATGGCCCCTGCAACCTCATATGACACTTCCTTCCGCCATCCCTTATCTCACTGATTGCTGTGATCACTGTCTAGCTTCATTTTGTGGGTATTCTGTCTTTCCACCAGGCTGTGAACTCCCCAAGGACAGTAACTACAGCCAAGAGACACAGAGAAGCTGCTCACTAACTATTTGGTGAATGCGTGAATGGTCAGCAGGCAGTGAGGGCTGGGCACATGCTTATGGAAGAGAATAACACTTAACACTTATTGAACAGAAAGGCTCTTTTTCCTTACAATCACCCTTACCTATGTTTTTGGCACAGAGCGAGTCCTTGATAAATGTGCATTGCCTTGGTGGGGTGGATGTGGCCTCCCAGACTCCCCGCCTGACTACCATGTGATTTTGAACAAATTTCCTAATCTTTCAGAAAGGTGCCAGGATTTCTCCATAAATCAACAAAGACAAACAAGAGATAGAGAATGATCTCCTGGGTCTGGGAAGCATGACCTGGGAACTGGGCTGGGGGAGGGGGGATGGCAATGTTGGTACACAAGAGCCCCTAGGGATTCTTAGGTGTGCAGGAATGTGAGTGGGTGGAAGGGAAGAGTAATGGCTAATGAAAAGCGGCTGGAGAGGCCTGGGTGGAAGAAATGATTCATCCTCTCACAGCATCTCTCGCCCAAAGCCACTCCTCTTCACTGTCCCTTGGCCCTGGCTTTCAGCAGCCAGCAGTGCTGAGTTCCGCATCTGGAGGGATCTCTGGCCAGATTCTCCCTGTCCTCAGGCATTGGGTGGGAGGGGTCCCAGGCCAGACCTACTACCTTCTGGTTGCTGCCGCATCAGAGGCAGAGCCATGGAGTGCTCGCTGCACGGGATGTTAGATCATCCAGCCCGGAAGGCCCCCCGAATGTTCCATTTTACAGATTGGTACATTCTAAATAGTGGGGAGAAGAACGTAAAGTTGCCAACCTCTTATTTCGCTTGGGAAAGAACATTAGAAAAAGAACTGTCACTATGTTCTCTTCCTGTTCTCGATGGTGGTTTTGCAGTGTGTTCACTTAGTGGGAAGGCTTCAGCCTGGACACATGTGAGCATGACCATTCTAAGTATCTGCCTTCGTGAAAAATGTACTCAAAGAACTACCATGCACCATCACCCCATCGTTTCATCTAAAAAAACCAAAAAGACTTATTTTAATGCTGTCAATTGGGAAAGGAATAATCTCAATAAAGGACAGTCAGTCCTTCTAAAAAAAGGGCAGTGGTAAGTTTACGATAGCATACTTTATATGATGATAGTAAAAAAAATAAATGTGATAGTAAAAAAGAAAAATGATATGATAGTGGAGCGCCTGGCAGGGCTCAGTCACATTAAGTGTCCAACTCTTGATTTCCGCTCAGGTCATGATCTCATGGTTTGTGGGATGGAGTCCCATATGGGGCTCTGCACTGACAGCGTGGAGCCTGCTCAGGATTCTCTCTCCCTCTCCCTCAAAATAAATAAATGAACATTGAGAAGAAGACTTAAAAAAAAGGTCAGGTCTTTGTGCCAGAAGAGACATTCCCTCATTCTATAAAAAATTTTTTTTTAAAGATTTAAAAATGATATGATAGTGAAAAAGAATTCCAGGGAGAAACAATCAAAGCTTTAGTTCACAATATCACTCACACATTGGTTTTGCCAACTTAGGGCTTCAGACAGGAAGTAGAATTCTATATCCAGCTTGTTCCTTAGCTCTATTGCAGTTGTTGAGGCAACCCCTGTTTCACTTGATTATTTTGAAGGCAACGGAAACCACTCCCAATGGAGTTCCACTGAATTTAGGATGTTCCGTGAGAGCTGAGAACCGAGTCAGCAAGCACCAGGGCCTGCTCCCTGAAGGGGCAGGAGGCCAGGTGGTGGGATTCAGAACCAGCAGGCACCTTGAGCACCCAGTGCAGGGCAATCAGACCTTAACCTGAAAGGGATGCTGTGGAGCAAGGAGGCCTGTGTCAGTCGGTCCATGCGGGTTCTGGGAACCCCTCCCTCTGTCAGACTCCCTTATGTAAAAACTGAGGCCTAGAGAGAGGAGGTGATTTATCCAAAATTGACAGCAAGTTGGTCAGAGTTGGGGCCAGAACCTAGGTGTCTGGCCTGCCAGCTCCAACTCCTCCTGGTAGCTGCTTCTCCTGACCCTGACATCTGCTCCTAGGGCCTGCCGTGTTTCCATAAACCCTTCCAGGCTCTGGCTCTGGTAGCCAGAGACGGGCCGGTGCTGTGCTGCAGTGGTTCAAGTTCCCTGCTTGGAGAGGGGACCCCCCACCCCAGGAGCCAGCCACTCTCCAGCTTGGCAGGAGGACAACTTGGTAAGGCTGGGCTTGTAGAAGATGCCAGAGCTTCTACAATGGAAGGCTTAGCCATCCAACACCTCCTTTGAGGCTGCTGTCCCCAGACCCAAGCTGGCACCCTGGTTCCGGGCAGAGGATAATGGGGGTGGGCAGAGGAGAGGGAGGTCATTCAGCAGGCCCTGCCAGGCAGGAGACAGAAGGTGCAGGGGCTTGGCCTCTGCCAACAGCTTCTTTCCCACCTCGAGGGCTTTGCTCAGGCCATGCCTCCTCCCTGCTTCTCTCTCCTCACAGAAATACCGGGTCTCTAAGGACTCTGCAAAGCCTCTCATAATCATTTGATTAATGATGCCATGAAGAGATTGCTCCAAGGGACCCACGGCCCAGGCTACTCTTTGGGCCTTCATCAGCTAACCTGTGATGCGGTTGGCTGTAAGTATGTGCTAAGGTTCCCATCAGCACAGACGGTGAGCCTCTCAGGCCAACTCTATGGTGGGCTGGCTCCCAGATGAGGATGTGGCTCAGATGGCCAATTGGCCAACTCTAATCCTGAGCAGAGGGATGGGGACACTTAATTTTTCTACCACATCAGAGTGCCTCAACGTAGAAGAAAATCCGGTCAGCCATATGTTCCGGGCACCTGGAAGGTCTCAATAAATAATTTGTTGAATGGATGAAAGAATATTGAGGTTCATTAAAAAAAAAGAATATTGAGGTTCAGTTCAAGAGTATTTTAAAGAAATGGTACCGCTGCTTAAAAAAGAAAATCAAAGACCTATTCCAGCTGCTCTCATCTGCTGGAAGAGGAAATTGGCCCAGTAAAGGCCCTTTCTTGCTACATGTATCATAGGAAACACATGAGGCCAGGTAGGTGTCTGGAGCCTAGCCGTTGGAGCCCTGCTCTTCCGGTGAGTGAGAGCCCCATTGAGAGACAGGGCAGAATACTCCATGAGCAGCACTGCCACCCAGCTCCCAGGGTACTCCTGGTCTTCAGTTGGCACCCTGGGCATCTTGAAAACTGTCACTACTTGGGCTAGCTCGCTCCTCAGCACTCACTTCTAAATTTCCCCTGTCTTCCCCCATGCTCTGATGCAAAGCTTTGTGACCTTGAGCAGTTGTTTGGCCTCTCTGAGCTTGTATCACTGAATTAAGAGGAAGATTACTGGCCTGAAGAACTGCCGTGAGGTTCACCAGCTCTAGCAGAGAGAGTACAGGATAAAGTCAACTTTCATGGGAACCTCTCTCTGTGCCAGACATATGCAAGGCATGGGGATATATCCTGCACTAAGCACTCTGGGGTTTAAGTAGAGATTAGATTTACAGGCAGGGCTGACTTGAGTTAGAATTCTAGCCCTACTATTGACTCACTATCATCCCTGGGCAAGTCACTTAGCCTTTCTTGGATTTTCTTTTCTCATCTATAAAATGGAAATAATAACACCTACCTTGCTACCTTATTGAGAGGATTGAACGTGAACCCTACAAATGCCTACCACTTAGCATATAGTAGGTCTCAGTGTGGGGCAGCTTCCATGTGTTTCCTTCTCTATAAAGTGCCCACTGGGCCATCCCGTGCACCCCTCTCCCTCAGGTCCTCAGGTGAGCACTGGCCTCCCAGCATTAAGTCCTCAGTTCAAGGCTGTGGAATTTTACTGGGGTCTAACAGGGAGCACCAAAATAAAGAGGAATGAGGAGGCCTCAGGATGGGGATCTTGGAGTGGGGGTGCTGTGCTGGGCTGGCAGCCAGCAGGCCTGGCCCTGAGCCCCGGGCAACCACCTCTCTCTGAATCAGATCCTTCCCTCGGAGCGAGCAAGCAAGCAGGCAAGCGGGCTCTGGCAGAGGCCCTGGCCAAGCACAGCGGAACCTTTGTGAGCTCTTGGCTCTCCCCATGCTCCCCCCTCTTCCTTGTCATTGCCTGCAAGGAGCCCAGGGAGTGGGGCTCCAGACAGGAAAGCGGCTCCCAGACTTCCTGGCCCTCATCACCCCCATCAGCCTCTAGCCGCCTTAGCCTGGCATTCAAGGCCAGAGGGTCTCAGCCCCTCTCTCTCATCACTTCTCCCTCTTGCCCCTCCTCCCTCCCTGGTTGCCACCGTGTCTTGCACATGTGGTTCTGTGTCCCTCTTATTCTTGAGACGCGTGAACAAGGGCGGGGCTGTGGACGAGCAGGGAGAGGCTGTCACTCCAGGAGAGAGGTCAGCATCTTCCTCCCATCCTCTGCTGCTCCTGGAGCAACACTTCACCGCTGCCCCAACTGGTCCTAACCACTCAGACTTCAGTTTAGTCTCTACTGGCCATGGCTTAGCTCTGGGAGTCGCTTTCCTTCTCTGTACAAAGAGACAAAACTCTCGCCGTGGGCAGACCCTGCTAGGGCATTTCTGTCAAGGAGACTTCCTGGACTCTCATCCTTGCCCCCAACAGCCAGACATGGTTGGGGCAGATGCCTCATCGCCACCAGGACGCCTTGGGCACCAGGAACCTGAACTCTGAGACCTCCATCTCTCTGAGGTCTAGCCTTGTATGAACCATCGATCAGAACGCTCCTCCTGCAGCCTGGACCCCTGGGTAGTCCCCCCAAGGGGGAGGTGTCCCTGGGACAACCTCACCAAGCACTCTTCTACTCTCCCATCGTCACTGTCAGGGCAGAACCTCTGCCTGTCTTGTTCACCACTGGATTCCCAGAACCTATAGAACAAAACAGGGTCTCTAAAAACAAGGACCACCTGCTTGGGGCAAGTCCTCCCACTCCCTATGCTGTCAGTACCTGAACTCACCTTCACTTCACTGAGAACATCTCTGAAAGAAAAAAAAAAAAAAAGCCCATAAAACAAAGTCAAACAAATGAAAAATGGAGGAAACATTTATACACAAGACAGACAGAATGCTAATTCCTTTAATATTTTTATAAAGCAGGAAGAAAAATACCTTTGTTCATATTCTTTATTCAATTGGAAAGAAATAAAATTTACAAAAAAGAAAAATAAACATTTTTATATCCGTGAAAAGATGCTTAACCTTGCTTAAAACAAAAGAAAAATCAACTAAACAGTGAGCTGTGTCCCTCAGTTTGGCTTAGACCAAATAGGATAGATTTATGAGAGATCTACTTGCAAGTGTTTGCAAAAACGGGTAAGGATATTCATTACAGCATTGTATGGAGCTATAAAGGACCAGACAGTTAACGATTTTAGGCTTGAGAACCATAGGGACTTACTGCTACAAAAGAAGAAAGTGGGCCAGATTTAGCCAGCAGGCCACAGCAACTAACCTCTGGTCCAGATGAACAAAAGACTAGGAAAGATCCTTTTTTCCCCTAATGATTATTTTTGAGAGAGTGGGAGTGGGAGAAGGGCAGAGAGGGGGGGGGGGACAGAATACCCCAAGTGGGCTCTGCCCTGACAGCAGTAAGCCCTATGCGGGGCTCCATGAGATCATGACCTGAGCTGAAGTTGGATGCTTAACCAACTGAGCCACCAAGGCGCCCTAAGACTGGGGAAGATCTTGATGCCATTACCAGAGGAATGCCTAATCACATATCCCGTATCCCTAGGATGGAATACGCCTGCAGAAGAGATGTGCTTATCAGTTGCCTTCAGGTGCATTTTGAAAAGAAAATATACACTTACATCAGTGTACACTAGAACTCTCTGGAAGATACAGAAGAGCTATCCCGTGGAAGAAAACTAGGTCTAAAGGAGCCAAGGCTGGAAAGGAAACTTTTCACAGGCTATCCTACTGCTATGTCTGAACTGCATTCATAAATACATTTTAAATTTAAAAGAAAAAGTTAACCCTCTAATCCCCCAAATAAAAATGTTCCCTGAAACAAAGGGTTGGTGGTAAAGTAGGTTTGCTCCATGTAGGGTTAAGCAAAGCTAACGTGTCTTTGCTGCAGGATTTTGGGTGTGTGGGGGTGTAGCCTTTAATAGACCACTGTGCCTCATGAATCCCGAGGAGGACACCGTATGTGGCACTTCCCACGCTTATTGCGGGACCAGAGATTCTCAGGGCCAGAATTCTGTGGAATAGATGCTGCGAATCACCACCTCCAGGAGCAAGCACAGATGCCTTTACACTCACTCTTCTCTGTCCCACTCCCCCCACCCCCACTCTGTGCCTCAGTCTTGCCTGAAGTGCATTCCTCAGGTCCCCAATCTTGGGAGATGCACTGTGGTCAAATATTCTTGGGAAACACTCTTCTGCCTAAGTGGATGACAAATTGTTGCTCATACTTCTTACAGATTTTACTACTTCTCTGTCTTCACTCACACCATCCCTTCCATCTGGACTGCTCTTTGTTTTAACCCATTTCTACCTGCCAAAGTTCTAACTCATCCGTCAAGGCTTGGGTCTTATGCTTTCTGCACTACGATGGCTTCTTGGATCCTGGCAAAGTTCTACAGATGCCTGACAAGTGTCCTCAGACACTTATTGAAAGAAAATAATTGGCTGAGTGCAACAGAGGAATAACTGAGGGAGGGAGGAGGGAAGGATAGAGTGGAAAATGGTCAATAGCGGGTGATGCAGTAGTGTGTTATACGTGTGTCCACAATTCTATTCATTATGGGTGGTACAGGCAGAGCTTCCACTCTGGAGGTCTGACTGAGGGTCCCAAAGCAGCTTGCTGGTCGGATCTTGGGCAGTCCCAGGGACAGGTGGAGAAGTCCTTCTCTCCTAAGCCTCTCCCTCAGGCTCTGATCCCTGTCCAAATCCCACTGAGAAAAATGCCCACCTCTGGATGTGGATCTGCACATATTATTAATTAATTAATGTGGATCTTACCACATTATGTGCCCTTGCCCTTTAGACTAGGCACTCCGGAGAAGGTGGGCCTTCCCCTGTTTGGTTGTTTTTTTTTAATTTTTAAAAATGTTGATTTTTGAGAGAGACAGAGCATGAATGGGGGAGGGACAGAGAGGGGGGGAGGGGCAGAGAGAGAGAGGGAGACACAAAATCTGAAGCAGGCTCCAGGCTCCGACCTGTCAGCACAGAGCCCGACACAGGGCTCGAATTCACGAGCTGGGGAACCATGACCTGGGCTGAAGTTGGATGCTTAACCAATCGAGCCACCCTGGCGCCCCTCCTCGGAACTGTTTTGACCAAAGAACCTTGGGGGGTCTGCAGAAACTGAGCCTCCCTCACTCCCCACCCAGCCTCTACAACTCACTGGACACCCCAAACGTTGGCCCCTCTCAAAGGCTGTATGAGGGTGGACCTGCACAAGGATCCGAAACAGAAAGAGGCCAACTGACTTTATCCTGATAAGCAATTTCCTCTGGAACCTTCAGCAAATTGCCTAACCTCTTTGAACTTCATTTCCCCTAACTCTACAATGGGTGTGTCTACCTTATCGGCTACTTAAGAGTATTACATTAACGTAGATCAAAGTACCTGGCATAGTAGGTACTTAGCAGTAGTTTCTTTCTCCCTTCCTCCTCAGTGCAGATCCTGGACTGCTACATGGACTATTGTTTAGTTTTCAATTCTGTGGTGCCAGGACACTGAATGGAGGAGGATAAATCGGGATGGATGGGAAGGCAGCTGTGGCCCAGTCTATACCAAATAAAGGTACGCAAATTCCAAAGCATCCTCACCCCCAGGGAAGACTTCTCTGAGCCTTTCCCTTTCAAGGGTTGCTTTTATCATTCTGCTTATAACTAGCTGGTATTCTTATCAGTCTCCCTCTTACCACACTGACCTCCCAAAGATGTGGGCCCCCCCTCAGATCAGGTGCTCAAGATGACTCAACTGTGTGCCCAAGCCCCCCAGGCTTGACACAGAGCCCACTCACCAGCTGGAATAGTGGGAAAGGCTAGTCTCTGCTGCTGTCCCCGAAGGTCCCTCAGAGAACAGTCTTACTGACTGCCCAGAGGTGCCAAGCTCTTAGCCAGAGTGAGCAGACACCGGGAGCTCAGGCGAGGGGAGGGGATGAGGTGCAGAGAGGCAGGGAGGGACAGAGCTGGAAAAAAGACAAGCCACTCTGTGATCTGCCCTTGGGCATTCATTCATTAAACTCAATGAACAAATATTAAGTGCCTAGTGTTTCCCAGGTTCTGCACATTCTGGCTTGGGGTACTGCAGTGTGCTGGTCAACAGTCGCACGGACTCAGGTCTATACATTCTTGGGCAAGTTACTCAATGTCTCGGAGCTTCAGTGATACCATCAGTGATAGGGACATTATATCCATTGTTTCACAAGGTTGTTCTATGAATACATGAGTTTATTTATGTAAATTGCTTGACACAATTCGGCTAAGTAACTGTTGGCTGATATAACTGTTAAAGACAACCCTCACCCAATCCTGTGCGGTCAGAGCTAGAGTCCGGGCAGATCATGTAGTCCAGGCCAGCAATCCAGTTCCTTCGTCTCAGTGCTGGGAAACCGGGCCAGAGAAGACACAGGCAGAGCAGGAGCAGATCCCTGGCCGAGGGTTTGCAGGGCTTTCTTTCCATCTAAGCTGTTGTTTTTCCCTGAGTGTAGAGCCTGCAGAACAGGCGTGTATGCTGATTCGCCAAGCACTCCTCTGGGGAAAGTGGTATGTGGAGCCAGGGCTCAGTCTGCACATAACTATGCAATAAAGGCAACTTCCTGGACTCACAGCTGAGGATGTACTTAAGGTGCCGTCCATTGCTGGGCCTGCAACGTGCTGCTCTGAGCGCCTCCTCTCTCTGTTATTCCTTCTGAGTTACAGCTTGGCCCAGGAGAGTTCATTGCTTCACCCCAGGACATTCTCTTACTGGCTTTTGAGGCAATAATAATGACACAAATGTCTTTGTAAAATTTTCCACTGTTTCCAGTGTGCTATCACATTCTTGATTTCATTTGATTTCCATCACATTAAAAAAAAACTTTTTTTTAAGTAAGTTATTTTGAGAGAGAGAGTGTGCGCGAGGGGAGGGGCAGAGAGAGAGAGAGAGAGAGAGAGACCTAGAATCCAAAGCAGGCTCCAGGCTGTCAGTGCAGAGCCCGACGCAGGGCTCAAACTCACAAGCTGTGAGATCATGACCTGAACCAAAGTCAGATGCTTAACCAACTGAGCCACCCAGGCGCCTCTTCATCACATTTTTAACAGATGGAGAAACTGAGGCACAAGTTGTTAACTCACTTATCTGAGGTCCTAGTTCTGGTCACCAAATATATATTTACAAAGTCTATATATTTATTCAACTCCTTAGCATCTGACACTTACTGGGTGCCTCCCGGAAGCCAGTCTCCACTCTAAATTCTCTGCCTACACTAAGTCCTAGTAACCCTGGCGACCACCCCATGCAGCAGAAACCTTTATTATTCTCCCCCAGAGAAACACGGGTCAGGCAACTTACCCAAAGATACACAGCTGGCAAGTGGCAGAGCCAGGGTTCAAATCCAGATAGTTGGGCTCCACAATCAATATTTCTAATCTCGATGTCAGGACTTTGTACACTCAGCTCTGGACATTTGGGGCCAGAAAGTCCTATTCTGGGGGGTTATCCTATGCACTGACCGACATTCAGCAGCATCCTAGCTTCTACACACTAGATGCCAGTAGCTCCCCCCTCCACACCAGCTGTGACAACCAAAAATGCCTAACATTGCCCAGTGTCACTTGATGGTTAGTTGAGAACCACTGCTCTGTGTTATACACTATCCTAAAATGACAACATATAGGTTTGTGGGGTTTTAACTAAGGCAACCCCTAATTGTAGACAAAATATGTTGTATAGATCTCTTTCCAAAATGAATCAACATTCTGATTCAAATAGCTTTTAACTGCTCACCTCCTATGCCCAGGCAATTTATAGGCCATCTAAAAAATGAACTGATGCTTAGGGAAATCAAGTGTCTTGCCCAGAATGATAAAGCTAGTATGTGGCAGAACAGGAACATGAATATCGGTCTCAAGGTCCACATGACAAACTTTCTTTGGTAGTATTTACTTTGAAGTGACATTTTCAGTATTTTCTCAATTATAAGATACACTTTCCCCCCACAACTTAACGGTTTTGAAACTGAGATGCAACTTAAAACCAATGTGTGTTTATAGTGGAGTTTTTTTTTTTTTTTATTCCCCTAAAAGCTACTAGTATTTAATTGAAAGTGTGTCTCGTAACTAATAGCCTCTCTGAGCTGACAGTTGAAGGCTGGAGCTGTGAGTGTGGGAGGCGCTAATGGAGTCGGATGGGAAGGGAAGAGACAGCAAGAGTCCTCCCTGCCTGGAAGGCTTCCTGGTCTGCTGCCCCAGCTGTCCACCTTGGCTCTGCATCCTTCCCTGCTGACCCCTGTCTGCCCCATGGGACCTACTTGTAGCACACTCCTCCAAGTCTCTGCAGGTCCTTTGGCATGAAGCTCATCCTTTCCTAATTTCTTCTGGAAGCATTTTCCTATCAGAGCATTTCAGTAACAGGATCGCACATAAAACTGACTAAACACTTTGTCATTAATCATGGAGATATTCGCATGCTGGCTTTACAGATGAGAAAACTGAGGCCCAGGGAGGGGCAGCAACTTGCCTAACCTCTCTCTTAAGGGCACAGAAGTGAGTCTCCAGGTTCTTCACGTCATCAATACTTCCTGCTTGTTCTGGGGTAGTTAACCATAACCAGCAGTCAGGTCAGCCAAGGCTTCCCTTGGACAAAGCAGCATTACGAGCTGTGGTGAGGTCTGCCCATGTCTGCACAATGAGCAGAGTGACATCTGAAGTCAGGAAGGTAAAGCGGCTCAACCAGTGCCACATCGATCCCAAGCAGCAGCACCGGCTGGCTGTCCTCACACCAAACCTCTGCTCCTCACTGCCAGTCTGTCCAGCCCCGCCCCTGTTCTCATTCCGATGCTTCCAGCCCCCAGCCAGGTCTGCCTCCACTCTCACCAGCAGGGAAGGGATAGCAGGTTCATCCAGGCCTCCCCAAGGGAATGAGCAGCCACCTCCCTGCTCTCACTGATGTCACAGCGGTTGTGGTCTGGCCCCTCTGGCATAGCCCACTAATGCTCTGACTTTTCTAGAGCTGGACTCAGATCCCTCATCTAGCACAGTGATGTGCACAGGACCCTCCCCCAAACACCACAGACTCCGAACCACGGAGCCACAGGGCTAGAGGAGACATGAAGGTGAGTCCCAGTTGTGCGGTATTTTGGCAAGTCAGTTGGGGATAACACCACTAATCTCACAGGTTGTCATGCAGACTGAAAGGACATGATGTCTGTGAAGGCCCTGGGTGCACTCTCAAGTGCTGGCGGGCGGGGGTGGGGCTAGCTGCATAGTGGTTTGCAAAGACACAGGCTCTGGCTTTAGACAGACAGGGACCATGTGACCGCAGGCAAAAAATTTCCTTGAAATTCAGTTCTCTCATGGGGCTAATGTATCAATCTCATCAAAATGTGAGTCTTAAATGAGATTATGCACATAATGTATCTCACACAGAGCCTGGCATACAGGAGGCACCCAATAAATATTAAATTCCTTTCTAAGTGTCATTATATGAAGCACAGCAGAAACCATTACCTTAATTCTATTATTTAAGCATACTGATAAATCTCCAACTCCAGGTAGAGACTTTAACCTCGAATGAGCCCTGAGATTGCTAATGATTTTAAAGTACTAGCAGCCACCTTTGTGTTTAGTCATCTATCACCCAGGGAGACTGCAAAGCTGGAAAAGGAATTGCAGCCCTGAGAATGCCACTACAAAATGCAGGCAATTTACAAGTGCACATCTCTCCCTCCACACCGTTCCAGCTCTGCTCCCCTTCTCTATAAAAAGACGGGAGCCGAGACACAAACAGGGCATTACTAAAGAGGGCAATGAAAATTATATGGGCTGTGGTTTGAAAAGGGAAGGAAGAGAAGAAAAAACAAGGCAGAAATTACTTGACTTGGAAAGGAAGGGGTAAGACGGGTGATAAATAAGAGGGTATTATATGGCAGAGGAGGGTGGTGAGTCACATGCCAAGGTCATTATTGTGGCAGGGCCTGGGGGGAACCAAAGGGATCACATTTCAAGACTTGGAACACTTTGGAAGAAAGACTATACCAATCACAGATGTTATTAATTATGATTAATAGTGACCAATGTGAGGTTGGCTTTTTAGTTCAATGGTGTTAACATGCCCGGAAACTGGAGGCTGGACTCTGCCATATACAGGTACGCACCTACAAAGGAAGACTGTGCTCCTGTGCTAATTCACACAGGAAAGAGGCTGAGGCTCTGAGCATCTCCTGGAGTATGCCCTGACCAGAGGATGATGGCCAATTCCTAAGCAGGAACTTCAAAGGTTTTCAGAGATTGGACAGCTCCATGTGCCTATCCATCCTCAACTCCAGTTGCTTTCCCCTCCGCTCAACCCTCCAGCCACTCTGAATTTCCCACTGATCCTAGAACACATCATTTGGCCATTCACTCAACAAATAGAAAGCACCTATGGCATGCCAGGCACTGTTTAGGGCATTGGGATACAACTGTGGTGAACACGACAAGGTCTCAGCACTCGGAGATCTTACATACTAGTAACGGTAGGCTAGTTTTGAAAGGGGAGGCAGAGAAAACATCTCTGTGGAGATAATATTTAAGTAAAGATCAAAATGACACAAAAGTGAACTAGGAGCTAACTGGGTTAACAGCCTTCACAGCATAGCAAGTATAAAGGTTTTGAATGAGCTTCTCTAAATGAGCTTGGTGAATGGGAGAAACGAAAACGAAACCATAATAGCTGGGCAGGGTGAACAAGAATCAGACTAGGAGATGCCAGAGATTGGCATGGACCAGATCACACAGATCCAGAGAGTCATATCTGGAGCTTGGATTCTGGTCTAAGACCACTGGAGGGTCCTGAGAAGAGGGGTTCTGTGATCACTCTGGCAAGTGGTTGGAAAACAAACTTGGAGGGAGAGATAAAGAGAGATGATGGTGGTTTGAACTACAGTGGTAACAGCAGAGGTGGTGAAGAAGTAACTGGGGCAAGAGTTGAGGGTGCACTTAGTGAGCTGAACCTTAAGAATTAGCAGCCTAACAACTTGCCAAGAGTGTCAACATCTTATCTTCGCAGCAAAAACACCTGGCATAATGCCTAGCATGATGTGTGTTAAATGGAACTGTAAAAGTAGTAACAAATCTTCTGGAAGAAAAATGTTTCCATGTAACTGATCTTGACATTAAAATTTTCTATTCTCGAATGCTATTTAATCTTTTCTGAGATAGGGAAAATATACACATTATAGAAAATCTGGAAAACAGTAGATGACAAAGAAGAAAAATTCATTAATTCCTCACATGCCCACCACCAAGAGTTTATCATTAGTATTCTGATGTACTTTTCTCCAAGTCTTTTCACACACGTTTTAAAAGGTGGATACTTCTATTCTGAGGAGCAACCCAGTCTACCAGAATCAGCTGGTCAGTGTTTGAATCCCACTCCACCACTGGATGGCCGTGGACAAGTCACTCTGGGATCCATGAAATGAGGACAGCAACACCTTCTGCATCAGGTTATGGTGAAGCTAAATGTCCGGTTATGGTGAAGCTAAATGTCCGATGCATACAAAGTACCTAATATGATATTTGGTACATAGTAAGTGCTCAATACATAGTAGCTGCTCTTACTAAAAACAAAGCCCAAATCCCACAAGATGCAATTCTTTCAACAATTTTTTTTTTTTTAAGGAAAAAGGCTTTGTAAATCCATAAACACATGTACTCTTCTAAAGAAAAATAATTATACCAAGACTAGGAATTTGTCAAATAAGATGTAAGCAATACCAAATATTTTATAAAAATTGTACAGTACCACGAAACAGAAATGTGCCAAGAACTAACCCCAGACCTTGGCCTGCTTAACAAATCTCCCTCCGAAAAAGCTGACATACTTAATAGAATAACGTTTACATTAACAAATTTGAAGGGTGGACACTGCTCACCTGCCAAGAAGGGATTCTTTCAGGCTCTCCATCTTCGGTACGGCTGTGCTATGACAGCGCACAACACTGTAGGAGCACTTCTGTTCTCCCTTGGCCTCTGCCACCACTGAGTGGCATAATCTGGAGCAAGATGCCCTGTCCAGTCCTCTGTAAAATGAGAGTTTGTCTATACAGTTTCCCAAACTCCTTCCAGCTCTAAAACTCTACTGCCATGTAGATTTGAACAGTCTAACATGTGTAATACTGGTTTGAGGAGGAAGCATTCTATCTTAATCAGGTATCTTGAAAGCCTTAAATAGGATACTGAATATCACAATGATTGTCCACTGTGTTTTGAGGGGAAATGAAGAACGTTAACAGTTGACCTTTGAACAACACAGGTTTGAACTGCTGGGGTCCACTTACAAGTGGATTATTTTCAAAAAATACATTGGGAAATTTTTTTGGAGATTTGAGACAATTTGAAAAACTTCGTAGATGAACTGCATAACCTAGAAATACCAAAAAAAAAATAATAATAAGATAAAGCTAGGTATTATTGCACGAATAAAGTACATAACGCTATATGACATACAAATTATGTGTTACTCAACTCTTTATCAGTAAGGCTTCCAGTTGATAGGAGGAGGCTATTGGTTAAGCTTTTGAAGGGCCTCAAGTTATACACAATTTTCAGTTGTCCAGGGGAGTCAGTGGCCCTGATCCCTGCATTGTTCAAGCGTCAACTGTATAGAGTAGTCCCACATACACACAATTTTCAAAGGTGGATCTACTCTTCACAAATGCCAATTTCTCAGCAGCTCCAAACCTATTCCAACTGGACTTACTGGCAATTGTTGGTGAAGTCAGCTTAGTTTTATATACCATTCTCAATCAAGTGAGGCAGTATGTGGGAAAACAAATACTGCCATCTTTATGGGTTGTTGCAAAGGCTGTTCCCTACTGTCTCCTCTTAGCTACAAACAGGGGGACGTGTAGAAACCACACAGGTTCTCACAGGGCTTACATTTAATGAGAGAGCCAGGCAAGCCTGGGAGCACATGTAAGGGCCACTTGACTCAGATTTCAGGGACCAGAAGCCTTCAGAAAAGGGCCATCTAAGCTGAGGTCTGAAGAGCGAACGGCAAGGGTGTGAAGGTGATGACCAGCCAAGAACAGGTCTCACACCTTGCACTCTGAGTGTACCTGGGGCACCACCTCCTCCAATCGGCTCTACTCACGCCGTGGACTTTCCTCTGGCTAGGGTGACCAGAAGTCCTGGTTTGTTCTGGAGAGTCCCAGGTTATCTGTTGTTCCAGCGTAACTATTAAAGTGCCTCCTTACACTCTCAAAAGTGCTCTGGTTGGGATAATCAATTATACCAATACCCTGCCTTCAGCCTCGTTCCTGGCAGATCCTGACCTGCATCCCCAGGTGACTCAGCTCACTGAAGTATGGAATCAATCTTATTTACCTTGGCATCCAAGGTACGGGCTCCACTTCATTCATCTTTGTATCCCTGACACCTAGCCTCATGCCTGGGGCTAAAAAGACTGACCACTACAGGCATTCGAGACAGTATGTGAAATGAGCATGAAAAGCAAACATAAAAGACAACAAATTAGATTTGTAAATCTTTCCATCATGCTGAAATCTTGGTTCAAACGTTCACTAGCCGCCTGACCTTCTAATCCTTGGGTTTTACCTGAAAAAAACGGGGGGATAAGATTACCTTTTTCACAGGGCGGGTAAGTTGAAAGTGCTTCAGCACAGCCCTGGCAGAGAACGGTTAGCAGCAGCTGCCACAGACGAGCACTGCCACTCCTCCTGCGGCCACAACCATTTTGCTGTAAGAAAATCAAACCAACAGCTAACGACCAACCAGTAGGGACTCAGTAAGTGTGCATGAAATGAATGCTTGGTCTCATGCTAGGTGCTGGCTGCAGACCAGATTCTTGGATTACAAGATGCATTAATCAAAACTACAATTTATAAGTCACAGGGTTTGACTCCCCTCAGTCCAGTTTAAGTAACAATTATACAAAGCCCACCTCATACCAGAAGAAACCCAGAACACAGCAGCACTATCTGGCTGTATCTTAGCTAAGAACAGCGTTTAAACCTTATCCTTGTTACAACGGCCCTCTCTTAAAAGTTATTCTTCTATAAGCATGCCAACTTAGATATCTGGGTCCATCTCTACCTTTTTGAACTGCCAGCCTCTCAAGTTTTATGTGATTAATGTATATAGAGAAAATTAGAAAGGCTTCAGGTTGAGTCAACAGTAGTTTTCTTGATCCCCCTCCCTCCCAATTACAATATCCTCTTTGCAACATATCCTCGTTGAACATTTGGAATGAATTAAGACTTTAAATTTCCAGATGTTTAAACTACTACTGTAAATTCAAACTCATTACAAAGGGCAGATTTACTACCTCTACTTAGGTTTGAAGTCTGTTGTTCACCCTGTCCAAATAATTTATGAAACCAAATACAGTGGCAGGTAGTGTGTTCTATTTATATAGTATTTACGGTGAGAAATAAAGGGCATTTAAAAAAGCCTGGAACGTAACTGCCATTTTAACCAACCAATAGATCACACTTATTGTTGTTTCTAAGCTAGTAATTGTTTCCTGAAACCGATCTAGTAGA
This sequence comes from Hyaena hyaena, assembly GCF_003009895.1. Classification (NCBI taxonomy): domain Eukaryota; kingdom Metazoa; phylum Chordata; class Mammalia; order Carnivora; family Hyaenidae; genus Hyaena; species Hyaena hyaena. Next base: position 2,634,484 of record NW_024080665.1, read on the forward strand.
GATTTTTATGCTAATCTGTACTAAAAATTACTCTGCTGTTTCTGGCCACAAAAAGCTGGCTACAGAGGAGCGTTTGATTACAGCGAGAAGACAGCTGCACCCACTCTCGTGAAGTAAGTGGACCTGGATCTACAGTCCTTTGTGGTAGTGTCTTGGCAGCCAAACAAAGGTGGCAGCATTTCTACACCCAGTTTGTGAAGTCTCAGAAGTTTCAGGATTTTTTTATTCCCCTGCAAAGAACCCATGTCGACTATAATGAGCACATTCTAGAGATGCTGTGCTGAAAGCTGGCAATGGATAAAGCGGGAACATAAAAGCGGCCTATTCCTAAAGCAAATATTTCTTTTACAAACCATAAGAATGAAGTGGCTTTCGTAATCAATTTTAAGACTGAAGGATTGAAAAATCTGGCTCTGGCACTTGTTAGCTATATAATTTGGGGCAATTCATTTACCTCTGTGAGCTTGACTGCTCAAATGAAAAATGGGAATAATAAGTTGCTTTTCTCAGAGAACCTGAATGATACAAAGTGTTCTGTAAGCTCTAAGGTATCATACAAATATTAACAAACACTGCAAGTACAATTTTCCCATTTTATGAATCATTCACTTTAAATAGCACTTAAAAAGTAGCTGTCCCTAAAATTAAGTAAAAACCAGATCTAATTAAGTTACTGCAGAGGAACTGGCCTCAAGAAGGACCTCTTTCAACTCAATTACTATTTATCTCTAGGTTTTTGTTAAGAATTAAGTAAAACTTACACAAAATTATTAATAAAGCATTTATCATTTTTCAGGTTAGGCTCTAACTGTGTAACTTTTTTTCCCCCAAAGTGAGAATGGATATGTCAAAAGTAAAAATTCTTCCAATGAGATTTGCTAAATCTGTTTTCTAGCATATTTTGTAAACTGTTTAAATACAGCATTAAAAAAAAAAAAAACTACACATGCGTTTATAGATGTCCTGTTTTCTTTACTTTTAATTTTAGTCAATTTGATTAACTTAACTCTGTAAAGTGTGCATATGTGTAGTTACAAATAAGTACATTGTAGTTCTGGGGGCCAACTCAAGATTGCAAGCGCCAGTGAGTAAGTGCATCTGTCATTGCAACACTTACGCCTGGCACTCTAATATCACCTAATATTTGTGGAATACACAGTCACAACACCTACCACTTTCTATCTGATCTTGCAAAAATGACAATCCTGGTTTTATGTGACCCAATGACTCAATCTAGCTTCAAAGATCAGAGTTTGCGAAAACACATTTAATAAATTCGGGTTTGGGGGCTTTCAATAAATTCCCAAATTAATTTAGAGAACACACAGAGAGGATAAAAACAAAGGACGGGCACCTGAAGAGCTTAGCCAAAGCTGGCCGCGTGGCTGTCCTGCGCACAGTATCAATGCAGACCACAAACAGGGCTGTATTCTGCAGCCTGTCACGTCAGGATGAGGAGCCTATTTCCTCACGCCTTGAATCTGGGCCAGCCTCATGACCTCCTGTGACCAAAAGAATGTGGTGAAAGTGGTGCTCTGGGAGTTCTTGGGCTCGGGCTTTGAAGCGGCTGCCTCTGCCTCCTTGGTCCTGAGACCACCTCGCCCTAAGCCCAAGATGAAAGGCCCCATGGAGAGGCCCAGCTGCCCCTCCCAGCCCCCAGCTAATCTGGCAGCTGAGTGCAGAGTACCCACCCACATGAGACCAGCACAACCACTCAACCAAGCCACGAAACTGAGAAACAATAAATTGTTTTTTTTAAGCCACTAAGTTTTGGGGTGTTGTTAAGTAGCCACAGGTAACTGATGATAAATTACCTGCCCTTCACTGCATAACTATAAATAAATGTGGCTTTTATTTTTATCATTTTTTAAGTTTTTATTTACTTAAGTAATCTCTATTCCCAAAGTGGGGCTTGAACTCACAAGCCCAAGATCAAGAGTTGCATGTTCTTTCGACTGAGCCAGCCAGGTGCCCCACAAGTGTGGTTTTTACAGCTGAGGAAACATACCTAGGTTAAAAAATCTACCAAGGTCACACCACTCTTAAATATCCTAAGGATGATAAGCAGGTATTAGAAGGCTGGCTCTGTCTCCTTCATTGTCATCCTGCCATCAGGAACCTGATCAATTCTCTCTGCCAAAGATGGGCACCTCTTAGAGCTCTGGCTATAGATAAACTCTGTTTATCTTTTCTATAACCTGCATGAGTAATGTGTCCTGCTTTGACATATCTGCCAGACTTGTCCATGACAGAGAAATGCACTCCCAGCTATCATTAAGACTGCACTCTGTAAATGCACCCTATTCTGTTTCCTGAAACTCAAATAACACTAAAGTATCCCAACATAATCCAATGACATGTCTGCAATTATATTCATGTGTTTACATTTTAGCCATCAACAATTACACAAACCCTGAAAATTTATAATAGGGTCATACAGCATATAATATTAAAAAACATCAGTTAGATAAACCTTATTATTCAGTAATTTATTAAGGTATCTTTTATATACCCCAAGTAGTAAACCATATACCACCTCCCCCCAAAACAAAAAACCTACCTTCTTCAGTTGTGAAGGTGATATTTTTGAAAAAGCAAATTACCACAAGAATCTGTTTTTTCCCCATCAAAAAAAAAAAAAAAAAGTACCTGAACTTTAAACAAAATTCACATTTTATTTAGGTTGAAATAAACTATACAAAATTGATTTTCTTCACCAAAAATAACAGTAATATTTTCTGTATTATTCCTAGATAAACCACAAAACACTTATTTTTGTAGGTTTTCCAGGTTGTGTTTATAAATCAAGACGAGGCAGTAGATACAGTCATGGAAAAAGACAGAGGAAAACAGACAAATCAGTTGTCAGTATCCATGGCCTCTGATTCTGTCTTGACCATGAAACAGAGGTGTTCAACAAATACCTGCTGAAAATCTTATGAAGATGTAGGCTCAACAAAGGAATGTAAACAGCAACAACCCAACGTGGACCACAATGGCAGGCTCGCCCATTTAAACTGTAACTGTAACTTGTTCCTTTAAGTTCATTTGATAAAGACAAAATCTACGCTGAAATCCTTGCTTGGCAAGCTCACATTTTTCCATTCTCTCTCTCTAGCTGTCTGGTAAGTCCCATTAACTGTCCATTACAGATTTTTAACATATTTAACACTACAGGTCACTCATGAGCTTCACTGTAACATTTTATAAAATGTATTCCTTTCCCCCACACCTCTTCAAAATCTATTTCTTCTAAGAACTGATAACTCAATACCCGACAATTGGATCCAGTGATAATGTTATTTCTAAAATGACTTAACTACAACAATTCCAAAGTGCCAGTAGCAGAGATCCCACCGAAATGTAATGTGGCACTTTCAATGCTATCTTCTGAAAGAACTGTTAGGTCTCCAAAGCATAAGAGTTCAAACAGGGGCCATTTAAATAGGCAGATTATCAATGGCTAATGTACTCAATGAAGAGGTCGACAGGTCAAGATATTCAGTGATTAAGTGGCCTACATACACCTGACAGCTTTTCCGGAAGATGTTTCCAAATTTCTTAACAGAATTTTTCCAAATATCAAACATAAGAGAAAGCCTACTTTAAACGTCTCCTAGGTATTTTCAATGGTTTCTGAGTTATCTGTAGGAAGCTCTGACTTAGTCGTATAGAGTTTGATATAGGTGTCCACCATTAAATCCAGATCATGTTTTATATCAAAATTTATGTTAAGCAAAGCCAAATTACTTGACCTTTGGTCTGTCAAAGTGTTCCTCAGGTATGCTTTGAGACGCTTTCGCCCATTTTCATAGCGTTCATTCTCGACCTTCATCACAGGAAGAATACATAGGACTTTCAGCAATGCATAAACATTAGGAAAAAACTTGATGTCTGGCAGATGCAGGGCTTCATAAATGGTGGACGGAAGCTCTATATCTTTCCCTCTGTGTTTCCACTTGATTCTCCAACAATGCAGCTCAGCCGAAAGCGTGTCAGGATTGGGTAAGTCGCTCCTGTACATGTCGGCATGGTGCTCCTCCGATGTATTAAACTTGAGCTGTCCCATGACAGAGGGTACCAGAGATAAGCACTTAAGAGCTCTGAGATGCTGTTCTGAGAATATATCTTTCAGCTCCTGAATAATGTGTTCCACTGTTGGGACACTTAGAGTTTCTTTATAGTAACTCTCAGAGGTTAGCTGAGATTCCAGGTTACCTTGCTGGGCTCTGCGGAACTTCCCAGGGAGTTTCAGCTGAATATCAAGTTTAGTTGCCAAATTTGTGGCTTCTTCAAACCAAAACTCGTGATAAACTTCAATATTTTCCATCACTTCATTTAGTGAATGCAGCACTGCGGTCAAGCTACTGGCTGCAAAGAAGACATCAGAGGTTTGCCCCTGGAGATTTTTCCCAAAGGCTCTTGTAAAAGAGAGAACATTTTTAAGAACAACAATGGTAACAATGAAATCAAAATCTGTTACTGCGCTACACAGTCCAAACGCTCGACCGGCTATATAGTTATTCCATCTAACGTTTGTGTCACTATTTATCCCATCTAAACATAAAACAAGTGCTTGTAGGAGGTCCACTAAAATTTCGAAAGCATCATGCCTGCCTGTCCACTGAGAATGGCAAATGTCCTTGAGTTCTTTACCCTTTTCCTCATTGTTCTGAAAGAGGACAGAAATGACATTGTCAAGCTCTAAGAGCAGTTGTGGAGATCGATGGAAGAAGGAACAGACTTCCTCAATTGTTCCTAATGCAACAGATACTCCCACAACAGGCACGGATTTTGCCAACCACATATTTAAGGCACAGGAAGAGCAAAGTGTGTAGACAGCTTGGGGATATTTCTCTAAAAGCCTAGAAGCAACAACTTTCATTTTGGAAGAAAACCCACTGGACACAATGTAAGCCTGGCCACGACAATACTCCATGTTCAATCCCCACTTCTCAGTTATCGTGGTGTGAAATTTCACAGCCAAAATTTCTGCATCGGCTTCATAAGGCAAGAAGCCCACAAATTCCTCTCTCAGGTTATGAGACTCATCAACAAACCTCACCAACACAGGCAAGTGCTCTTCCCCCGCTATGTCCACGACGTCATCAGTGATGATGGAAAAGAAGTGGGAGTCTCTCACTTCCCTGAGGGTTTCCTCCCGGATGCAACTCTCACAGATCTCCAGCATCTGCTTCTGCTGTGCTTTTGAGCAGAACAAGGTGTTGACTGCTGTTGTCTCAAAGCGCTTTCTCAGAACCTCCTCGCCAGAATTTATCCGGCACTCCAGCAGTGCTTGAAAGTTATCAGGAGTGAATAGACCCTCTGGGAGCCCATCAGTTTCATGGCCATCCAGAGGGATGTTTTGTTTTCCCATAAGAATCAAAATCTCAAATAGAGATTTTAAGTATTCTTTGTTTTCTTTCTCTTCAAGGGTTAAAGGTAAAATGTCTTCATCCTGTTCTTCACCCCCTTCTTCTGCACTGGGGTTCTGAGCATTGCTGTTGTTTACTTCCTTATGTTTTTGTTCCTGTTCAGAAGGCTCATCAACTGGAAAATAAAGAATCAATTTTATAAACAGGCTCATGAGGAACCATCCAAACAAATTATGTTTGTGATTGGTTGAATATTTAAATTCAGGAACTCATCCATCCATTCAACATTCACAAGGTACCTACTGGACCACAGAGTAGGATACAGAGGTTAAAATAAAACACACTGTAGTGGAGACAAAAACTGCGTACAGAGATTTTAATCCTACACTTAAATGTTGTAAGAGAGGAATGATTTCTTATAAACTTAACAAGGCACAACACAGAAAACTCATCCAGACCAATAACAGTCCGTGCCCTCAGGAAGAAGAGGAAGAGAACAAATCTGTATTGAAGCATTTTATGTGTTGGCATTTTATATGTATCACATGATTCCCTCTATAGGCAGGTGCTATCAATCCCATCTGACAAACAAGGAAAGTAAATAATTGCCCCAGGTTACAGATGTAGTTAAAAGGTGAAATTCAAATCCAAACCTGTCTGGCTTCAAGGTCCATGCTAATGCAATTCCTATGAAATCATTAAGCTACACTTTTAATGTGGGAGATGAGAGTTATACACGCCAATATAACATAAGGTATATTGATGCAATTTTTAGGACTAATATTAGACTACCAGAAGTATTAGCCTAATCTCTTTGTATGTGGATTGAAAAACTGAGGCTCTCAGGTAGTGTCCTGCCCATAGTCATATACACAACCTTGCAAGTCCTAGACCCTGTGATCCCCTCTAGGTTCATTTTCTAACCATCATCGGATATTAGAAGCTCCAACAACAAAATGAGTACAGTTCCCCAAATCAGGCACCCTGTTTCAAGCTACTCTACTTCTGCACAGGATACGCCTCCCTCCTTTGCCAGACTCCCTCAGGACTACTGTGAGAATTAAATGAACCAAGTAAAGCAATTCAAAGAAACACTTAACATAAAGAGTTATGTTAATAAAAATAATATTAATAATAGCACAGCACGAGGAGGAGACCGAGAAGGAGGAAGAATAGTAATAACAGACAAAAACAAAAACATCTAGTCCTCATCCTTTGGTGACACAAGTCGGGCATCAGTACCTGCAGAATGGCTATTGCGACTCCTATTCTCTACTGGGCTAAGTGTCCCCAAAGCACTTCGTCCTTAAACATTTATCAAGAACCTATTTTGCATCACACGTTGGGTGGACAAAGATTCTGCTCTTGTCCTTACTGCTGCCTTTCCTTCCCTCACAGGGACACTATGTGCCTGCCACCCTATCACACCCCAAGAGCATAGCACCGGTGGGGAGAAGACCAAGTACACGGCACGGTAGCACTCAATCATGAAACTAAACTAAGATTTCTGTCTCACAGACAATTCCAGACCACAGGGAAATGCCTACCACACTCTGACATCATTCTCACAGTAGGTTTTGGACATAAAACATATTTATTTGTCCTTACCAGGTCAAGGCCTTTTTAAAAGGCATTCAGAAGTTGAGTCATTAACACTATCACTTACTTTTTTTCTGTTTCAGTGTCCTGATTTCATCTTCACTCTAAGTGACAAGAAAAAAGAAAAAGAAAAGACACCTTTAAGAAAACTGAACTCTAGCACATCAGTGTAGACTCGTAAGTAAAAAGCATTTGGGGGCTCAAATTCAATTCCTTATAATGAATACATTCTTCAAACATAGAGAGGACAGAAAAACCAGAATAATAATTTGCTAAGGATTCTAAGCTCATAATAGAATACTAGAGAAGACGGGACACCTGGGTGGTTCACTCTGTTAAGCATCCTACTCTTGATTTTGGCTCAAGTCATGCTCTCCTGGTTCGTGTGTCAGCTCTGTGCTGCCAGCACGGATTCTCTCTCTTTCCCCCTCTCTCTTCCTGCTCGCCTCCTTTTCTCTCTTTTCCAAAATAAATAAATAAACTTAAAAAAAATACTAGAGGAGAAAGAATACGTCACTTAACTTACTTCACACCTAAATCATCATAACTTTGGGTTACAAGTGTTTGCTAACTAATAAAAGGCATGAAAGTATAGGATGGCACTTAGCGTCAAATCCAAAGGGTCACAAATCATGTCCCTTCCCATCTATTCCTGGGGGATGCCATGTAAGAGAGAGTTGCTGGATCCCAGAAGCTAACACAAAAGCTGTAAGAATTCCCTGGGAAGCGGAAAGTACCACAGTGCCAGCGTAGAAGAGAAACGGTTGCATACAGCATAGAGGGCCAAGTAGCACATCAGGGTTAGACGGAGCAAGAACTTTCCAGTTGTGTCCTTTTCTCTCCCTCTAACCCACTGGGATACTTAAACCACAACCCACCCTATTACTAGTCCAGAGCAGGAAAGCAGCACTACCAGTGGCAGCTGGAGTTAGAAGGGTACCTGCTGGGCAGCATGGAAACACAATACTGATAATAAGAAACGTCAGCAAGCTAGCCAGTCTAGAACATTCCCTCCTTATCCCAGGATCTACAGTTACAAGGATGGCAGAGCTGTAACAGTATGTCTGCATTAAGGTATTTGAGGTTTCCAAGGGGCAGAATAGAGGGAAATGGTAGCCAGAGGATGGGAAGTGGCTGAGCTCCTCACTCCTGGTACATAGTACTAAGAAGAAAGCTGACTGGAAGATTACTGTGGTGCCAGCGTTCATCTATGAGACATCCCAGAAAAACAGATAAAGAGAGGGAAATAAATGTATGAAGAAAAAAAAAACTGAGGATTTCTCAGAACTTAAAGATGTCAGTCTGGATAACTTAAAAAACCAGCTAGACACAGTTTAGCAAAATTTAAAATGTCAAATATAAGTAAAAAATACTAAAGACTTTGAGGGAGAAAAGCAGATCATCTAAAAAGTAACAAGAATCAGGCTAGCATCAGACTTCAATAGCAATAACAAATGCAAAAACTAGAAAGAATCAATATCACACAGACTACAAATATCCTCTATGCATTACTAACTTAATACTACAAAATAGTTTTAAAAAATAAACCCATGCCTGGAAACTAAAAACAAAAATAACCCTATGTTAACTTAAAGGGATGGGGGAATTTACAAAACACTCCTGGCTAATCAATGAAAGCAATACTTGTCTATAATTATGGAATACAGCTAAAACACACTTAGACATTTACAACTGTGAATACATATAAATATGAGCTAAACATTCAAGAAGCCAGAAAAAGAGCCAAAAAATAAATCTCTCAAATCAAGACGTAACCAAACACCTCATAATGCAACAATCATTGATAACACTACGATTTCTTTGGAAAGACTATTAAAATAATCTTAGGATAGGGGCACTTAGGTGGCTCAGTCAGTTGGGTGTCCGACTTCGGCTCAGGTCATGATCTTATAGTTATGGGTTCGAGCATCCCGTCAGGCTCTGTGCTGACAGCTCAGAGCCTGGAGCCTGTTTTGGATTCCCTGTCTCCCTCTCTCTGCCCCTTCCCCACTTGTTCTCTCTCCCTCCCTCTCTCTCTCAAAAATAAACATTATAAAAAATTTTTTAAAAATAATCATAGGATGAGAAAAACACAAGCACTCCAAAATCCTATATGCAGTTCATAAATTCTTAAAAACAAATGCAATACAAGAGAAAACCAATAAATAAATCAAAATGGCAAACAAAATATTCCCTCACCCTCCCCAAGCATTCTGATGGTTTTATGGTTTAACTTTCAAGGGCAGAGAGTATATACCTTATACAAGGTTTTCCAGAAAATCTGAGAGGAAAGGAAGCTATCCAACTAGTTTTATAATAACAGAACCTTTATATCGTAACTGGTAAGAGGAGTACATAAAAAAAAAACAAATTACAGGACAACACTTATAAATGCAAAATCCTAAATAAAGTATTAACCAACTAAATCAAACAAATGAAGAGAGATATACTGCCATCAATTAGGGTTCATCACAGGAATGCAAAGATGGTTCAAATCAGAAACTCTATCAGTTATTCACTGCATTAAAAAAAACTGTGAACTCAGTAGATGAAGTTAAAGCTTTTGGTAAATTCAACAAGTTTTGAAAAAAATTCTGAATACGAGGACCAAAAGGGAATGAAAGGAATTTCCTTAACTTGATAAAAACTATCTGGCAATATCAGGGGCACCTGGGCGGCTCAGTTGGTTGAGTGTCAGACTCTTGATTTTGGCTCAGGTCATGGGATTGAGCTCTATGTTGGGTTGTGCGATGAGCAGAGAGACTGCTTAAGATTTTCTCTCTGCCCTTGTCCTGCATTCACACACACTCTCTAACAAAACAAAACAAAACAAAAACCCTATCTCACAGTATCAACAACATCACACTTAATGCAACAAGGCAAGCATACCATCTGTGACATTACTGGGACTGTTCAACACAGCACTTCTAGGGATCCTGACTAAACAATGACACAGGCAACAGAAAAAATTAAAATTATGAGGATTAGAGGAAGCAAATTTGTCCTTATTTGAAGATGATAAAGTCACCTTCACAGAAAACTCCATAGACTGGTAGGAATTAACCAAAAAGGGTCTTCAAAACTGCTGGAAACAATCTCATCCAGAATATATAATCTATACCACCAAAAATAATAATGTATTTAGGCAGTAATTTAAGGAGTGTACACATTTTCCTCTTTTAAAAAGCTGCAGCAAAACCCCGAATTTTTTTTCAAATTTTTGACTTTATGCACTCCTTAAAGTATGTAAATAGTGTTTTCAAAGAACTAGTACTTAGTCTGGTCAATGACTGCTGCTACTTGAAGGCTATTTTCTTCTGTTTATGGATGGGACTAATTAATATTGTAACAACGTCAACCCAAAGCATTTATGTTGAAAACCCAATGCAATTTCTAGGAGAACTTGACAAAAGAATTCTCAAATTCATATGGAGGAATAAAGGTCCACAAGTAGCTAAGACAATTTTTGAAATAGAAGAGTTAAGAAACCACTGTATTTGAAAGTAAGATAAATTACAAAGCCATGGTAATAAATGGAATACATATGTGGTACTGTTGTAAATAGTGGTACATATGTAAACAAACACATTCTCCAATAAAGAGAACAGAGCTGCCAGAAACAGCTTTGCATATTTGGAATCCTGGTATATGACAGGGGTGGAACCTCACACCAGTGAAGGAAAGGACAGATTAACAGACCATGTTGAGAAAACTGGTCCTCTATAAGGAGAAAAATAAAATTAGATCTCTACTGAACACCATACATACGAACCCCAAATGGATCAAAGATCTAAGTATGAAAGGTAAACAAAGAAAAAATGAGGAAAATGAGATAAATGTTGTCTTGAAAAAGCACACAGTAGGTGGACTGAAATGATAAATATTAAATACACTAACATGGGTACCAAAAGGAGGGGGAGAAAATGGGAATGGCAATAGAAGAAAATAATAGAGGAAAAATAAGAAACAAAATAAGGGTCTTGCTGGTGGCAATGGTGGCAGAAAGTCATGGACTGAGGAGTCCTGAGTAATTTAATTTGTTCACCAAATGTCAACAAAAAACTGGTAGGTTTCAATTGTTAGCACTAAAGGGTATCAAAGGAACATGAAAACATGCATAAATGATGCCATATACAGGGACTTAAAAGCTTTCTCTAACCCTCTCAGGACTTAATAGTGACAGAACCATTATCTCTAGGTAAAAGTACCCGTGTCTTAACTTTCATACTTTCCCCTTCTTTATCCCTTTGTGCTGAATTCTGGAAATATCCCCCCAGTTCCATTTTCCTCACTACAAAAGAAAAAGCAGTGTTCTGTTTTGTTCCCAGGAATGTGCTAGTGGCCTTTCTAATGAACAGCACACCTTAGCCCAAATCAATGAGTATCAACTGGCTCAATTTGAGAAAGACTTTCCAATTTAAATACTAATCATCTTATATCCATGCTTCTTCAATGATAACCACAGCATTTATTTCCGATGTTACCTTTGGAAATAAAGTATAACTTGGGTTCAATTTTAACATAAATGCATCTATATTTTGATTTCCCACTATTATGGGGGGGTAGGAAAGCCAAAAGCACATTGACATACCAATTCTTTTATTCGTTTTCTGTGTCTACTATGTGGATTGTTCAAATGACTGGTAAGATCAAATATTGTTGGTATTGCATTATCTCGAAGAACTGTCCTATAAGGACTCTGAAAAAGAAAAATGTGTTAATTCAGAAACAGTCCTTAAGAATGTATTATACATAAAGAAAATGCTATGTTAATGACTTCCCCAGTACTCCTTCAACTCCAGCTCTAAAGTGTAGAGACTTGCAGAAGGATGATGTCAGTCCAGATCAGCTATTATTTCTAACTCTTTTTGCATTTGCCCTTCTGGCAATCTTACTATTTTAAATTAAGGAACAGGGTTCATGGTAAGCATAAAAAGACAAAATATATTTGCATTCTGCATATATATTTCTAATTCATCCTCTCAGCTACTTCATCTGTTCTGCTCTTCCATGAGCCCACCAAATCTACAGCAGGCACGAGTTTCTCAATCTATCCTTTGTATGTTCTTAATAATTATTCCCTACTTTCCCCGTGGTTCTATCTACTTTCACTACTATTACTGAGAAGTATCAAGGTACGATGGACTGGGACCCAGAGACCTAGGAACAAGTCCAAACTCTACCAGTTACTCACTGTGAGATCCTGGCCAAATACTTTCCCTTTTTGGACCTCAGTTTTCTCTTCTGAATAAATTTCTAGTGTTGAACTAGACCATATTTCCCAAATTCAAATTATTCATATACCAATGATAACACTTGCATACCACCATCTGCACTCTTACATAATCCACTCACTTTTTAAGTTACCATTGTCTCAGGCAATAAAAACTATAAAATGATTTTGATGAGCTATATTTTTAACACATATTGTGAAACTCCTAAAATAAAAACTGATTCATGTGCGACTTGAATTCATTCACACCATGATATACACAATCAAATTTTTGCAAACACTAAACTAGGTATTTCTAAATTTCTAACTCTAATGTTCTTATTATTGAAGGATGACCATTCTCTATCCTAATTCCTGTTAACCTAATCCAACCTGGCTAGAAGCTAGATGCGTACTTAGATGTTGACAGTCTTCAGCAGCCAACCCAGAGGTCAGATAGGGACAAGAATTTTATTAACAGGAAGAGTAATAGATGAATAACTGCATATGTTCACCCTAGCTAGTCAATGAAACAGTGCCTTTTAATTTACTCACAGATCTGCACTGATAAAGACAAAACACTCTTCTTTTTACAAAGCTTTCTTGGGGACACCTGGGTGGCTTAGTCGGTTAAGTATCCAACTCTTGATTTCGGCTCAGGTCATGATCTCACAGTTCATGAGTCCAAGTCTTGGGTCGGGCTCTGAGCTGACAGTGCAGAGCCTGCTTGGGATTGATTCTCTCTCTCCCTGCCTTCTCCCATCCCCTCCTCACCTCTCTCTCTCAAAATAAACTTTAAGAAAAATTAAAAAAATAAAAAGCTTTCTTGGGAGCAGCAAGTATTTCAAAGCTGACTACTAAAGCATGTTTAAAGTATATGCCAAACAAAAATAACAACTCCTATCTATATTTTTTCAACCAGGGAAGGAAGACTAGGATAATAAGAAGAAAAAACATATAACTAAAGGGAACACAGTATCTCAAGTTTTATTTAAAGAATTGTTAAACACATTTGGGAAGTATTTCTATTCAGATTCATTTTCTAGATCAATGCCTATGCCTTCTGGAAAACATAAAGAAAATCTATTTCTTAATGCCACTCAGTTTCTAGTGCTGGACCAATTATCCTGAGTCTATTAGGAAGTCTGAATCAGACTGATGAGCAACACAATCACTGAAGGGAGCAAAAACTATGCTATACCCCAAACATCTCAACTTTCCCACTTAGCAAACATGTCACAACAAACACAAACATACACAGTCAACTCTTGATATCTTACCAATTATTAAATAAGGAGGAGGGTTAAATTACTCCTAATGAAGTTCTTAAATTCACATCAATTTGCTATAAAGCAAATTACAGACCAAAAAGCAGAACATGATTTTAAAAACATGTTACTTTTTAGAAATATTTATTTGTTAAGTACACATGCCAAAAAGAGCTATATTCAATTTATGTACATGATAGTTTTAACTCAGTATCAATATCTAATCTTCAACTGCTGAATTAAGGTTGGAGCATAAAGCAGCGATCTTACTCTAGTATCAAGGATAGTATTTGGTTTCGGTTGAACTAGCCATGAATGTTTACTGATGAGACCTTCAATGCCAAACTAATGAAGTCAAAACTCTCAAACATTTAGATATAGATACCATGTGCAGAAAGAACATTTTCTCGCATTTACATTAATATATTCAAGATTTAAGAATCTTGTGTAAATTTAAAAAGCAAAAATAGCTCATCTTTCTGTCCTATGCTCTGACTAAACAAGAATACGAGTGAACTATAATTTTACATTTCTCACATCAATCTTATTGGAATTATGTAATTAAGACACCATATTTATTACTAAAATAAAAATGCATATGGCTTGTGTATTTAAAATAATTTGGGATATTTTCACTTAATGTCAAGAACATAAAAGTAGTTTGCCTTTTAAACATATAAAATCTCTTATTTTGGTTGATCATTATTACCCTCTTAACAAAACAAGGCAAAAATATCCCTCAAATATTTGTGATTAAACTGTTGAACCGGAATTGGCTCACCTCCCAATGACTTCACAAGTATCTGCTTCAATTAATTTTGAGAAATAAAATAACCCAATCATTCTTTAGTTTTCTGATGCCTCTGCAAAATGTATCTGAAAAAAATATCAAAATAAATTGCTGCATAACAATATATAGTGTATCTTCAAATCAAGTTTATGTCTATCCTAATATCTGAGATGATACATTAGTTATACCTAAACAAGAGATTATTTAACAAAAGTGTCTCCCTAACTAGTTTTTAAAGTGTTTCAAATCTGCTTCATTTCAATCAAATCTGCCCTACTTGTGTCTCTTATAAGTTATAGCAATAATAGAATCACAGAGGGTTAAAAATCTGAGATTTCAGAAATTATCCAATTTAATCTCCTTATTAGAATTCGGGACCCAGAAAGGGAAAGTGACTTGGCCAAATTCACACAGTTAACAGAAGTAAGGCTGAGAGATCCAAGTTTGATATGAAACTGCAAATTATTGAAAGAAATTATTTTCACATTAATTATACAATTTGCTTCTTGTTGTAACTTGCACATAAAAATTAAGGGTTGGTTCTAACAGTACCTGAAAACAAAGAGCTCCATTTCTTGATGCAGATTTCACTCATAAAAAAAGCTCTGGAAAAGCTGCTCCAAATAAAAACACAAACTTTTACCTTAAACACTTTTATAATCATGTAAATTTTTCTTTAAAAAACTTAAAAAAAAAGAAATTTTCTGAAGGCTGCATAAGAAATGTAAAAGGGCAACCTTCTGGGGCGCCTCGGTGGCTCAGTTGGTTAAGCATCCGACTTCAATTCAGGTCATGATCTCACGGTTTGTGGGTTCAAGCCCCACATCAGGCTCTGTACTGACAGCTAGCTTAGAGCCTGGAGCCTGCTTCAGATTCTGTGTCTCCCTCTCTCTCTGACCCTCCCCTGCTCACGCTGTCTCTCTCTCTCAGGAATAAATTAAAAAACATTAAAAAAAAATTTTTTTAAAAGAAGAAAAAAATAAAAGGGCAACCTTCTGTTGAGTAGGAATGGGGCATCAGAAACAGAGGGGTTAAAAAAAATACCAGGTTTTTAAGAACAAAACAGATACTACTCAGCTCCAAATCTGTGTTCATCTTTTTAAAAAAGTGGTGGGATGTAAGGGTTCATTCCAACGTTAATGGATAAAGATTTATATTTCCAACCAGATACTGAGTGAATGAGAAAGAGAGAAAACAAAAAAACTCAATCCCTTCTATTACTTACAGTTCTACAGATCATAGAGGTCTCAAAGTGTTTGGCACATAATCGATAATGTTTATTTAGTTGATCAGGTGTTTTATCTTCTAAGTCTGCTCTCCTACAATTCTCCACCCACTTCTGGCATCTATAAATAAAACCAAAATACAATTATGAAATATGAGCTCACAATTTAAATTTTAGTATTCATTTATAAGGCAAATAAATATTATGGACAATGGATTCCTGCTCTCCTCTACCTGCAGAATATAATGTAATTTGGAGAAGTCGACTGATAACAAAACGAGAGCTGGAAGAAATCTTAGAAATCACTTAATACATTCAATTATAGACAAGGTTAAGAAATAACTTGCTTAGAGTCATGTACAAAATCGGCAGTAAAACAAGAACTTAAACCTGAGTCTTTCGATTCTCAGGACATCCTAGCATCAGAGAGGAAATCAATTATCAGTGGTTCAAGCAAAAAGTTGTACGAACATGAAATCAACAGCCTAACACTCCCTCAGGATTTCAACTAAAATAAGGATATGAAACAACGTCATTGCAAACAATCAGTAAATAGATGTTCTATAAATAATTAGAGTTTCTTACAGGAGGAGCATGACGCCTGTGTTCATTTGCCATATTATGAATATAATTTATTATCTACAATATGTACAGACTAGATTGTAAGCTCCAAGACTGCAGGGATTGTTCCTACACAATCTAGTACACAGAAGGTGCTGAAGATAGTGACCAAGACCAAGTTCATGCCCTCTCGGTACTCAGATATCTGCAGAAAAACAAACAACAACAACGATGATGCATACTAAGCACTTAGTATGAGCCAGGCACTGTTTTATGTCCTTTCCAAAAGGGGTACATTACCCCCCCTTACACAGATGAAGAAATGAAGGCACAGACATGTGAAGTAATTTGCTAAAGGTTACTAGATTTTTCTTTCCTTTATTCCTCCAGTTTCTAGGGATAAAACTTCTGTCACAAATAGTCACAAATCTGAACACAATCATTTTATAATCACATCTCCACACATACACACACCCTGACATTTAATTCCTTCCATTCTCAATATGTAAAACCATGGTAAAATGTTGATTATCTAACTGAAAATAAAACCACACCTACATAGTATAGCATTTCATTCAACCAAGTATTACTACACAGTAATGATGCCTAAGATGTCCATATTTTAACCATATTTTTACACAGCTGTGCAATATTATTTCATAAACTTTTATCTTTCAACATCCAAATATTTAGTATAAAAACTGTCTTACTATAAAATAATTTGCCATACTGTTACAGTTATTTTTTAATTCCTACATCTCTGAAGACCTTCCATACAGAATACTGTTGTCTGTATGATCTCCGAACTAAGTGGAGACATCTTTCCTATACCACAAGCACTCAGATTCAAACAAGAATAGACTGGGCAGAAAGCCCAGTTAACTACATCTATGTCTTCCATATCAAACACCAAGAAGTAAATCTAGTGAAAGATGTGCAAGACCTCTAACTGAAAAAACAAGTTTTTTAAGTTTATTCATTTGAGAAAGAGAGAATGGGCACGAGTGGGATGGGGGAGACAGGAGAGAGAGAAAGAGAGAGAGAGAAAGAGAGAGAGAGAGAGAGAGAGAGAGAGAATCCCAAGCAGGCTCTGAGCTGTCAGTGCAGAGCCTGACTCAGGGCTCTAACTCATGAACCATGAGATCATGACCAAGCCAAAACCAAAAGTGGGACGCTTGAGCGACTGAAATACCTACGCACCCCTAACAGAAAAGATTTTTTAAAAATAACTTAAATAAATGATAAATTCATGGATTAGTACATTGAATTCTAAAATATCAATTCTCGGTAAATAGATTTACTGATTCAATTCAATAATGATTCAACCAACAAGTTCTTTTGTGCGTGTGTGTGGGGGGGTGGGGAGGGAGAGAGAAAGAGAAATGACAATTCTAAAACTTTTTATACAGAAATTCAAAGGACCAAGAATAGTTAAGATAATTGTGAGACAGACACTATCAGATATTAAGACTTACTATAAAGCTTTATTAGTAAGACAGTGTGGTATTGGTACAAGGTTAAAACAAGGAAACAAAATGGAGAGCTACTGCCACTTAAGACAAAGGTAGCACTGCACAGCAGTGAAGACAAAAGTTTTTCAGTTAAGTGTCCAACTCGTGATTTCGACTGAGATCATGATTTCAGTTTGTGAGATCCAGCCCCACATCGGGCTTCATGCTGACAACACAGAGCCTGCTTGGGATTCTCTCTCTTCCTCTTCCTCTCTCTCTCTCTCTCTCTCAAAATAAACTTTAAAAAAAATGTAATAGTGCTGAGTAAATTCAATAACCATATGAAAAAGAATTAATCTGACCCCTACTTCTACATCATATACACAAAAATAAATACCAATTAGACTGCAGATCTAACTAGGGAAAGTAAAACAAGCTTCTAAAAGATAACACAGGAGACTATCTCCATTACCTTGGCACAAGGATAATTTAAAGGCGGCAACGGAAAGCATGAAGATGAATTAATTTGGCTATTTTATTATTTTTTAGTGTTTATTTATTTATTTTTGAGAGAGAGAGAGCACAAGCAAGGGAGGGGCAAAGAGAGGGAGACACAGAATCCGAGGTAGGCTCCAGGCTCCATCCAAGCTGTCAGCACAGAGCCCGATGAGGTGCTCAAACTCATAACAGTGAGATTATGACCTGAGCCAGAGTCAGACACTTAACCGACTGAGCCACCTAGGCATCCCTAATTTGTCTTCTTTAAATTTAGTAACTTTTCATTAAAAGAAGCCATTTTTTTTTAATGGTTTTTTTTTTTTTTTTCTAGGAGAGAGAGAGAGAGAGAGAGACAGCGTGAGCAGGGAAGTGTCAGAGAGAGGGAGTGACAGACTCTGAAACAGGCTCCAGGCTCTGAGCTGGCAGTCAGCACAGAGCCCGACGCGGGGCTCGAACCCACGAACCGTGAGATCATGACCTAAGCGAAAGTCGGACGCTTAACCGACTAAGCCACCCAGGCGCCCCTAAAAGAAGCCATTTAAGAGTGAAATGGCAACCTACAAAATGGAAGAAGGTATCTGCAATACATATATCCAACAATAGACTCCTATCCAACATGTCTTTAGAACTCCTGCAAATAAATCTGACAACCCAATATAAAAGTGGGCAAGAGACTCGGACAAGTAACTTACAATAAAAAGGTTATCCAGATGGGGGTGCCTGGGTGGCTCAGTTGCTCAAATGACGGACTCTGGATTTTGGCTCAGGTTGTGATCTCACAGTTCATGGGTTCAAGTCCTGTATCAGGCTCTGAGCTGACAGCGCGATGCCTGCCTAAGACTCTGTTTCCCTCTCTTTCCGCTCCTTCCTCCCTCCCTCCCTCTCTCTCAAAATAAACAAATATTTTTTAAAAATTGGTTATCCAGATGGCACATGAAAAAATGTTCATGGGAAAAAAAGGGCCCCATCTCATCAGGGAAATACTAATAAAAACCATTAACAAAAATATTACCACATACCTGCAAGAATGACTGTAGTGCAAAAGAGATAATACCAAATATTGATAAGTGAAAAAACTCTGTCAACAGTAAAGAGCATAAACTGTGGTATACTACTTAACAATGAGAATGAATGAACTAGCTAGATCTCAAACATAATATGTTGAGCAAAATAAGCCAAGAGTACATGCTATGATTCCTTTTATATGAAGTTCAAGAATAAACAAAACTTGGGGTGCCTGGCTGGCTCAGTTGGAAGAACATGTGACTCTTTTGAGTTTGAGTCCCATGTTGGGTATAGAGATTACTTTAAATAAATAAACTTAAAAAATTAAGAATAGGCAAAACTCACCTATGGTGATTATGGAGGGAAAAAGCTAATGGTAGCAGGCCCAAGACTGCTATCCTCATAAAGGCCTGACTGTAAGAATGGCCTTTTGGTTCATGCCTGGAAATGTGGCTAACAAGTAGTTCCCTACACTGACATAAACTTTCCCTAACTGATAAGGTGGCTGGCTCATCGTGCTTCGGCTGTGCAACAGTATGATTCATACTGAACATCGGCCTTCCTTCTGGGAATCTAGAATTTTAGTATATGCTAGGCAGAGCATGTCTGTGACCAGATGCCAATAAACACTTTAGGCACTCGATCTCCATGGGCTTCTCTGGGTAGAAACATGTTCTATATCTCAAACATTACCTGGGTATTCATGTTACAAAAGTTCATCAAATTCTGGGGGGCCTGGGTGGCTCGGTTGGTTAAGCTAATCAAGAAATATTGATTTCAACTCAGGTCATGATCTCATAGTTCGTGACTCTGAGCCCCACATCAGGGCTGCACTGTTAGTGCAGAACCTGCTTGGGATCCTCTGTCTCCCTCTCTCTCAAAAATAAACAAACATGGGGGCACCTGGGTGGCTCAGTCAGCTAAGTGTCCGACTTTGGCTCAGGTCATGATCTCATGGTTCGTGGGTTTGAGCCCCGCGTTGGGCTCTGTGCTGACAGCTAGCTCAGAGCCTGGAGCCTGTTTCAGATTCTGTATCTCCCTCTCTCTCTCTGACCCTCCCCTGCTCATGCTCTCTCTCTCTCACAGAAATAAATAAAACATTTAAAAATTTTTTTTAAATAAACATTAAAAAAATTCATCAAGCTCCAGTCCACTAAAATTGAACTCTTTTCTACATATGTCATATATCGATAAAAGATTGCTTCACTCTGTCCCCTATTCTTTTTTTTTTTTTAATGTTTTATTTATTTCTGAGAGAGAGAGAGACAGCATGAGCAGGGGAAGGTCAGAGAGGGAGACACAGAATCTGAAGCAGGCTCCAGGCTCTGAGCTAGATGTCAGCACAGAGCCCGACGCAGGGCCCAAACCCACGAACCGTGAGATCATGACCTGAGCCAAAGTCAGATGCTCAACCGACTGAGCTACCCAGGCGCCCCTGTCCCTTATTCTTAGTAACCAACTAATCTAATTGTGTCGAGTCAGACAGTGACTCTGACTAGGGAGAGTGGGATAATGACTGAGGGGGCCTCAGAGTAGAGGGAATTTGGGATACTAGTAATATATATATATTTTTTAATTTGGGCAAAGGTTTCATGGACATGTCACTCTGAAAATCCAACAAGCCATACACTTATGATTTGGTGACCATCTGTGTCATGTATATATGTTTTACACCAATTAAGTTATTAAAGTTTTTTGTGACTACAATTTTTTTTACATATACATATGTATGTACATGAATATGTTTATGTATACACACACACACTCTTGGATGCTTTTAGGCACATGTATAATCATCTCTCAAATTTACCACTGTCTCCCCTTCCCTAGATCTCCCTTTCATTGTTCTGTGCCGTGTACTCCAGACTCTAGTCTTTTTCCTTAGAAGGTGGAGTGACTTCCAAATCCATCTAACTTCCAAACTGGTCTTTTGCCTTTCTCTACCTAACCCCTTCTCCATGCTGACAGTAAATGTTTTAAAGATTTGAGGTGTTTTTTTTTTTTTAAGTTTATTTATTTTGAGACAGAGCATGAGTGGGAGAGGGGCAGAGAGAGAGGGAGAGAGAGAGAATCCCAAGCATGCTCCACACTGTCAGCACAGAGCCAGATGTGGGGTTTGAATTCATAAATGGTGAGATCATGACCTGAGCTGAAATCAAGAGTCAGACACTTAGGGCGCCAGGGTGGCTCAATCAGTTAAGCATCTGACTTCCGCTGAGGTCATGATTTCATGGTTTGTGGGTTCAAGCCCTGTGTCAGGCTCTGTATTGACAGCTCAGAGCCTGGAACCTGCTTCGGATTCTGTGTCTTCCTCTCTCTGCCCCTCCCCTGCTCGCGTGCTCTCGCGCTCTCTCTCAAAAATAAATAAGAAACATTAAAAAAAAAAAAAAAGTCAGACACTTAACCAACTGAGCCCCAGGTGCCCCTGCAGAGTAAATGTTTTACGGATCCAATTTCAGAATGTCTTTCCCACTTAAGATCCTTTAGTGGCTTCTCCTGACTCTTAGGGTAAAGAAACAATTCCTCACCTGTCATAAGACCCTGAACAATCTGGACCTTGTCTACCTTCCAATCTTCATATCAAACCACTCTTCTACTCTGGCCCCCTTACATGCCTTACTTCAGTTCCATGAATGCACTGTGATTACTTCTATCCTAGGGTTGTTCCCCATGCTGTTTATTCACCCTAGTATCCTATTGTCTTTTCTCACTTCCCTGGGTAAGGAAAGCCTATGCAAAGATCAGCCTTAGGATTCTAGCTTAAACATCTTTTCTTGAAGGAAACTGTCTGATTCAGGTATGTATATATATGTGGATGAGTATGTATACAAACACAAATAGAGAAGACTCCTCTTCTTCTCTATACATGGTCTCTCAACATCCTGTATTTATCCTACTATACTATTATGAGTATAAACACATCCTAGTATCTCCCATCTAAATAATTCCCTTAACCTGGATCCTCTACACAGCAAAACTAGAGCCCATTTTCACTGTATCCACTTTCTTATATCACATTCTTTCCTCATCCAATTCCAAGGAGGCTTCTGCTTTATCCCTTTTCCACTGAAACTGCTCAGGATTATGAATGACTTCCACCCTGCCAAATACAATGGTCACTTTCCAGCCTCATCTTAATCACCCTTTCAGTACTATTCAGCCTTTTTGTTGTTTTTTTTTTATTTTTCCCTTTGATAGTCTCCTTAACGCATTTCCAAAAACATATTTCAAGGAACACTAGTTAGCTGTTTCATTAACATTTAAAAAGTTTTGGGGCACCTGGGGGCCTTAGTCGGTTGAGTGGCCAACACTTGGTTTCAGCTCACGTCATGATCTTGTGGTTCTTAAGTTCAAGCCATGCATCAGGCTCTACTCAGCACAGCACAGAGCCTGCTTGGGATTCTCTCTCCCCCACCCCTCCTCACGCTTTCTCTTAAAATAAATAAATAAACTTTAAAAAAAGAAGAAGAAAAAGAACTGCATTTTCCAAAACAAAAAAACATTTAGCGAAAAGAAGAGCATTATTTTCCATCTCTGCAAATCTTAATGTCTAGCTTAATCTGTTGTCACATGTGGTTCTGGTTGAAGTATCTGAAGAAAATCTGGCCTCACATTGCTATGCAGGCAAAAAAGGTAATCAAAATGTTCCTCCCTTACCCATATTACTGTGGATGTTCTTTGACACTACACCAAAACTCCACAAGTAGTGGTTTCTTAAAGGTGAGTTGCAATGTGGAATCTGAAACCAGACCAATGAGCTTTGTTACTCTATTACATTGAAATCCATCTTGGTGCATCTTACACTTTGAATAGAACTTTTATCTGTGCATGTCTTTGTAAAATCACAAATTGGTCAATTTGGAAAATACCAGTTCAGTGAGTTATGTAAATCACCATTATACAATTTATTTTAAAAGTCACATTTATCAATGTCACCCCTGATCTCATTAGAAAAGTTTTAGACAGCTGTCAAGCTCAAAGTGGTGCATATAAATTTTCCAAAATTCTAACTTCTGCTTGAACGTCAATTGTTTCCCTTCAAATGGCAGGTTTATCTCACTCATGTCCAAGAAAGGTCTACAAACACTGGCATTTATATAATCATACTTAGAAAATACAACATACAACTCACTGAGCAATGACATTACTATGTTATGTAGCCCCTCACAAACCCTACTGTACACTCCCTAAAGAATGAGCATGAAAACGGCAAATTACATCAGTGTTGTTATGAAACAGTGTTTACTTTGTGGACTCCTTGAAAGGGTCTTCAAGAGTACCCAAAAAACAAATCACTGTTTTACATTGTTACAAGGCAGAGTATATCAACTCTTAATTAACTTTGATTAAATTGCCAAAAAAAATAACTTAGAAGACCTCATCACCTTAGGGGTGAGTTAGAGTGAATTGCCTGAGAAAGAAAAAGAGTGCTTCAATTGCTCAGCTCACTGTAACAGAAGCAATTCATTAGCTCTACTTGTACCTTCACCTAGTCTGGAGATGAGCTCCACTATGAGTTGCCCCCAGGTTCCTGCCAAGCCTTGGCATTAGTTAAGCCATCCCAGGGCAAACCAGATTTAGGCAGGTTTGTTGTTGTTTTTTTTAATTTTAACTTTAGGAGAGCCTGGGTGGCTCAGTCAATTAAGCGTCCGATTTCAGCTCAGGTCATGACCTCGCAGTTCATGGGTTTGAGCCCTGTACTGGGCTCTGTGCTGACAGCTCAGAGCCTGCAGCCTGTTTTGGATTCTGTGTCTCCCTCTCTGTCCTTCCTCTGCTCATGCTGTCTCTCTCTCAAAATAATTAAACATTAAAAAAAAGTTTTTGATAAATAAATTTTAAGTTTAATTTTAAATGATCTATGATCTCCATACTACCTCCCTAAGGTGAGTTGATTCAATTATTTTATAGTTAAAAAGCAAAATGAATAAATAAGTAATGAGGATAAAAGGTACAGCATAGGAAATATAGTCAATAGTATTCTAACAGCACTGCAGGGTGACAGATGGTAGCTATAGTTGTGGGGACAGCAGCATAATGCATAGACTTGTTGAATCACTAGGTAGTACACCTGAAACTAATGTTTAACATTGTGTGTCAACTATTAAAACACACTAAAATTAAAATAAAAAAATAAAAAGCACATTAATGCCACTGTTTCTAAACCAATAAAAGGTACTTTGATATTCCACATTGTGCCCCCTTTATTAACTACACTTTATTAAAAATATTTTTATTTATTTCTAGGAGAGAGAGACAGCGTGAGCAGGGGAGGGTCAGAGAGAGAGGGAGATACAGACTCTGAAACAGGCTCCAGGCTCTGAGCTGGCTGTCAGCACAGAGCCGACGTGGGGCTCAAACCCACGAACCGCAAGATCATAACCTAAGCGAAAGTCGGACGCTTAACTGACTAAGCCACCCAGGCGCCCCTATTGACTACACTTTTGAATTTTAAATTACTTCAAATAGCTGTTTATAAAAGTGTCCATGGAATTTATAACAAATGGAAAATGGGGCATCTGGCTTGGTCAGTCAGTCGAGCATGTGACTCTTGATCTCAGGGTTTTGAGTTCGAACCCCATGTCAGGTGTAGAGACTACTTAAAACAAAATCTTTAAAATATAATAATAAAAAATAACAAAATGACAAAAATAATAAATGGGAAATGTACTATTTACTAGCATTAAATATATTTCTCTTTACTGTTATTTAACAAATTACTTTTTAAGAATAGACAGTCTGGCAATGTCACCTTTTATCAACCTTCCCTATGACTCATTTACAGAAAAAAAACTAATTATAAATAATATCCCTAAAAATACTGTTAGTAACTTAATACACACCTCTGAAAAACATTTCTTTATTATAATGAACTCCGGGCACAGTAAAGAAGAAACTGTCAAATACAGAAGAATTTGAAATCCTTAGTATGGAAAGACTTGGTTTGGATAAAAAGTTAGGATCTTGATGACATTATGTTAACTAAAATAAGCCAGATATAAAGAACACTTATATGATTCCATTTACATGAAATACACAAAACACACAAATTCATGGAGACTGGGGGCGCCTGGGTGGCTCAGTCGGTTAAGCCTACGACTTCAGCTCAGGTCATGGTCTCAGTGGGTTCAAGCCCCACATAGGGCTCTGTGCTGACGGCTCAGAGCCTGAAGCCTGCTTCTGATTCTGTGTCTTGTTCTCTCTCTCGGACCATCCCCTGCTCATGTTCTCTCTCTCTCTCTCAAAAATAAATAAACATTACCAAAAACTTTTTTAAAAAAATTCATGGAGACTCAAAATGGGGCGAATAGGGTGCCAGGGGAGGAAAGGAGTTATTGCTTAATGGTTACAGTTTTTGCCTGGAGTAAAGAAAAAGCTTTGGAAATTAATAGTAATTGCACAACATTGTGAATGTAATTAATGTCACTGAATTATACGCTTAAAATGGTTAAAATGGCAAATTTTACGTTACGTATTTTATCAAATCTATAAAAGTTAACAATGTAATATATACTGAATAATATAATGTACATTAAAATGTATAATGTATATTAAGAGTGTATTTAACATACATTTTAAGTGGATGGTATGTGAATTATATCTCATTAAGGTGTTTAAGAGTTAAGAGAAGTTCATAATTTGGTCTTGAAATATTTAAAGGGCTCTGACACAGAAAAAGGCAGAGAGCTGCTCAATGTGACCCTGGGAACAAAACTAGGATCTCCAAAGCATAAATTATAGGGAGGCATATTTCTCACTCAATACAAGGAAGAAAAAAGGGCCAAAGCTGTACAACATCTCTAAGCGTCCCTTCACAAAGAACAGTCACTGGAGGGGTTGCAACAAGGACCCACCTGCCAGGAATGCACAAGGCCCCTCAAGGGTCCATGAACACCTTGATAGTGGAATGCAAAACTGTGCCTACATCGTTTCTCAAGTACAGTTAGATTCTCAAAGGGGACGACAGCACTAGATCTAAAAACTCCAAATTTGAGACTGTACACCCCTATAGGCCATACTCCCCTGTAAGGAGTGTAATGAAAAGAGCATTCTCTACAGTATATGGATACACATGATCTATGGTCCAGAAACAACTAGAGGTGCCCTCAGTATGCAAATGAAATATACTCTCAGGAATGCCCTTGGGCTAAAATTTGGGTAAAAGGAAGATAATATTTAATGGGGTAAGGCCCAGTCAGATTCAGATGCTCCTCTTCTCTGTTCCCATAAAACCCAACAGCTATTCCTCACTCCTTTGAGGTAGTTCTTCCTCACCTCCCTGAATTTTAAGTACCAGGAATGCCCCAAGGCTCAAATCCTCAGACCTACTCCTTTACTTACCCCATAGCATGGGTTTAAATACCCTCTATAAACTCGGAACAACCCATATTTACAATCTCTAGTCTGAAAGTCTCTAAATTCCAGACTATCTTTTTATGGTTTTAGCTCTTAAATATTTAGGTTACTGATCTGAATCTGAGCCATTTTGAGTTCATTTCTGGATACAGTATGAAGAAAAACATCTATTCCTGCATATCAATCAAGTTTCTCAAACTTCCCATGTCCCAAACCAACTTTTAATATGCCTCCACCAAAGCTGCTCCTCCCAGTCTTCCACAGCTCAGTAAATGCTCAGGTTAGAAAAGGGAGTCATTCTTGACTTCCCTTTTTCTCTTACATCCTACATCTAAACCATTTAACAAATCCTGCTGGCTTCACCTTCAACATGTATCAAATGCAACAGCTTAGCACCTCCTCCTCCACTAACCTGGATTACTGCAGTTGCCTTTAGCTGGTCTTCCTGCTCTCACCTTTGCTTCCCTACAGCCTATTTAACAAGTAGCCAGCCATCCTGTTTAAAGTATAGTCTGTCTGCTCTAAACCCTCAGATGACTTCCTGTCTCAGAATAAATGCCGTAGTGCTTCATATGGCCTACAACGTCCTACACAATTTGCCCCTACTATACAAACACATACAATTTTCTGATCTCATTTTCCCCCGCTCCCTCCTTCCTTAAACCAGTACTGTCCAAGGACTTCCGGCTGTACCGGTAACATGCATGCCCTGACTTTCCATTTACCGTTTCCACAGACTGGAATGCTCTTTCGCTAGATACCTCCATGGTTTGGCCTGTTCACCTACTTCTGATCTTTGCTCAAATTCACCTTCTTAGTGAGATCTCCTTTGATCACTGTATTTAAAATAGCAATTGTGTTCCCCCTGCTCATTTCTCCAACCCCCCAACTTTTGCCTTTTCTCCATAGTATTTATCACCATATAACGTACTGTATTTACATATTTATTTGTCTATTTTCCTGCTAGAATGTAAACGTCATGAAAGCAGGGACTTTGATTTGTTCATCTGTATACTCCCAGAGGAATGCCTAGCACATAGTAGGCCTTCAATAAATATTTGTGGAACTAATAAATAGGGCACTATATTATAATCGCCGCCTTCTGTACCTGTCTCCTTAACAGACTGCGAAGCTTTCTGCAGGGAGCGACACTGCCTCATTCACATCTGAATTTCCAGCACCTAACACCAGTGCTCGGCACATAGTTAAGTACTGGTTTGAAATGAACGAATCAACAAGAGAGGCCAAGGAAAATTCTTCGACTTTCACAGTCCCAACTCCACCACTCTTTAATGAGAAGTCGGAGCGTGTGGGTTAACTCAAGGAAGGCGTTTCAATACCAATTCCCAAGACCACAGGCGTATCCCCCCCCAACCCTGCCCTCCGTTATCCCCATTATTAACCCAGTGAGACAATGAGTGACGGTTAGAGCCAGAATTTGAACCACGAACACATCCGATGGAGGAAGTAATCGTGACTTGAACAGATCAAAGAAGGTGACCGGACTCTAAAAAGAAAACACTGTCCCAGGGATAATGGCACGAAGAGGGAAGGGCNCTGTCCCAGGGATAATGGCACGAAGAGGGGGGGGGGGGGGGGGGGGGGGGGGGGGGGGGGGGGGGGGGGGGTGACTACAACCATAGAATCCAAGTCCCTCTTTTGACAGCTGAGGAAACTAAAGCCTAGAAAGGAAAGGGACCTGCCCGAGGTCACCCCGCAAGCTGACGGGGGCGAGAACCCGGCTCATCCCGCTTGCGCGCCGCCCCAGGCGCCTCTTCGTTCCGGGTGGTGCCCTCGGCGCCGAGCCCCCGCTGGCGCACGTGCTCCGAGGTCCCCGGGCGCCCCCCGGCCGGCTGCTCCAGGCCCGTTCCCCACCTCGGATCGAGGTGGGGGCCCACGACCGTGGCCCACTCCCCACGCAGCCCCGGAGCCGGCGGTTGGCAGTGCACACCGCGGAGGTGGGCCCCGGGCTGCGGGCTCCGCGGCCGCCGCTTACCTGGCAGGATCCCGCGGGAACCTGAAGAAGGCCAGGTCCGACTGCGTGCTCTTCCTTGTGCAGTTGGGGGCAGCGCAGAAGTTCGGCATCGTCGCCCACCAGCCAGCCGGCCCAGCCCTCCCCTCCCCGCCTCCTCAGGGCAGCCCGCCCGCCCGTCGGGGCCGGGGAGGGGAGCCAGGCCGGCCGGCCGGCTCGGCGAGGCCGGCGCGCCCGGGGGAGGGGCGGCGGGCGAGAAGCCGCGAGGGGCAGGAGGGGCGCCGCGGTCCGAGGCCGGGCTGGGGACGCGGCTCCACAGTGCTGTGAGCGGCCGGGAGGATTTACCGCCGCCGCCGCCGCTGCCGCTGGTGCACCTCCCGCCCGCCCGGGACGCTGCCGCCTCCTTCCCACAATGCACCCTGGCGCCCGGGGGTGCCCTCTCTTCTCTCAACCTTCCTCCCCCGCCCCCTCCTTTCCGCCGACTTCTCCGCTGGCGGGCACGCGCAAAGAGACGCGCCGGCCCGGGTGTGGCGCGGTGGAGGCGAGGCTTGGCTAGGGCTGCCGCAGTGCGCCTGCGCACAACCTACCCGGCGAGGAGAGGGTAATGCGCATGCGGGCGTGTCTCCCGGGACTCTAGAGCTGGCGAGCCCCCCGGCACCTTCGGTAGGTTTGGCTTGCGCGGGTTTTTGCAGATCTGGGGCGAGCTTGCACGTTATATCCCCGGTGCATCTCTCCTTGCTTGCTTACGTTGCCACCACTTAGGCCTCTGTTGCAGAAATCGCCTCACACTCTTAAGGGCCGCGGAATCGGGAAGACCTTTCTGACAGATTGGCACACTTTTGGCAGATCCGCGTGCACAAGTTGGACGGAGACGCGTAGGTTTCATTTTCCCCAGCCCTGCAGCTTCTCTTTGGCCCTGTGAGCTTCTCAGGACAGGCCTCCCCAGCCTCCATCCGGAAGGCGAGGGACAAAAACTCAGAAAAGCAATTACTCCTCCCTGGTGAGGCTTCTAGAGGAGTATTAATAACGACACGATTCCACTTGCAGCCCTGTAGAGATCGGTTTCTCAGTCTTCCCTTACAGTTGTGATCTTAACGCTCCCGTGTTGTTTAAGTGCCACAATGAGTGACCGCTATCTAGAACAAAGGATTAGTATCAAATTTTGCGTCAAATTGAACAAGTCTGCAAGTGAGACCCACCACCTTTTAAAAGAAGCTTATGGGGATGAAGTCATGTCCAGGGCCAGAGTTTTCGACTGGCACAAAAGGTTTAAAGAAGGGCGGGAAGATGTTAGAGATGACGCCCGAAGTGGCCGTCCAGTCACCCACCGGACGGATGAAAATATTCAGAAGGTCAAGGACTTGGTTTGTTCAAACCGGCGGTTGACGGTGAGGATGATGGCCGAAGAGTTAAATTTAGATAAAGAAACTGTTAGGCTCATTCTGAAAGAAAACTTGAATATGAGAAAAGTGTCTGCAAAAGTTGTAACAGGTATTCTGAAGGACGAACCTAAGCCTGGGAAACTTGACTGTCGGTCTGATCTCTCAAAGGAAACTAGGAAAAATTGCTCATGTGTAGGGAAAAAGATGACAAGTTCTGAAACATGGACCCATCTCCAATGTGAAGCTGGTGGGCAAATACCTCTGCCTGTATCTCATCCCCAGAACCACTTCCCCACCAGCCAGCTTCTACAGGTTTGCTCATCAACAAGTCTTCCCACCAGAGCAGCTCAGGACTGGTTCACACCATGGTGAAAGGACTGTGAGGTCACAGAGCCTGAGGTGGAAAACTGCCTCACAGTTAGGCACCTTCATTTGGCGCTCCTCCATTTTCAGTCTTTACTATCCTTTCCCACATGTCACAGCCCTCCTAGTGACTCTTGCTGGACTGCTGGGCCATCTCCCAGTTTTGAAGAACTTGGCTGTTGACTTCTGCTCCTGGCTTGTTCTAGAACTTTTGCTTAACAAGTTCGAATCTCCTTGCTGCCCAGACCTTAGCTGTGGTGGCTCTCCTGGTCCTGGGTTCTCAGCATTCTGCCTCAGGGGATCATACCATTAAAAGGTGGGAACTGGACCCCCTGGGGTCTTTCTGTGCTCAGGAAGGCATATTCTTCTGGGAGGACCCCAAAAGAAGGCCTACAGCTCCAGCCTGCTTTACAGGCAGGACCTGAGGTACGGTACAGAAGGTACATGCCGACCTAGTGAGCAATGCTAAGGGCATATCCAGCCCAAATGACTCCATGGGAGCCCCTCAGTATGGAGGGGTTGCCCCCCCTAATCTGCTCACAGACCTGTCTCTCACAGAAGATCTGGATTTGTTTCCTTAGTGCCATTCTTTGCACCCCCACTCGTTTGGCTATCTCCTCTCCTTCTCTGAAGGAGGAGGATTTGGTCCTAGAAAATATAAGTGAGGAGACCCAGGTCCAAGCTGTGATGTGTGAGGAGGAAGACTAGAGGATACTCTAGACCTTGAATTAAGGGAGTCTGCTGCCTATGCACTGATTCCCACACAGCTGCCTGTTTTCCTAAAAACGAGTTACTGAATGAATGCCAACACTGTCTGGTGTTTTTTGAGTACCTGAAGTTTTTAAAATACTGCTGGGCATTGAAAATGTGAACTTATAAAACATCATCACCACAGGGAGGGTGGACTTCCAGATGAGATAATTCCAGAACTGGATCCATAGGAAGGGTGAGACAGGAGGCCAGGAAATTAAGGGAAGCTTCCCAAGCAGGTGAAACAGCTTGAGGCTTCAAACCTGCATCAGTATGAAAATGATGCTGAGATAGCAAAGTCTGGAGGAAGATAATAGTGTTGCAGAAGATGAACAATTTGGGATAACTTGCTTCCCCTCCTCTGCCCTAACTATGCCATTACTTTGTAAATTGCTTCTCCTGAGCAATTTGATCACTTATTTGATTATCTAATTTTTCCGTCAGACCCCCTCAAAAAAGCAGTCTGCAAGTTCGTACTCCTTTGTGTCTTTCTGCCTCTCTGCCAGGATTTATGCAGTGGAACTTTTCCCAAGTGGATTCCAAGTAATACCACATAGACTGGAGACATCTCAGAAATGCCTGATGGAGGTGCAGTGGAAGACGGTTAGAAACAGCATTTCACAGGAATAGCCAGTGTCTGTGTTTTACCCAAGGATTTTCACATGCAAAGCTCCTATTATTGAACTAGTAAATTAGTAAACCATATTGGTTGAGAGAAACCCAGTACTTATTTATTCAACATAGTTATTTTTAGTTCTGTTCTTTCACTGTCTCTATCCTCTTCAAAAAATGGCAAGTTCCCTGTCAGTTTTGAGACACCCTGAAACCTAGACCTTATCCCACAAATGAAACATCTTGTGCAAGAAAACTTAAACCAAACAACAGCTCATAGACTTCTACCTACTTAGCGATTTGTAGACACTCTATTTTAGGTCCGTTATGTCTTCCACATCAGAAGAGGTTCTGGGTTCCCCATAAGCACTTGCCACCAGGGACACTGCATTTCTGGAACAAAGGCCCCGTACCTGGCTATTGCAATTTTGGGACTGAACCTCATATTAATCCTTGATAGGCTCATTGGTAATTGTTGAAGAATCGTATGTTCCTTGGCCAGGGCCAGGTTGCTACAACAGTATCTCTAGGCAATATCTCCAACCTGAGAGAACTTATTTCTGGACTCTTTCCTGTCCTGTAAACAGGGCTGGAATGAGCCTTCCAAAGACACTGGACCAAGACCATGCTGGAGTATAGGGTGCCAGAAGCAATGGTGGCCCAGACAGGGTTTGGACACAGCTACTGGAAGCAGGTAATCAAGAGTGAATTCAAATTGTTACAAGTATCTATAATGAAAAGGACTTAATGCTTTACTTTAGATCTTGTGCTGAGTACTCGTCAGGTCGAACTATGGCAACTACCTGACCCCACTGCCCATTTGCGAGGCTTCCTGGAAAATATTCAATGAAATGATAATAGACCCTAAGATGGCTCAGATTTGGAGAAGTAAAATTTCTGCCATAACACAGCAAACCACCCATACATGGCTGCTCAGAATCACTAAATCCCAAGCCAGACCATGCTCTCCTAGCAGTATTCCCAGACGTGAGTGTTCTCCTAAAACAGTATCCCTTCTTGTCCACCCACCAAATCTGTTTTATTGCCAACACACATTTTAACCCTGAACTGTACCTTACCACCCAGGCTTCTTGAGCTCCTAATCCTGTAGTCTCAAGAATCCGGCCATCATCATCCCCCAGGCTCTTGTCCTTGGCGTTTATTATACACCTCTGTTTATTCTCTACCAGGTTGCTCTCTCTCCTCTGTTACTCTGGTAAAACAGCTTTGTTTTCTGGTTCAGGATCACACTTCTCTGCCTTTTGGTCAAGATTTTCCACTACAACCCTAACGTTTATTTTTATTTTATTATCTTTTTAATTTTTTAATGTTTTATTTATTTCTGAGAGAGAGAGAGAGCGTGAGCAGGGGAGGGTCAGAGAGAGAGGGAGACACATTATCTGAAACAGGCTCCAGGCTCTGAGTTCGTTGTCAGCACAGAGCCCCACGCGGGTCTCAAACCCACGAACCGCGAGATCATGCATGACCTGAGTCGAAGTCGGATCTTTAACCGACTGAGCCACCCAGGCGCCCCACAACCCTGATTTTTAGATCCCTTTTCTAGCTCTCCACCTTAACCCTACAGTCTTGAGTGGGGAAATTGGCCCCAGGTTGCTTTCCTATCCTCAAGAAGCAGGGTGGGGCGACCCGGAGGTATGTGTTCTTTTTGTTTTATCTAAGAGACATACGAGGAAGAAGAAAAAGTAGTTCCCTCCCACTCTTAGCCTCCAGTGGTTCTGCTCCCCAGGGCCAACCAGTGTTAACAAGTTTCTTAAAGGGGCAATTTGGTTACCTCTGATGCTCAGGAGTCATGGAATTTTTTCAGAAATAGAAGATCCAAATCCCATCCCCTCAGGGTAAGCGCCACTGAGAAGCCTGGCTCTCTATAGGACATCGGGAGGAGAGCTGGCCATCTGCAGACCTTGACTGTAATTCTCAAGCGCAACACACAGTCATATAATGAATCTCTTTGGCTTTCAGCCTGATCCGCCTCCCCATCTGCATTCTGGTTCAAAATACACATGGAATGTTATATTCCACAACTGGAAGGCCAAGAGAATAGACGCTTTCCAGAGCAAATCATCCATCAGTGATTTTATCTAATTCTTCCTCTGCCTTTCACCCCACACTACTTTACTTCCACCTGTCCCACTCGTAGTGAACAAGAACAGAAAGAATTAAACACTCACCAATCTTTGACTTCAAAAAAATGTGGATAGTTCTGCAGTCTTCTGAATTCTGCCCCTGGCTCTGAATCCCCATTGAAATGTTATTATTTGGGAAGAATGTGTACTGGCGCCTGCTTCCCAGAGCCTTCCTTTCAACTCCGTTTCTTAGAGTTCAGATTTCCCAGTGAAGGTGCCTGGATAAATCTGGGTGCCAAATGACTTAAGGCCATCTAGTAAAGGAGGGGGATACCCTTGAGGAGCTATCTCTATGTCACATGCACTGCTCAGCCAGCCTATTTGCAGACCACCTCACCACTAGGCTCCTTGGGATTGGGTCCCACCAGGGTCTCCTGTGGCTCAATTAGCAAGAGGTTCCTTTGCTGGAACTGTATATGTAACTCTGCATTCTCCCAACTGCTTCTTGGTTGGATCAGACCTCTCAGATTTTACCAGGCTTTACACGCTCTTCAAGGCAGCCATTGTGTATTTCTCTTCTCTAGTCTGCCTTATCAGATCCTTGCAAATACTGGCCCGGTTGCATCACCCCTCTCCCAGTATCAATATCTAGAAATAAAAAATCTATAGTGAGGAACTTCAATACTTCCAACAACCCGTGGATCTCAACGAAGGGGTCAGCAAAACCTTTTTCTGTAAAGGAAATGTCTTAGCATTTGTGGGCCATCCAGTTGGTGTTGTAACTGCTCAGCATTTTATTGCAAAAGCAGACCTGGCTAACATGGAAACAGATGAACATGGCTGTGTCTTAATAAAACCTTATTTACGGATAGTGGAATTTGAATTTCACATAATTTTCACATGTTACAAAATACTATTTTGATTTTGTTTGACCATTTAAAAATGTAAAACACCATTTTTAGACTTCTTAGCTTATACACCGCAGAAGAACTGATAGTGGGCCAGGTTTGGCCCATGGACCGTAGTTTGCCTACCCCTGGTCTAATGCACGTAAAGTGTGTGTATAAAATGACAGACGACTGATCCTCTTCCATCAATAATGTTACTGCCATACCGAGCCACTGGTGTCTGACAACTTACTAGATAGAAATTGTGGGATATTGAAGGGAATCCTTATGATGCCAGGAGAGTGAACTAGAACTAAATGATTGACTAGTTTATCTTAACCATACTCTGGTTCACAAGACCAGTTCTATGCTGTTTTTGACTAAAAATGACATTACACAAACTACGACCTATATTATGCCCTTACAATATCTCAGAAACAATTTTGGCAGTACTGCAAATGGTTCCAAGCTACAACCAGTGATGACAATGAACTAAAGGTAGTTCCGAAATTGCCTTGACCACAGGCAGCATTTGAATGAGTTTATATTCTTACCTATGAAAGTGACTACTATGGAAGTGACAGCACTCACCCTTTAGTGCACGCTGGTGCCAAGGGTGTACCCTTGTTTTACTTGCTTTTCCCCTAAAGAGAGCCCTATTGTGTCACCTTTATTTAAACTGATTTTCCAAAATTGAGATAGACTCTCAGGGTTGAACAGATGTTTACAAAGGTATTCAATCCAGCAAGTCAAGTTTTCCTTGAATCCAGGAATGACCAAATACGACAGCTGCTGAAAAAATGCATCTGAAAGAAGATTCTGTGTTAATTCAAAAAACTTTTGTCGAGCGACTGCATGGGCCAGGCACTGTCCTGTGTGCCGAGGTACAGCAATGGACAAAACAGACACAGGCCTTAGATTGGACAGTCTGAAATCTAATTATATTACTCTTCACCCGTGTAGAACTCCTCTTCTGTGTGCTCACACTAACTTATTGTTAATTGCATACCTGGAAATGGGTATGACCTTTGCCATAAGTCTCTGTGCCACGGTCATGAAGCCTGTCCAACTGCATGAATAATTTGAGGACTGTATGTTCCACTTAGACTTTATTATCCTTTAGACAGATCTGTATTTGTAGGAAAACATGCTGGCAATGGTGGAAGTGTAAATTGGCAACAGCTTTCTGAAAAGCAATTTGGCAGTATCTATCAGGAGCTTTAAAAAATGTTTATATCTTCTGATCCTCTAATTCCGCTTCTGGGACTCTGTCCTAAAGAAATAGTCTAAAATGTGGGCAGAATTTATGCTTCACAATCCAGAGTCCAACAGTAGAAAATTGGTTAAATAAATTACAGTATAACCGTACAATCCACTATTATGCAGTCATTATAATTAACGTTTATGAATAGTTAAAACAGCATGGCAAAATGCTTATGTTAAGTGAAAAGAGTGATATGCAAATAGTATATATAAGTCCAAAAATGTCTTTTTTTTTAAAGTTTGTTTATTTTGAGAGAGAAAGCGTGAGTGGGGGAGTGGCGGAGAAACAGGGAAAGAGAGACAATCCCCAGCAGGCTCCGTGCTGTCAGCA
Organism: Hyaena hyaena; assembly: GCF_003009895.1. Lineage (NCBI taxonomy): Eukaryota > Metazoa > Chordata > Mammalia > Carnivora > Hyaenidae > Hyaena > Hyaena hyaena. The sequence goes on from NW_024080665.1 coordinate 2,670,465, forward strand.
CAGAGCCCGATGCAGGGCTTGAACCCACCAACTGTGAGATCGTGACCTGACCTGAAGCCAGTCCCTGAGCCACCCGGGCTCAGTCTTTTTTTTTTTTAATTATTTTTTAAAAATGTTTTATTTATTTCTAGGAGAGAGAGAGAGAGACAGCGTGAACAGGGGAGGGTCAGAGAGAGAGGGAGTCACACACTGAAACAGGCTCCAGGCTCTGAGATGGCAGTCAGCACAGAGCCCGACGCGGGGCTCGAACCCACAAACCGCGAAATCATGACCTAAGCGAAAGTTGGACGCTTAACCGACTAAGCCACCCAGGCGCCCCCTGGGCTCAGTCTTTTAAATGACTAGAACAGATATGCCAACTCTGTGTATTTGGGTTATAAGCATTTTCTTAAATTTCTTTTTCTTTTTTAAACACTATGTGTCCCAATGTTATTACTTTTATCAGAATAAAACAGTAGCACCAAAAGGCAGCAATGGAATACAGTGAAGGCCAAACCGCTAGCTGGGCCCATGAATAATGAACTGGCTGGGTGGACATGGAGGCGGACATTGCATTGGTAGCAAGAGTGGGACAGAAGGGAAAAGGGCCTGCTTTAGAAGAAAGGCAGGTGACCCGGATCCCTACAGAAAAAAACCAAGAGGTATGAGAAGGTACCATGCTACGTAATCGTAGGTAAGTAAAAGAGCACGAACAGATCAGGTATGTTCTGACAATGGAAAAGGATATAGAATACCCTCCCGAGCCAAATTAACCTCATTCTTGCATTCTCTCATACAAAGTAAATATTCTCAAGATGGGTTTTATTACAGTTGAGTCTCTCAAGCATCCTTGAGCCTTCCGTATCATTTTTTTAGGCTAGAATTGCCTGTCAGTGTGCCAAGCCTGCCTCCTCCCATACTGGGACACTGAAGCCACACAGATGTAACATGGAAATATTACACTGAGAATTCCACAGCATATCATGAGTCATCCTAATGTTGTAACTTACAAAACTAAAATTTGCAAATGTTATTTTGGTGGAATCTGGAGTCGCTGTGCTTTTTATTTATGTCTTCAGAGTAATCGTGTTATGGGATTTGAAAGTGAGAGATGATGTAGATAGTGCCTGCCCATAGATGAAATCGTTGTTATGCTGGGAAAATGTGCCCTCCATTGTTGCTTTAGCAAACTGTTCATTAAAATGCCAACTATATCTCCTCAGTAAAATTTCAAACTTTCAATTGAGTACATACATCTTCTACAGGCATAGAGATTATAGATTTGCCAAGCTGAGAGAGTTCTTCAAGATCAACGTGTAAGCGTTGGTCTGTAGAAAGAACGGAAGAGAGAGACATAGATGTTAGTTCTGGCTCCTTAACAGACTGCGTGACTTTGGGCAATTAATTTTGCATCCTTGGAGCACTCTAGCTTATTCGTCTGTCAAAGGAGAATAATTACACTTATCTCATGGACTTGTTTGTTTTCATTGAACAAATGTTTATTGACTGCTTATGTGTCTCTGACACGGTTCTAGACACTGAAGATACAGCAATAAATGAAACAAAAGAATGTTCCTCCTTTTGAGCATACATTTAAGAGCAAGAATACAGCATGTTAGGTAGTGATTATTAGATGCGAGGCTTACATTAAATAATGTAGATGGTGCCTAGCACAAGACTTGGCGTGTAGTACTCAGTAGATAGTGATTTCCTTTGTTTTTGTTTTTGTTTTTTTGGGGGGGTGTTTTGTTTTTAGAAAGAGAGAGTAGAAGTGAGGGAGAAGGGCAGAAGGAGAGAGAGTAGAATCTTAAGCAGGCTCAGGACCAAGGGGAGGGGCTGGGAAGGTGGGCTCCACTTGGGGCTCAACCCCATGACCCTGAAATCATGACCTGAGCCAAAATCAAGAGTCAGACGCTCAACCAACTGAGCCACCCAGGCACCTCTTCCTTTCCTTCTTTAGCCTTCCTAACGCCTCTTGAATTACTCTACAACATGGTAGTGGTAATCGGCAAAAAGCCTGACCCAGTGCCTTTTAGCTCTTAGTGGTTAATAAGGCCTAAACCTGTTTTTGCTTAAGAAGGCAAATGATTCTTACAGTTTTGTTTTGTACTTCCTGTATGACAGATTAATCAAGGTGGTGCCTAAACACTATTGACAAATGGCCTTTTCTGAAGCCAATTGGCAGGGATCTTCACCTCGAGCTAGATGGCAGGTGTTAGGTCCACAAAGACAAATGTGTGGTGTCATTGCTGTTTAAGTGAAACAGACGCAGAGATCACAATGGTGGTTGCTGTTAAAGATGTGTGCCCTGTGTCCCGCTCCCAGTACTGGTGAGCCGGACAGTTTGCACTATCTATGGGAGACGAGGACATTGACAAAAAGCCAGGGAAAGATGGGTTTAATGCTTGGGGTATGTCTATATTTTTGCCCCATTGTGGAAAATTTGGAAGGTTCAGGAATGTTGGAAAACAGCAGCCAAAAGTTCACACCTCAGGGTTCAGGTACATCGCCAGGCACATTTCCCTGCCTCCTCTTCCTCTTTCAGGAACATTCAGTGAACATTCATTTCCTGAATTTCTTCTTCAGGTCTGGGCCTGCGCTAGGCACAGAGGGTACGGCCCTCGCCCTTGGGCTGTGTCCAGCCTCGTGGCAGAGAGGGCCAGAGGTGGAGGGACCCCTGAGAAAGGGCTCCCACCTCCAACTGCCAGTCTTTCCCAGAGGACAACTGGAAGGAACAAGCTTGTCCACAGAATTTGGGGCAAAAAGTTAGAATGATCACACATAGGGCGATTGTAGAAATCAAAACGTGGGGTCCAGAGAGGCAAAATGCACAGAACAGTGGTAAGTGGCCTGCTGCCTATCCCATCCCCACGATTCGGGTGAGGTATTGTCTCTCAGAAGAACCTGGATGTTAGGCTGGAGGCCAGCACCCCTATACCTTGCTTTAAGAACCTACTAAGTGAAAATTCAGAATCACAACTCAGATTAGCTGCAGAAATTGGCCCAGGGAGATTGAGTGATTTTTCTTGAATCGCACATCTAGCTGGTGGCGGAGCCAGGATAATAACGAAGGACCTTGAATTTCATTCAGTGCAAGTGAGGTTTTTTCCATTACTCCATTGGTAGTAATTGCCTTTACTAACGCATACATTGTGAAGATATCTTTAAAATAACAGTCAACCTTACGTTTGATAAATATATGATTTACCAACAGTTGATTTATATGCAATTTCTGAGGAACATATGTAGAAGTAGGACAAAGGTTTTTCCAAGTTTCCTTCGGGTGTCCAGGCCCTCTGGTCCTTCAACCAGAGATGTATATTCATAAGCAAATGCTGGCAGTCTATCATTCATTTTTTCCAGATGTCCTCCTCGAGTAGTGTATTGGGTTTTATGTTTTTAATATTTCTCATATACATTTTTAAAATCTGGACACATAAATCCTAATAAAGTTCTCAGCTATCTCCTCTATGCCGTCTCGAATTTCCGGGTGTGTTTATATTTATGACACAGTGTCTGAAGGCGTGACTGCTATCACATCATTAGGCTTTATATTCCGAAACCATAGACTTGTGTCTCGAGATGTTCTGAAAATTCTTTACACTTCACTTGTAAATGCCACAATACTGTGCCATGACGTTTCCATAGTAACACATATTTCAAACAGGAAAACAGGAAGCCCAAGGAAAAGGGAAGTAGGTTTACAATGGAAAAACAAAAACAAAAAATCATTAAAAAGAGCAGAATATAGAAAATGGGGGAGAGGGGTGTAAATCGGGTTTGATGTGCCCTAAGAACAGAATGTCTTCCAGACCAGCCTTAGGGACCTGCGGTACCCACCATCGACCAAGCAGTCTAATCTTGGAGTCACACTCTCTTGGACCCTCACATTCAGTGAGGTCCATGTCACTACCCTAACATATCTTGTTATCAGCCTACTGCAACCAGACCAAGGTGGTTACCCCCGTCACCTCGCCGTCCTGAAGTCCACCCTCCACACTGTCCGTGTGCTGTATGGCTTCGAGTGTCCTAAAAACTGGAGGCTTTTGGACCCCAGCTCTGACCTGCCCCACCTCTGCCTGGATTCCCTTCCTGCCGCCATCCACCCAGCAAACTCCTGCTCAGCATTTGAGCCCTAACCTTATTCTTGATGTTCTCTGCAGTGGCAAAGCAGCCACCACCCTCAGTGGGTATGCACATTCTTCTGTCAAGGAAACTTTAACGCTTAATTGAACTTCATTGTTTGCAGAATGTTTTTGTTCCCTTACCTTACAGGCTTTGGCTCCCCCAAAGCCAAACCACATCTGATTATTCTCCGTATTCCCTGCACCCAGATTAAAGCTTGCCTGGCAGTGTTCAACAAAGGTTTGCTTGCTAGATGAATAAAAGAATAGGCTTTAATGGTAATTGCTTTTTTTTTATTGTGGCAAAGTTCACATAACAAAATTCACCATTTTGACCTTTTTGAAGTGTACATTTCAGGGACATTTAGAATAATTACGGTGTTGTGCAGTCATGACCACTGTCTAGTTCCAGAAGACTTTCATCACTCCAAAAGGAAATCTTGTATCCATTAAGCAGACATTCTCCATTCCTGCCCCTCTACCCGGAGCCCCCGGTAACCACTAATCAACTTTCTGTCTCTGTGGACTTGCCTATTCTGAAATTTTCATATAAATGTAATCATGCAATATGTGGCTTTTGTGCCTGGCTTCTTTCATTTAGCATAATGTTTTCAAGATTCATCCATATTGTAGCATGTATCAGTGCTTCATTCATTCCTTTTTATGGCTGAATAATATTCTATTATACTGATATACCACATTTTGTTTATCCATTCATCCACTGATACACATTTGTGTTGCTTTTTTTTTTTTTTTAATGTTTTATTTATTTCTGAGAGAGAGATAGCATGATCAGGGGAGGGTCAGAGAGAGGGAGACACAGAATCTGAAGCAGGCTCCAGGCTCTGAGCTAGCTGTCAGCACAGAGCCTGATGCGTGGCTCGAACCCACGAACCATGAGATCATGACCTGAGCTGAAGTCGGATGCTTAACCAACTGAGCCACCCAGGCGCCCCTTGACTATTATGAATAGTAATGTGTATGTAGAAGTTTTTGTTTGAACACCGATTTTTAAATTTTTTTTTGAATGTGTATTTATTCAAAATAGAGAAAGAGTGTGTGAGCAGGGTAGGGGCAGAGAGAGGGAGAGAAATCCCAAACAGGCTCCATGCTGTCAGCGCAGAAGCCCAATATGGGGCTCAGTCTCACAAACTGTGAGATCATGACCTGAGCCAAAATCAAAAGTCAGACGCTTAACCAGCTGAGCCACTCAGGTGACCCTGAACACCCATTTTCAATTCTCCTGTGTACATACTTAGGAATGGAATTACTTGGTCATAGGGTATTTCTATGTTTAACTTATTGAGGGACCATCAGACTGTTTCTACTGTGATTGCCCATTTTACATTCTCACAGCAGTGTATGAAGTGAGGGTTCCAATTTCTCCATGTTTTTGCCAACATTTATTATTTTCCCTTAATGCATATAGTGGATGTGATATATATCCATCCTAGTGAATGGGAAGTGGAATCTCCTTTTGACTTTGCTTTACATGTCCCTAAAAACGAATGATGTCAAACATCTTTTGGTGTACTTTCTAGCCATATGTGTATCTTTAGAGAAATGTCTCTAATGCAAATCTTTTGCCCACTTTTTATTTGAGTTGTCTTTTTGTTTTTGAGCTGGAAGAGCTCTTTATGTATTCTGAATGCTAGACCTTCATTTGATATATGATTTGCAAATATTTTCTGCCATTCTACAGATTGTCTTCTAACTTTCTTGATAGTGTCCTTTGATGCAGAAAAGTTTTCATTTAGAGGAAGTCCAGCTTATTTATTGACTTATATTTTGGTTGCTTTGTGCTAAGAAACCATTGCTAAATCCAAAGTCATGAAGATTTATCTCTATGTTTTTTCCCAAGAGCTTTATAGTTTAGCTATTATATTTATATAGTTTAGCTATTATATTTAGGTCTTTGATCCAGTGAGGTAAGTGTCCTACTTCATTCTTTTGCATGTGGATCTCCGGTTATTCCTGTGCTGTTTACTGAAAAGACTCTTTTCCCATTGTCACATCTGTTATTGAAAGATATTTTCAAATTATAAGTTGACACTTTTTTTCTGTACCTTGAATATTTTGCTTCACTGTCTTCTGGCTCGCATTATTTCTGCTATAATTCTAATCTTTGTTCTTGTGTATGTGCTGTTTCCTCTTTTGCTGTTCTTACAATCTTTTCTTTATTACGGACTTTAGTGATTTGATTTTATATGTCCTGGTGTAGTTGTTGTTGTTGTTGTTTTCATGTTTCTTGTGCTTAAGTTTCATTGACCTTCTTGGATTTATGGGCCTAAACTTCTCATCAAATTTGGAAAATCTATTAGACATTATTTCTTCAAGTATTTTTCTGCCCCTCCCTCCTTTAGGGACTCCAATCCCATGAATAGTAGGCCACTTGAAGTTGTCTCACAGCTCACTGATACTCTGTGCAATTTTATTTTCTTTTTTCCTCTTTTTTCTAGTTTCCACTGAAACTAGTGAATCCCCAAACTCACTAATGCTTTCTTCTGAAACATCCACTCTATAATCTCATTTTGTGTATTCTTCATCTCAAATATGGTAGTTTCCATCTCAAGAAATTTGACTTGGGTTTTTAAAATATATTTTTTATTTTGGAATAATTTTAGATTTATACAAAATTTGCAGAGATGGTACAGAGCATTCCCCAATGCCCCTCATTCAGTTTTAGCTTCTTCCAATGTTGTTATCTTACATTACTGTGGTGCTCTTATCCCAAAACTAAGATATCAGCATTTTTGCACGACTATTAACGAAACCCCACACTTTATTCAGATTTCAACAGCTTTCCCATTAATGTCTTCCTTTCTGTTCCAGGAATCAATTAAGGATGTCAGATCTCATTTAGTTATTATGTCTCATTAGTCTCTTCTGACCCATAACAGTTTCTCGGTCTTATCTTGTTTTTATGACCTCAAGTGTTTTAAGGAGCACTGGTCATGTACTTTACATAATATCCCTTAGTTTGGGTTTTCTCATGTTTTTCTCATGATTAGACTGGGGTTATGAGTTTTGAGAAAGAATAGCAGGCCAATTGTTCTTGTTACTACACCAAATTAGAGGGCACATGATAACCACATGAGCTCATTGGTGACGTTCACTTTAATCACTTGAATAAGGTAGTTTTGATAGATTTTCCTACTGTGAAGATACTATTTTTCCCTTTCTATACTCTGTTCTTTGGAAGCAAGTCACGCAGTTCAGCCCACCCTCAAGGAAGGGGAGTGATTAAGTTCCACCTCCTGCAAAAGGGGAGTATCTGCATATATTATTTGGAGTTCTGTATGAAATAATTATTCTTCTCCCCAATTTGTTTATTCAGTCAGATATATATTTATTTATATCATTTTGGACTCATGTATATTTATTTGATATTTATTTATGCAAAATATCAAATATACATGAGTCCAAAATGATATAAATAAATCCAGCGCTATGTTATTTATTTTGTTGCCCAAATTGTCCTAGTTTGGGCCATGCTATGCTCTTTCAGGTTGACTTCTGTGTCTCTCTGACATGCCCCCATTCTTTGTTTTTGAACACTTTCTTACTTTCTAGTACTGCAGTGTGCTCCAGACTCCTCTTGTATTTTCCTGGTTCTAGATCAGCAATTAAACATTTCTCTAAAAAATGCTCATTTTTTTTTTCTTGGAGAACAGTGTTTAGAAGCCAAGATATGAGCACTGAGTGTTTGGTGCTACTATGATTTGGATTTTCTTTGTATCTTCTATGTCTCTAGCAAGCGTAGTCTTTCCTATAGCTTCTTGATCACATGAACTACAGTTGTAACTGTTTTAATGTTCTTATCTATCCATTCTCCTTATCTTGGTCAGTTTCAATCAAAGGATTTTGAAATTTTGGAGATGATTTTTGGATATTTCTTTTAAACCTTGTTAGGGGCGCCTGGGTAGCTCAGTCAGTTAAGCATCTGACTTCAGCTCAGGTCATGATCTCATGGTTCATGGGTTTGAGCCCCGCAATGGGCTCTGTGCTGACAGCTCGGAGCCTAGAGCCTGTTTCAGATTCTTTGTCTCCCTCTCTCTCTGCCCCTCCCCTGCTCATGCCCTGTCTCTCTCTGTCTCAAAAATAAATAAACTATAAAATAAATAAATAAATAAATAAATAAATAAACCTTGTTAGAAGGGACCAGAGCAACTTTAGTCTAGGGCTAATTTTGCTCCACTATTGTGGCAAAGCCCACCTGATGCTTTGTGAAATATGCCTGCCACTCTGCATGTTGGGGACAGGCACTGGATCTGTGTGATCTTTGGGAATTGTTCCTTCTAGTTCTTTGGGATATCTTCTAGTTCTCTCTCTGGTCTCAGGTATTTTCCTCACATGCATGCTGAAGACTCAGTGGTCATATTTCATTGGAATGAGGTGGGGGTTAAATAGATAAAAACATATAAAACATTCAGAGCAGTGCCTTATTCACAGCATGTATTCAATACCTATTAGTTATGTATATACTTAAAAGTGGCCTGTGAATTTGACTATGAGTTTCCTACTGACCCTAGCAAAGTGGAAATATCAGTTACATGATTCAGTGTCCATAAAATATATAGAAATTGGTTGGACAGAAGCACAGATTTCAGAATATTTCCCCACAAGATTCCTCATAGAGAGAGTACTGTATGTGCCTGGAATAACATACCAGCCAGAGGGAGCTTCCTAGGATTTTGTCTTTACCGTCCCTCCAAATAACCAGTAACTTCACACTAGAGCTCAGTTTAGTCAAAGTACTTCCACTGTGACTGAAATATTGTAATACCTTTAGTCTGGCCTAATCCAAAGATAAAATTTATAGCATCAAAATGAAACTACTGAACCACATGTCATTTGGGCGATCCTCCAGCAATATAGCAGGGGTCAATTAGGAGACAATTATAGTGGTTCAGGCAAGAGGCAACTACAGTCTGAGCCAAGAACTAGCTATAGGATGAAAGGGGATTGGCACAGAACCAACCCACTGTGCTGTGAGAATCTACATGTTTTGGCAATGGACTCTGTGCGGTAACAGGGAGGAGGAATTTTTGTGGCCTGGGAGTGTGTGTGTGAAAAGATGAAAAGAAAAAGGTTAACTGTTGTGTTATTCAAATCTTCTATAGCCTTAAATTTATTTCATCAACTTAATCAGCTGCTGAAGAAGATGTGTGAGAATCTCTATGAGGATTTGTCCATTTCTCCTCATAATCTTATATATCTGGAGGCAGTGTTTCCCGTTGTTACAGAGAGGTTCTGGGTCATTATATCTTCCTGATGAACTGTCCCTTTTGTCACTAAAGTATATGACTATCTCTAATAATGCTTTTTGCCTTAAAATCTATTATGATTGCATCATTTCATTAGTGTTGACTCAGTATATTTTCCCCCAGCCTTTTAACATTTCTGTGTCATTACCTTGTTGAATGTATTCTTGTAATTAGCATACAGCTGGATTTTTAAAAATCTAATCTGAGAATCTTGGTCTTTTCTTAGTCATGTTTATATGTCTTACTATGATGATATATTGGGGATTTTTTTCCATTGTTTTGTTCGCCACGTGTTTGCTTTATTCTTTTATCCTGATGTCTTTGATTTAGGTGTTTTTACTTCCTTTTTATTCTCAGTAGTAGTTTGGAAGTTATGCATTCTAATTCTGTTCTATCAGTGGGTGTTCTTTCATTATTAATGTGCACACTTGACATAACATTGTTACGTTCATCACTATCTCTAGCTCATTGTGAAGATTTCAGGATCCTTAGAATTCTTTATTTCTGATCTCCACCCCCTCCATCTTCCAGTAATTTGGGTTTTTTTAGTATTTTAGCTCCAACTTACTTTTAACTACCCTCTCCTCCCCATTAGATGATTTAATAGCCAGTATTTATTTAGTTACAAGCCTGCATATTAATTTCTTCCCCTACCTTTCTTTAGCCTCTTCTTTTCATCAAAATATAATTCATGTGGCCCCCTGGGTGGCTCAGTTGTTAAGCATCTGACTTTGGCTTGGGTCAGAACTCATAGTTTATGAGTTCAAGTCTCACATCGGGCTCTGTGCTGACAGCTCAGAGCCTGGAGCCTGCTTTGGATTCTGTATCTCCTTCTCTCTGCCCCTCCCTGACTCATGTTCTGTCTCTGTCTCTCTCTCTTTCAAAAATAAATATTTTAAAAAATTTAAATATATAATTCACATACAATGAAATTCACTCTTTTTAAGTATACAATTTTTAGTATATTCACAAAATTGTGCAACCATCATCACTATCCAATTTTAGAACATTGTCATTGGGGTACCTGGGTGGCTCAGTCGGTTAAGCGTCCAACTTTGGCTCAGGTCATGATCTCACGGTTTGTGGGTTCGAGCCCCGTGTTGGGCTCTGTGCTGACAGCCAGCTCAGAGCCTGCAGCCTGTTTCAGATTCTGTGTCTCCCTCTCTCTCTGACCCTCCCATGTTCATGCTGTCTCTCTCTCTCTCTCTCTCAGAAATAAATTAAAAACATTAAAATTTTTTTAAGTAAAAAAAAGAACACTGTCATCATCCCCAAAATAAATCCCGTATCTATTTCCAGTCACTGCCCATTCCCTCCTATCCCCAGCCCCTGGCAACCACTAAACTACTTTCTGTCTCTATGAATTTGCCTATTCTAGAAATTTCAATAAATGGAATCATTTAATATACAGCTTTTCATGTCTGGCTTCTTCTTTTTTTTTTTTAATTCTTTAATGTTTACTTATTTTTGAGAGAGAGAGAGAGAGAGAGACAGAGCATGAGTGGGGGAGAGGCAGAGAGGGAGACACAGAATCCGAAGCAGGCTCCAGGCTTTCAGCTGTCAGCACAGAGCCTGATGCAGGGCTTGAACTCACAAACTATGGGGTCATGACCTGAGCTGAAGTCAGACGCTGAACCAACTGAGCCACCCAGGTGCCCCTTCATGTCTGGCTTCTTTCACATAGCATGATGTTTTCAAGGTTCATCCACATTGGGTCATGTATCAGTACTTCATTCTTTTTATGCCCGAATACTATTCCATTGTATGGATAAACAACATTTTCTTTACTAGTCACTAGTTGATGGACATTTAAATTGTTTCCACCCTTTGATTGCTATACATAAGGTTGCTATGAACTTATGTGTCCAAGTATTTTTGTGGATATATGTTTTCAGTTCCTTTGGATATATAGCTAGAAGTGGAAACTGTTATTTCTTATATTCAGATTGTGCGCTGATAGATATATAACCAGTTCTTACATGGTATTGGGTAAGGGAGCCCTGATTTGTAGCATTTGTTGATCTCTGGGGTATAAATGCTCAGGTTGCCAATGCGACATCACTGAAATACAGAGATGGAAGAAATGCACAGTAGCACACCATTTTGTAGCACTTCTCCCATCAGATACAAGAAATATGAATAACCTCAAGAGCAGAGATAGTAGCAACATTGTAGTAAAATAATTAAGAAGTGATGCCTTTGTGGGCATCTGAGTGGTTCAGTCGGTTGAACATCCAGACTTCAGCTCAGGTCATGGTCTCATGGTTCGTGAGTTCGAGTCCCACGTAGGGCTCTGTGCTAACAAACAGCTCAGAGCCTGGAGGCTGCTTCGGATTCTGTTTCTCCCTCTCTCTCCCCCTCCCCTGCTCATGCTCTGTCTCTCAAAAATAAATAAATGTTTTTAAAAATTGAAAGAAAAAGAAGTGATGCATTTGTGAGGGTTTTTTTTTTACCTTTTTTAAAAAAAAATCATTCATTTAATTCTAAGTTTATATAATTTGATGTCTAATGATGACCATGTTTAGCAACCAGATCCCAAAATTCCTGGAATGTTCATACTCGGCTCTCTGGGCTGACGAGAGCTGGCTAGAGCCCCAAAATCACTTGTATCCCATTCCTTGCATCTTCTTTCAGGACTGGATTTTCTCACTGAAGTATATCCACTAGTGCTCTTTCGGCAGGAGTTTGTGTGAGGTAACCTCATTGGCTCTGCCTGTCTGAAAATGTCTGAAAAGCTAGCTCTCACTTATGAATTTAACTGTGTATAGAATTCCATGTTGAGATTTATTTTCTTTCCACACTTTGCAAATATTATCCTTCTGTCTTTTGGTTTCCACTGCTGCTGATGAGAAGGCTGCCTTCACTGCAGTTAACACACTGGGAATCTCTCTCTCTTCACGGAGAGCTTTTATTTTTTTTTCTCTTTGCCTGTGATTTTACAGTTTCAACGGGCTAGGGGGACACCCAGGTATTTGGTTATTCTGGGTGTGTCTGTGAGGACATTTTGGGGTGACACATAACAGACTGCTCTTCCTAATGTGGGTGGCCCTCATCGGATCATGCCTGACGAGAACAAAAAGGCTGACCCTCCCGAAGGGTAAGAAAGAACTCTGACTGCCTGGCTGTTTGAGTTGAGATATTTGCCCTTTCTGGCCTCTATATTCAAACTGAAACATCAGCTTCTCTTGGGTCTCAAGCCTGCTGGCTTCCAGACTAGAACTTCCACCACTGGCTCTCAAGGTCCTCAGGTCTTCCTACTCCAACTGGAAATAAACCATTGGGTCTCATGGGTGTCCAGCTTGCCAACTGCAAACCTTGGGACTTGCCAGCTGCCATATTTGTGTAAGCCAATTCCTTATAATGAATTTCTCTGTGTGTGTGTGTGTGTGTGTGTTCATGTATACATATACATATCTCTGCGCGCATATGTTGGTTCTGTTTCTCTGGAGAACCCTTACTAATACAGCTATATGATTCTAAATAATGATTTTCTACATTCCGTCTATTAAATCTTTCTGGAACTCCTATTGGACGTATGCTTGACTTTCTCTTTTTATCCTTCCTATCTCTTAAATTCTTATTGAGGTCTTCTATCCCTTTATGTCTTTACTCCATTTGGGTTGATTTCCTCAAATCTCTCTTCTAAGACCGTCTTCAACTACATCTCATACGTAGTTTGACTCATCCTTTGAGTTTTTAATTTCAGGGGCTGCTTTTCATTTCTGGAAGTTCCATGTGGATGTTTTTCAAATCTCCCAACCCTTTTCTCCTACTGTTCTGGTTTATTATTATTTTTTTTATTTTTATTATGGCCTCTATCCCTTTTCTTATCTCTATTTTAATCATCCTAATTCAGAATCCCTTTCAGATGGTTCTTTTTTTACCCTTTTTCTATCTAGTTTCTTATGTGTTTTGATGCTCCATTTTGGTCATTTCTTTCCACATGTGGTTTGTTATACTTCGTGAGTATCTTCATCAGGGATTGTTTTCCTAGTGGCTTCCTCAAGCCCTGGATTGTTAAGCATCCCTACAGAGCTCTTTTGAATATACCTTCAGCCCTAACCTAAAAATTTTAATGGTCTGGACCAATTTTCATGTCAATTTATCTCAGTAGGTGCCTGTGCATATAGGCAAAGTAAATTTAAACCGCCCATAGGCATTTGGCAGAGATTAGGGTTTTCATTTCTCATGAGTGTCATTTTTTCCCCACCTACGGCCTCTTTAGGCACCAGGCTTCCTCGCAACTTCGCTAACGCTGGGGTACCGTTTCCCAGTCTCCTTTGCGTGGAACGGGGCAGACCTTCCATAGTCAGGGCTTTATTCGTGGGGCTCTGTTCCAGCTTCCTCACCTGGCTGGGACCAAAGCCTCATCTCCCACTCCTTAGGGTACCATGGAACCCCAGCCCCCAGCCCGCAGGATAGACAGCTAAGGGTGAAATCCCTGTGTGCAGCTAAGACACATCACCTATACCCTGTTCCGGCTTGGAGTTTTCATTTCTTCTTCATTTCTGACATCCAGGCCTTTCTCTTAAAATTTTCAGATGTTGGTGGTAAAAAGTAAAACAGTTCTGTTGTCATTCATCTAGCATCTCTGTGTCTGTAGCAGCAGACATAATAATATGTCTATATTAACATAGTTGGTCATGTGTCTGGAAGTTGCCAGGTGAGAAACAATAATCTCATGAGGAAGACATTTCTTGTTTCCATTATACACACAAGAAAAGTGAAACTCAGAACAAGTGTCTAAATTGCCAAAGCCATAGACCTTTGAGCGGGAAAATCAGTTTTGTGTTCAATCTGTCTCCAAATCTCATGCAAGGTATCTAGGCATCTAAAAGGCAGCTTTGTACCTCTGGCTTCTCGCCACTGTTAACCTTGATGGGCAATTCACCCATGGCATTTTGCTGAAGCAAATACTCTGGAAAAGATTCCTCCCGGTTCCTGGGTAAGGCTGTCTGGGGGAGAAAAGGAGGGAGTTTAAAACAAGCTGTGGAAGCTGGGCTTTCTTAAGCCTGAGAACCCCTGGTGCTAGCATTTGGCTGGGAGAATGTGAAAGCCAACAGGCATTTCCTTCTCCATCCAGAAGCATCCCCAAACTTACTTGTGCAGTGGACAGTGAAGGGGGCATACTGAGGGTCCTGTGCATTGTTTTCGGCTTGCCTCTGGAGGAAGGAGGAAGCCCAGCTCACAGCAGGACTTACCTGTAAGTTCTGCTGGGTTTGGGGAATGTCTCAGCAGAGACTGGAATACTCTGAGGCTTTTCACTTAGTCCCCCTTAGCCTGGGAGCACCTCTTGCCCTGTGCATCTTGCGCAGAGCCTGGCCCCGAGTGGGCACCCAGCAAAGGTTTGGTAGACTGATGGGGAGCAGTTCAGATCTGAGGAAAAAGAAGAGACTTCAATTATTTACAGTAGAGGAGCCTTAATGAGATGGATTGGTTACCCTGGTGGTGGGATAGGGGACTGGGAGGCATCCCAGAGCTTAGCAAGAGTGGGAAGCCACTGCCACACATGAGGCAAAGGGGCAGCATGGGAAGCCAGTGTCACCAGGGCCCAGGAGCCAGGTGACGGATGAGAAGCTTGAGCCCTAGCAGGCCTGCCCTTGGGAGCAGGAGCGATGGAGGGTGAGTAGAAGGAGATGAGACAGCTGGAGAGGAGAGGAAACACCCTGGCTACTTCTAGCACTACAGCTACTCCCAATCTCTGGCTAGTACCTCTCTTTGGCCAAACTCAGCTGGAAGCCAAGTGTCTTAGAGCCTGGATTCACAGGCTGAATGGCTCTACCTCCCTCTGTTACAAAACAGAACAGAGCAGAAGGCTTGGGGAATCGGTCTAGGAAAAACAGGCCCAGGACTGGCACGGAAAGTAGGAAGTAAGGAAGGAAAAAGAGAGGAGAGAAGCCTATATGTAATATACAAGGATTCTAGAATACTTTTTATATATCCTTTTGCAATTAAAAAGGCATTTAGATGGCCACCAGACACATGAGAAAATGCTCAACATCACTCATCATCAGGGAAATACAAATCAAAACCACAGTGAGATACCACCTCACACCGGTCAGAATGGCCAATACTAACAACACAAGAAACAATTGGAGTTGGCGAGGATGCGGAGAAAGGAGAACCCTCTTGCACTGTTGGTGTGAATGCAAACCAGTGCAGCCACTGTGGAACACTACAGAGGTTCCTCAAAAAACTAAAAATAGAACTACCCTATGATCCAGCAATTACTCTATTAGGTAATTACCCAAAGGATACAAAAATGTGATTTGAAGGGATACTTCCACCCCAATGTTTATAGCAACATTATCAACAATAGCCAAACTATGGAGAGAATCCCAATGTCCGTCAACTGATGAATGGATAAAGATATATATATACAGTGGAATACTAATCACCCATCATAAAGAACAAAATTTTCAATGATGTGGATGGAGCTAAAATGTACTATGCTATGCAAAATAAATCAATCAGAGAAAGACAAATACTATATCATTTCACACATGTGGAGTTTAAGAAACAAAACAGATGAACATAGAGGGTGTGGGGTAAGGGAAAGGAGAGAGGGAGACAAACCCCAAGAGACTCTTAATGATAGAGAATGAACTAAGGGTTGATGGAAGGAGGTGGGTCGGGGGTGGGCTAAGTGGATGATGGGTATTAAGGGGGGCACTTGTGATGAGCACTGGGTGTTGTACAGAAGTGCTGAATCACTGAATTCTACTTCTGAAACCAATATTGCACTGTATGCTAACTAAAATTTTTTTAAAAATAAAGAGTCTTTGGGGCACCTGGGTGGCTTAGTCGGTTAAAACGTCCGACTTTCGCTCAGGTCATGATCTCGCAGTTCGTGGGTTCGAGCCCCACGTCGGGCTCTGTGCTGACTGCCAGCTCAGAGCCTGGAGCCTGTTTCAGTCTGTGACTCCCTCTCTCTCTGACCCTCCCCTGCTCACACTGTCTCTCTCTCTCTCTCCTAGAAATAAATAAAACATTTAAAAAAATTTAAAAAATTAAAAAAAATAAAGAATCTTTAGCATAAAAAGTTGCGTTCCTTGCAGAGTTGTAGAGATCAAATAAGAAAATGGATGTGAAAATCTTATGAAAATTGAAAAGTACTGCATAAATATGAGATAACCATCATTAATATCATTAATCCTTTAGAGGGAGGAAATGTAGGTGAATACAAGTGTAAATAGAAACCCCTGGGGCACCTGGGTGGCTCAGTTGGTTAAGCGTCCGACTTCAGCTCAGGGCACGATCTTGCAGTTTGTGAGTTCGAGCCCCGTGTCAGGATCTGTGCTGTCAGCTCAGAGCCTGGAGCCTGCTTCGGATTCCATGTCTCTCTGCCCCTTCCCTGCTCATTCTTCTCTCTCTCTCAAAAATAAATATTTAAAAAAACTTAAAAAAATAAAACAGAAACACTTTGTTGAGCATGTATTATGTATGGACACTTTCTGTGGATGCCCATTGGAATATTTTTAGCTGCAACTAATTATAATGAGCAATGACTTGAACAAATAGGTAGTTATTTTCTGGCATAGCAAGAATTCCACAGGTGCTCCTTTTCTTTTCCATCTTAATTACAAGATGACTGCAATGCTTGGCCTTCACCTCCAAGTTCAAGGCAAGAAAGGGTTGAAATGAGAGGACAGTTCAGACTCAAGACGTCCTGTTTCATTAGGAAAACAAAATCTCCCTCAGTAACTCCCAGGCAGAGTTCTACCTAAATCTCATTGGCCAGAATTGGGCCCCAAGACCACCCCTAACAACAAGGGAGAGGTGGTGGGAGGTAATGTAGGAGAAATGGGTTCTGGCTGGCCAACCACAGGGTGTGCTATACGCATATAAAACACAGTACTTGGCACAGAGTAAAAGTGCACAATACGTGTTGTATGTGCCTCTGTGTATCTGTGTGTGGTTCATATGTGTTCTTCATTTCTTTTTTTTTTTTTTAACGTTTATTTATATTTGAGAGAGACTTCTCTCTTTGGCCCCCCCTTTCAAAATAAATAAATAAACTTAAAATTAAATCATTCCCCAAAGACAACTATATTGCAATTTACTTTTTTAATGTTTATTTATTTAATTTGAGAGAGTGCTCTCAAGGAGGGACAGAAAGAAAATCCCAAGCAGGCTCCATGTTGTCAGCGCAGAGCCCTAAGCAGGACTGGAACCCACGAACTGAGAGATCATGACCTGAGCCGAAATCAAGAGTTGGACACTTAACTGACTGAGCCACCCAAGCGCCTCTGTGTTGCAAAAGCATGGATCGTCTGCTTCGCAGGCAATTTTCAAATTAAATTACAGAAATGTTTAGCATAGCTGAAGCACTGTTGCAATAAATATACCCTCTCAGGTTGATATCTTAGAAGAAGACAATTCTTAGTTTGGCTGTGTCATTTCTGCTGTGTCTAAGAAAAATTAGTCATGGCGCCTGGGCGACTCAGTCAGTTGAGCTCCCAACTTCGGCTCAGGCCATGATCTCCCGGTTTGTGAGTTCAAGCCCCACATCAGACTCGCTGCTGCCAGTGAGGATCCTGCTTCAGATCCTCTGTTTCTCTCTCTCTCTCTCTCAAAAAAAAATAAATAAATAAATAAAAAGAGGGGTGCCTGGGTGCCTCAGTCGGTTAAACGTCTGACTTCAGCTCAGGTCATGATTTCGTGGTTCGTGCTGACAGCTCAGAGCCTGGAGCCTGCTTTGAATTCTGTGTCTCCCTTTCTCTCTGCCCCTCCCCCACTCATGCTCTGTCTCTCAAAAATAAATAAAACATTAAAAAAATTTTTTTAATTACTCACCTTGAGGGGCATTGTGAGAAGTCCACTGGACTTGGTAAAGATACCAATGGGATAATCCTTAATGCAGGTCAGAGCACTGGGACATGGGCCCACTCCGAGTAATGGTGGAATTGTAAACTGGTGTTACCTTCTCAGAGCAATTTGGCAGGGAGCATCGAGAACCTTGAAGGAGTTTCAACCAGTTGACCTAGAAATTCCCTCTCTAGGAGTCTTTCTTAGGGAACTAGTCAAAGATGCAGCAAAGAGTTATATATAGGGGCACCTGGGTGGCTCAGTCAGTTAAACATCCGACTTTGGTTCAGTTCATGATCTCATGCTCATGGGTTCAAGCCCCACATCAGGCTCTGTGCTGACAGCTCAGAGCCTGGAGCCTCCTTCATATTCTGTGTCTCCCTTTCTCTCTGCACCTCTCCCACTCATGCTCTGTCTCTCTCTGTCTTTCAAAAAATAAAAATAAAACATTAAAAAACATTTAAAAAAAGATTTACATATATAGCTATTCATTTTATTTGCAAAATAGTAAAAAGAAGTAACTAACGCAAATGTCCTGTAATGGGGAAATTGTCAAGTAAATTGTGGTATATTCATTAACTTAAATAACGCAGCCACTAAAAATGTTTCTGAAGAATGATCAATGACGTTTTTAATTTTTTTAAATGTTTACTTATCTTTGAGAGAGAGACAGAGCATGAGCCAAAGAGGGGCACAGAGAGAGGGAGGCACAGAATCTGAAGCAGGTTTCAGGCCCCGAGCTGTCAGCACAGAGCCTGACTCGGGGCTCGAACCCGCAAACCGCGAGATCATGACCTGAGCCGAAGTCGGATGCCTAACTGACTAAGCCACCCAGGTGCTCTAATCAGTGATGTTTAAAGATGTGCACAATAGTCCTGCTTGAGGTGAGCACAAGCCCTGCTTCATGTGAGCCCCACTCCTCTCTCTCTCTCTGCCCCTTGTGGGATTCTCTCTCTCTGCCTCTCGCTCACTTGCACCCTAAATACATACATGCATACATACATACATACATACATACATACAATAAAGATGTTCACAGCAGATAGATGATCAAATCTGACTATAAACATGCATTCTATAGTCCTATTTTTACTTTCTATATGCTAATAAAAGGGCTCCAGGTATACTCAAAATTTTATCAGTGGTATTATCTGGTGAAATTATAGGTGATTTAAAATTTTCTTCACTATATGTTTATACATACAATTTTTGATCATTGTAACTGTAAGTATTGCTTTTATAAGTAGAAAAATATGGATAATGAAAATTACTTTTTAAGAAAGAAAGAAATGGGTTCTAGTAGGAGAGGAGAGATCTGCTCCTGAGGGACTTGTGGCTTAATGGAGGAAATGAGACATGTACACAAATAAATTTATTACAGGGTAGTTAGGGGTATAATGGAGGTTTTACAAATTGTGGAGGGAAGGATTAGCTCTGCCTGGGAGAGTTGAAGGCTGGTGAAAAGAGGTAACATTGGTGCAGGGTCTTGAAGGATGAATAGGAGTTCTCTAGGGCTTTGTAAATTGTTAAGCACTATGGACGTGTAAGTTAGTGTTTGGCCTTTATTATTACTGTCAAAGCTTACCTCATATAAAGCTCCCTTTCTTGTCTCTTTCCCATGCTCCCTGAAGCCCAGGATCCCTGGGACAGGAAGCAGCAGTTAAACAGTCACACATCGGTGCTCCAGCAAGTGAACTGGGGTGCATCCAACTAAGGAGCGGATCCAGGACCAGAGGACATAAAATTATCTGGGCGCAGGGCCAGGAAGGTGCTAGTGGGTAAACAGTTCGCCCTTCTTTGCCACCCTGTGGAAAGGCTGGCTTTGCTTGGGGCCTCCACCCTGAGTTATGGGGCCATCTCCACCTGGGGGAGGGTAAAAACCAAGAATGATCGTCACACATCGGTCCCTGATTTACCTTGGCAGGAAATGGCGTGTCAGATGCCCTTTCAGCCTCCAGACAGGGTGGAGTGGAAAGAAGGGGTGTGGGTGAGGGGACCAGGAAAGGTGGCATGAGATGATTTGTTTGGGAGAAACCCTTGGAAGCTCAAGGCTGGAAAAGATTTGTAAATTATCTGATTTAATCCTGCTGATCCCTTTCCTAACATTCCTATCGCATTGGCATCCTTCTCTGCCTCCAGGGCAGAGCTCGGAGGCCACCTCTTAGATTACCCCCCCACCTCAATTCCTCTGGGCTATGCTTCAGGCATTCCTCATTGTTCAACTTTATGAGAATGAGAAAACAATTCAGTGTCCACTGTGTACCTCGCACTGTGCTGATAGTTCCTTGACTGCAATATGCCCTTCTGTGCTTCCCTTTGTTTACTCCTGCAACAAACACATACTCAACACCTACGCTATGCCAAACAATGTTCTAATAGAGTGGAGAAAAAGGCAGCCAAGATCTCATGATCTCACAGACCTGTGACCTAGTGGGGGAGACATACAATAAACAAAGGAACAAATAAGAAAATATCAGGTCAAGAAGGAGGCAGCTTTGGGAATATCTAAGGGAAGGACTTTCCATACAAAGAGAGCAGCTGATTGCAAGATCCAAGGGGATAACCTTTGCTTGCTCTAGGAACGAAAAGAAAGAAACTGGCCTTGTGTGTGAAATACTTTCTCTCTCTTTAACTGCAGATGAAAATCTTTTTATCATTTAGGACTTGGCTCAAGCATCATGTGTTTAGGCAACTCTATCCTAATTTTCCCAGATCAAAGCGACTATCTCCTTTCCTCCCCACTGACACCAAGTCCAAGTACACTTCTGTCAGCATACCTGGACCAATTTGCCATTCCTTCCATACTACAGCATTGCTACTCCCTCAGTCTCATCAAGGGCAAAGCTTCCCATCTAAACCTCTAGTGCCCAGCACGGAGCGTGGCACAGAGTCTGTGATCAGTTAGGCATTTACTTGTTCCTTAAATACGTGAGCTCTCACGTAGCACTCAGTCAGAATCTCCCTGGTGACACGTCTTCAGAATTAGCAATCACTTTTTGATCAGTGCCAGGCCCTGTGCTGGGAACTTTCAACTCTGCACTTATAAGCCTCACAATCACCATGTATGGTAAGTGTTATTATCCTATTTTGCAGTTAAAACTCAGAGAATCAAAGTGACTTGTGAGGTGGCTCGGTAATAAGAAGCAGAGCTAGGATTTGAACCCAAGTCCTCCTGGTGCCAAATCCCAAAGCTTTCCCTTCAATGTGATGTGCTCACCACGTGTTAGTTCATCTGGCGATCAGTCCTCTCTTTTCCTCTAGGTAACCGTTTCCCTGACAAAAGATTCACTCCCGGTGTTATGCTGAGCGAAATAAGTCAGGCAGAGAAGGACAAATATCATATGTTTGCACATATAGGAGGATTAGGAGGAACTTAACTGAGGAACAAGGGGGAGAAGAAGAGGGGAAATGGTGGGGGAAAGGGAGAGAGGCAAACCATGAAAGACTCTTGAATGCTGACAAAAACTGAGGACTGATGGATGTGGGGGGGAGGGGGGATGGGCCTGGAGGAGGGCACTTGTGGGGATGAGCACTGAGTGTTATGTGGAAACTAATTTGACAATAAACTATTTGTTAAACAAAAAAAAAAGAAAAAGAAAAAAGGTTCACTCCCTTCCATAGTCCTCCTGACGCCAGAACAGTGTTGCATTTAGTACACACTCAGTACATGTGTCTTAAATCTCCAAGAAGTGGAAAAGAAAGAACAAATATGGGAATGAATTGTCACCCAAAGTGATTCGGCCTCTAATCTCAGCTCCTAGGATGGTGATGGGCTGGAGGGAGAGGTATTTCCGAGGGGAGGGACCTTCCCCGGCACCTCTGTGCCCATCTGGGAAAGCTGAGTGTGCTGTCGCCTACTAAAGCACTCACTTCTTAGAAATCACACCTTTTGCTCAGTTGTACATCTCAGCAGGCAGGCAGGTGTGCAGAGAGGACCATGCATGGCTTCCAACGAGTTGGGAAAATGAGGTTAGGTTTCGATTCAGATAGTTATTTGTGTTTTCTGGGTCTGCACGGTCAATAAATTTTCAACGAGCAGTGATTCTCTTCCTCATCTTTCACTGCTTTATGGGACTTCAGGGAATGAAAGCATAACATCCTGCTTTCCCATAAGTTCTCTGGCTGCTACCCTGGCACCAATTAAAGACATGTCTATGCAATTAATCAAAAGCAATTTGGAAGCACTCTGGCATTGCTCCTCTGATGTTCTGCCTGCTCCACACACAGTAGTTCCTCAGCGGCAGCGGCGGAGCCAGGCACATAGGAGCTTTTGATGGACTGGCTGTGCCGGCCCCAAGTGTTAACTATGTCATCTGACATGACTAATGAGGCTCCCAACTCGATCCGTGTGAGTGGAGCAGCCCTGCTGTCTGGAGGAGGCTCAGTTTCCACAGCCAGCCTGGGAAGAGGCTACAACATGCAGGGTACACACCCCATCATGTCAGCTGGAGTCCTGGAGGCCTCTAGTGTTGGAGCTGGGAGTCATCCACCGAGAAGGTGCCGGACCCTGTGGGCCATGCATGCACTGCCCCTGGGCACTGGTGGGAGTGTAACCCAATTTAAACTTCTAGCTCAAACTTTAAACCTCCTCATTTTACAGACACGGAAGCCAAGACCCAGCAACAGTGTGGGGTTCGCCAAAGACCTGAAGAAATAAAGGAATAGGCACGGCCCTTACCATCGAGGAGCTAAAATGCTAGATAAGCAGGTAAAATGTTCACGAAGGTAAAAACGGAGGCCTGGTACAGATACACCTTATCAAGGCTTCAGCTGTGGGTTCCCTTCTGCACATGTTTATCAAGAGGAGGATAGCCTGTGGCCTTGTCACCTCTACAATATCAAGAGTGTGGGATTTGGAGTCAGCAGATCCGGAGTTGAGTCCCAGCTCTACTTTGAATTGATGGAATCTTGAGTAAATCACTTCATTTTTCTGAGCCTTGATTTTCTTGGCTGAAACATTGGGGACCAGCCAAATGCTGCCACCCAGCCTACTTTCTAGAGTCCTGGTGAGACCCAGTGGAGTTAATGGGTGTGAAAGTATAAGAGACTCTGCACATGTTAGCTATTATATATATTATTACTCCTACTCAGGATCCCTGGCTGAAATCTCTGGAATATGGATCCACAGATAGCTTTAACTCTCTTCCTCTTCCTGCCCCTTTCAAAATACACAGGAAAGAAATGAATATAAAACCAGTTGGTCATCTGCCGACCATCTCAACAGCTTTCCCAGAGAGCCATGACTCAGAAAGCAGAAGAACTTAGCCATTGTAATTTCATGTCATTCCACACATTGATTGAACATATGCCAGAGGTTGGCCACACTGTACGAGGAGTCACAGTTGGAGAAGACAAGTTCCTTGGCCACATGGAGAAGCTCACCATTTAGTGGGAGAAACAGACGTGGACACGCAAAACCGTAACATGCTACAGAAGAATACAGTTGCCAAAGGAAAGATATACAAATCAAGTGCTGTAGGAGCCAGATGAAGGCATGATTCATTCTCTAAAAGGAAATTGGGAAAAGTTTCATCGAGGAAGTGGTATGAAAGGATGGGCAGGGCTTAGCTCTGTCAGGAAGTGGAAGAAACAGCACTCCAGACTGAGGGAACAGCACAGGCAAATGCATGGAATTCTGAAAGAAATGGTGGTCCAGGTGTCACAATGAAATCAAGTGAGATATGGGATGTGAGCATGAACAAAAGAAAAATCACGAGGCCCCAGCTCTGAAACCCAGTCATGGACGTTGCTGTTTCACTGTTCTCTTTGTTGGCTAGGTCCCCTTGGCCTCTGTCCCTCAATCAAAGCAAATCCCATACTAGCCCCCTTCCTCCAGCGAGGCTGAACCTAACCCCCAGCCAGGAGAGCCAACTGTGAAGGAACAGGGAACCACAACAACCATCAGATGCAAAGAGGCTGGGGCTGGAAAATGCTGGTTACAGCCACACTTCCCCAGCTCAGGGGAAATCTCTACCCACAATGTAGCAATGACGGCAATATCTGGAGCATGACCGCAAAGACCCAAAGCCCCTTGGCATGGGTCACATGCTAAGTTTCTCTCCTTTCCTCCTCCTTCCAGAAGAAGCCAGCATCTTCTTTTATGAGTGCTGCTGTCAGAATGGCTTGGAAGGCGTGGAGCTGCAGCTGGACGTAAGGCATGGCCATGGGACCACCCCAGGGGCTCATGTTTTCTCAGTCTTTCCATTTTTCACTGTAAATTGGTTTTTATTGTACAAATCATAAAGTGATAAGAATGGAAACCCCCAAAATAAGAGAAAGGGAAAAGAGCCGCTCACAGGTTATCTTTTTCCATTTCTTCTTGCCCTGTCCTGCTGATGTCTGTTAGTGTGAATGTGTGTGTGTGTCTATGTGTGTGTGTTTGGCTGTTTTCATCACTGATACAATTACATATTCTATTTTGTATTGCTCAGCATTGTATCCTACAGCTCTTTCCATTTTGCTACTTATTGCCAATTCCTGGTGTCCACACAGGCTTGGCCAGGTTTCCCCAAGACTGAAGAAAGATGCCCAGGGCACATATAAGGGATGCCCCATAGATAACATTACCATCATTGACAACTGGCATCATGGTGCAGAGGAAAAATATTGACTGTTCTGTCATAGAAATTGGCTAGCGTCTCAGCCCCTTACTTCAAAGCTAGGTGGCTTGAGCAGATCACTGCATCTCTTTGAGCCTCAGGTCCTTGTGTGTAAAATAAGGACTGTATTTAATACCACCTGGTAGAATGTAATGAAATACCAAAAGGGAAATGTCCAATAAATGGTAGCTCCCCTTGGTGTGCCCTTGCTGGGGCTGGCCTAGGGTCCACTCTGCCCACATTGGACCTTCTCCCCTTCCCTGGGCCCACCAGGCCTCCTGCGCTAGCCTATCTAGATTCTTCTGACAGACAGAGATGCCTGGGTGGCTCAGCTGGTTGAGGGTCCGACTTCGGCTTGGGTCATGATCTCACGGTTCCTGGGTTCAAGCCCCAGGAACACAGCTAGCTGTGCTGACAGCTAGCTCAGAGCCTGGAGCCTGCTTCAGATTCTGTATCTCTTTCTCTCTCTGAACCTCCCTTGTGCAGTGTCTTTCTCTCTCTCAGAAATAAATAAAGCATGAAAAAAATTTATAAAAAAATAAAAAATAAGTTCTGACAGACATACCATATTTCTTATTCATTGGATGAATGCACCATCTTTTACTTAAGTATTCTCCTTTGTTGGGAACATTGGTTGTTTTCCAATTTTTCACTGTTTCCATAGTGATGCAATAAACATCTTAATGATTATTGCTCGTTTGATCCTTTATAAAAAGTAGTCCCTTAGGGACGGTCCCCAGGAATCAGGATCACTGGGACAGAGGTTAGAATCATTTTAATGGTTTCTGATACATATTTCCAAATTATTTTTTGGAAGGTTTGTACCTATTATTCTGCCACCAACTCAAGAGAGAGGACCATTATAGGCTGCCAGGGTCTTCACAAACTATTGGTCCTCCTTTATTTCCCACTATTTTCTCCCCCAACCTCTGTCCCATACTACAGCCACAGGGGACAACTTATTATATTCACCCCCAAAATTATATTCCCATGCCTCTGTGCCTTTGTACTTTTTATTATTCTCCCTCACCCTTGCCAGAGAATATTCTTCCCTTAACATGCCTTCTCACCATAGAGCTTATCCTTTATGGAACTGGGAACTTTTATACTATGTTCAAGACCCAGCTTAAATACCCTTTCCCCAAGAACTAATTCCAATTCTCCCAAGCAGAGCTGGTCACTCTTGCTGGAGGGACCTTTGGCATCCAAGTGCTCACCAAGAAAGTCATTCTCTAACCCCTGCTACACGCCCAAATCTACATGATTCTTCTCTCTCTCTCCCCCTCTCTAACTTTCTGCACCAGGCAGTTACCAACATACACAAATCATACTGTTGGATCCACTTATTTCTCTCTCATTGCCATCACCATTGGCCATAACCTCACATCAGGATTCCTACAATAGTCTCCTAAAATAAAATAATAATAATAAAAGAGTAATATGTACATGGTTCAAAAGTCAAAATTTCTTGGGGCATCTGGGTGGCTCAGTTGGTGTGTCTGACTTCAGCTCAGGTCATGATCTCATGGCTAATGAGTTAGAGCGCCATGTTGGGAGAGCCTGAAGCCTGCTTTGGATTCTGTGTCTCCTTCTCTCTCTGCCCCTCCCCCACTCACACCCTGTCTCTCTCTCTCTCTCTTTCTCTCTCAAAAATAAACATTAAAAAATTAAAATAATAAAACAAGTCAAAATTTCTCCAAGGCTTATTAATAAAAAACGGTAGATTCCTGCCCCATTTCTCCCCACACCAAGCCCTGCTCCTCAGACCCAACTACCCACTTTCACTTCTTCCAGCTTTTGGTATTTACTTTCATGCCCCCAAATAATATGCCTATACTGCTGTTTTATGATTTTTTTAAGTTTATTTATTTGTTTTAAGAGAAAGAGAGAAAGCACATGAGTAGGGAAGTGACAGAGAGAGAAGAGAAAGAATCCCAAGCAGGCTCTGTGCTATCAGTGAGGTGTCCAACATGGAGCTGTCTCCCACAAACCATTAGATCATGACCTGAGTCAAAACCAAGAGTAAGATACTCAACTGACTGAGCCACCCAGGAGTCCCTGTTTTGTGATTTTTAAGTTCAGACATTACCTACTAACTTTGAGAAATGGAAGATTCTCTAATACAGATTCCCAGACCCATCTTCTGATATAATTGTATCAGTTTTGGCTAAATTCATCATATGGTATTTACATTTCAGGACCAGAAATATCATTAAAAATAATTGCCCTCTGAGATGCCAGCATTCCTTCCAAAACTGTTGTTTCTCCTGGTGAGGTCAGAACCTGCTGGGGGAAGGCAGAACACTTGGGGAAGGGGCTGATGTGTGGAAGGTGGTGCAGGCCAGCTGTTGGCTGGCAACCTGATGTCTCTGGATGGTTTCCATGTAGGGCTGGCTCCCTGGGCCCATGAGGCATATCAAGCAGGGCTGAGGTAAACCTTCTGGGGAGTCAAAGGCAATGCCCAGGAGGGGCTAGAGGCTGCTGATTGGCACAAGCACTAACTGATTCTAAGAGATGCTGGCCCTTCCAGCAGGTTTCTGGGGCTCCTGGCTATGCCATGTATTGTCTCTTTAGTTGCTGAATCCTGGAAAGGTTCAGGGAGTTCTAAGATGGGAAGCTAGGGCAACTGGAGCTATAGCAATGGGGTACTTAGGGAGCTTGGAGTAGTTACTATTCACTAACTGGTATAGAAAAATGTCAACAACTCATAAAGTCTAATATAATTAACACAGCCCTGTTGGTCCTGATTATGACTATGTAAAAATTAGTCACAGCCAGGTAATATAGGGCTTTGTGATTATATTTCCTTTTTTGTTAACATTTTAGTTTTTCCTAGAGTTAATAATTGCCTTATTGTTTTCTTTTGCTTAGTTTTAATGTGCTTATCACTAAATCATCTCTCAAACTCTTTGATAGAATAATATCATGACCAAATCCATCAAGTAATTTCTTTTTTTTTTTTTTTAACTTTTTATTTATTTCTAGGAGAGAGAGAGAGAGACAGTGTGAGCAGGGGAGGGTCGGAGAGAGAGGGAGTCACAGACTGAAACAGGCTCCAGGCTCTGAGCTGGCAGTCAGCACAGAGCCCGACGCGGGGCTCGAACCCACAAACCGCGAGATCATGACCTAAGCGAAAGTTGGACGCTTAACCCACTAAGCCACCCAGACGCCCCTTTTTTATTTTTATTTATTTTTTTAAATGTTTTTATCAAGTAATTTCTTAATTCCAACTTTATCTCAGGCACTGTGCTAAGCACGGGGGACTCAACTGTGAAGAAGACAGGCATGGTCCCTACTTTCATTGAGTTTACAGTCTAGCAAGGGATCAGATAAAAGTAATATAGTTGCTTTAAGTGTCACAATGGGAGAAGAATGGATTCTATAGAAACATATAGCAGACATGCCTCATCTAGTTAGAGAGAGACAGGAAAGATCAGACCTGAAAACTTGATAGAAACTATTCACTCAGACAGCATACATTTACTGAATTTTTCTTATATGCCAGGACATGTTCTGAATTCTGAGAACACAGCACCAAACATTACAGACAAGGCCCCTCCCTTCCTTGAGCTTACATTCTAGTGAGTCAAGATAGATAATAAACACAGAAGATACTTTTCAATAGAAATAAGACCTATAGAACAAACAGGGAGGCTTGTTGGGGAATGACTAGGGCAGGAGGTCATGGAGATTAAGCTATTCTGGGTAGACTGGCAAAGTCATGGAACATCTCTCTAAGGAGGTGACATCTGATCTGATATCTGAAGGATGAGCATAGCCACCTATGTGAAAAGCAAGGAAAGGCACGTTCCAGGCAGATGGAACAGTATCTGCAAGACTGGAAGAGGAGAAAAACATAAGGTTTCAGAACAGAATCGAAAGTAATTCCATATTGGGGGCACCTGGGTGGCTCAGTCGATTAAGCATCCGACTTCAGCTCAGGTCATGATCTCACAGTTCATGGGTTCAAGACCCAGGTCAAGATCTGTGCTGATAGCTCAGAGCCTGGAGTGTGCTTTGGATTATGTGTCTCCCTCTCTCTCTCCCCTTCCCCATTCACGCTCTGTCTCTTTCCGTCTCTCAAAATTAAATAAACATTTAAAAAAAAAACAAAAAAAAGAAAGTAGTTCCATATGGCTGGAGCATATAGGGCAGGGGACGGTTGCTAGAGATAAGAAAATGGATATAAGCTACATAATGGGAGCCCTACCACCCTTAATAATATTATTATTGATAAAAATCCTTACTCTGCAGTTATTTGTCTGTCTTAAGATACATTCCCACACTCTTTGCTCTCTGTAGTATTATAGAACATATGGAAACTTGAGAATTACATTTTTTTTTTTTAGACTCTCTTGCCAGAAGGAAGGTGTTGGCAGGAGACTGAAGGACGTGTGGAGGGAAGAAGCTATTCTTTTGTCTTGCTTTTTGGTAGTATGTCCAGCAGCAGCAGCAGCAGCACCAAGCACAGGCTCTTGGGTTTCTTCTCAGCAGCAGCTCCCCTAACAGATCAGTACCAACTGTGGGCTGGCCTTTACCCAGGGTTGCAGCACCTTTGTAATCCTTTTCTCGTCTTCTAACTCTTCTAAGCCTTTTCTTTCTAAGGGCTACTCCCATCTGCCCAACATCTGTGTAAACAATTGCCTACTTTAAATCCCTTTCTTCTTGAAATGGTCTAGAGTAGGGGCACCTGGGTCACTCAGTCAGTTGAGCCTCTGACTCTTGATCTCCACTCAGGTCATGATCTCAAGGTTCCTGAGATTGAGCCCCACACTGGGCTCTGTGCTGACAGTGCAGAGCCTGCTTGGGATTATTCTCTCTTTCTGCTCCTCCCCACCCCCTCTCCCTCTCTCTCTCAAAATAAATAAATAAACTTTAAAAAATGATCTCGAATAGTGCTATCCTATAGAATTTTCTCTGATGACAGAAATGTACTAACATGCTGGCCAATACAGTACCTTCTAACCATATATGGCTACTGAGCTCTTGAAACGTGACTAGTGTGACAGAGGAACTGACTTTTTAATTATGTTTAATTTTAATAATTTAAATGTAAATAGCCATATGTGGTTAATGGCTACTGTATTGGATGGTACATATCTAGAATGATTTCATTTTCATATCACGGGATGCTGGCTGATACAGTAGTTGATATGGAAAGTAATTGTGGGAAACTGACCCTCAGTGAGAGAACTCTAGGATTGTTATATCACCTGATCGGGCTTGAATTCAGCAGTGACCTCACTGCCAGTAGAAAATAGGATACTGTGTCAGGGAAGAGTCCCAACCTCATGGAAGATGGCAAAGAGTAACAGGACTCCAGATTGGCTTACTGCACTCTATCAGTGCTAAAAGTAGACAACAAGATTCCACAGATTGGAGAAAGACAGTTTATTTCACAGCACCACCAACAGCAGGGGCAATAGCATGGTACAGCTGGTCTCCTAGCCCTCAGGTCTCAAGGGGGCAGTGCAATGGGCCCAGATGGCAACTACCCATGTAATGTGGTTGCACCATAGCTGAGGAACCCTGAGCCAAGGGCTCAGAACCTTTTTTAACAAGCAGCCAAGAAGCCAGTCTCCTTCTCCTGGGGAGTGAATAGTTATACAGTAATCATGCTGTGGTCACCTTGATCTACTTGATTGCCTTTGAGACTAGTTACAGAAATGACTCAGGGTCAGAGCATGGTTGAGTCTTATAGTTGGCACCCTCAACAAAGACATACAGGACATTTGGAATCTCTGGTGGACTGCCTCTCCCAATAACTAGTAATCCATGGCATGCAACGGCAAAAGGCAAAAGAGTTACTTAGAAAGTACCACCTGTGAATTCCCCGGATATGTCTATCAAAAAGCAAGTCTTTGGGAGATGAAGCTGCTGCTGAAATGGACTGTTATGGTACGAATTTTGACTACAAAGATTCTGAGATTGATTGGTTGCTTCTGACTGTGCTAGAGGACTTATTAGAAGAAAATGACAAGCTCACAATTCTAAACTTCCAAGTTCCATGCACAATGCAAGGATCTGAGAGTTTCTACTATAGCTCTAAACTCATTTTTTAAACCTATTATAGCTTCAGGACTAATATAATTGACCATCACACCCAAGCTTTGATACTGTTGCTGCAAAATTATGTTAGTAGGATTCACAAGTTCCTAAGTTTCTTAGATGAAAGTTAAAGCACAAATGGAAAAAAATGCGACCCTGGAATTTGAAATGGAGACATTTGGCTTGACACAGACAAATAGGAGAATCTGAATGCCTAAATCCTTGAGATCCAGAGGAATAAAAGAAGCTTATGGGTCTTTTTTCTACCTATTTAATTTTGGGGAGAAACATGGAAGTATGATTAGGTTTTTTTAAAAAATTCTCACAGAAGTGTGTGTGTGTGTGTGTTGAGAGAAAAAGAGAGGGAGAGCAGAGAGAGAGCACATATATGCATAATGGCAC
Organism: Hyaena hyaena; assembly: GCF_003009895.1. Classification (NCBI taxonomy): domain Eukaryota; kingdom Metazoa; phylum Chordata; class Mammalia; order Carnivora; family Hyaenidae; genus Hyaena; species Hyaena hyaena. The sequence goes on from NW_024080665.1 coordinate 2,701,692, forward strand.
CTGTATGCAACTAAGCCCATTCAGCATCTCTATGTTTGAAGACAGAATATAAAAATTCAAAACTCTTTCCAAGTCAAATGAACCTAGGGCACCTATGTCCTCCAAATCACTTTGACTCAATGTCCAGCCCTGCCTGTTAGTATACTAGAGGCAGGGAAGGTCCATGTGGAAACACAAAATTCCCAATCATAAACCTGTCAGCCTTAGAAGCATTCATAGTCTCTTGCCAAGTCCAATTCCAATCTTCCTCTTGGGGGCCTACATTTCCCTCTACAATTTGTCCCACACTTTTATTGTTTGTTTGTTGAAATGCTCCACTTGCTGGAAGTCTCCCAAAGAAGTAAGTAATCATGCTATTTTGTTGTGATTGGGATTTTGGGAGTCCAGAGGTGATTCTGTGGTGCTGTTTGTAACACCACACAACACCCATGGCAACTTTACATGGAACTCCCCTCCATCCATAAGACTTCAGTGTAGTGATAATACTTTAACACTCTATATATCTGAAGATAGAGCACTGAATACATTGGGGGACCCTGCTCTCTACTCACAGTGTTATAATCCAGTGGTAAAGATAAAGTAAAAGACAGTAACAATCCAGCAACAATAGAAATGCAGTGGAAGAACTAAGTGCCAGATGCTTCAGGATCACTTGAGCTGTGAGAAGGAGGTAGAGAAAAAGGAGATGCTTTCCTGAACCCCATCCTGAAGGATGAGGAGGGGTTTTCAGGCAAGGATGGGAGTGGAACTGGCATTGATCCTGGCAAAGGAAGTAGCATGGTCAAAGCCTTGGGAGGAAAGACAGTGTGGTCTTTCTGGGAACAATGGGTCATTCCAAGTGATCACTGAACAGAACTTGAGGGCAAAGTGACTAAAGGTGAGGCTGCAGAGGAGAGCAAGGCCACCTGTACTGAAAGAATTTTAAGCGCATGAATGGCACAGTCAGCTTTCTTTATGAGAAATGTCATTCTGGAAGGTGACCTGGGGACAGAGAGACCAGTTAGGAGGCTTCTGCTTTACTCCAAGAGATGTTGCAGGTCTAAAACAGGATGACAATAGTAGGAAGAAAGGAGTATGTAACAATTTCAGGGCCAGTAGTAGAATTGACAGAACTTATTAGCCATGAGGAGTGAGAGAGTGGGAAGGGTCAAGGGTGAGCTCAGCTTTATGGCATGGCCTACTGGATGTACTCCTAAGCATGAACCAATGAGAAGTTCAAGCATGTGCTCTAGGAACTCAGAGGCTAGAGAGACCCTGTGGGGAAGGATGTGGGAGGTGTGGTCAGTGAGGGTCTCTGATTTCAGAAAGGAGGTTAAATGAGCAGATTAAGAAAGAAGGAAGGGTCAGTGGAAGAGTATGGAGTTTTAGAACCAGAGATACATGGGCTCAAATCCCTGCTCTGTCACTAACTTGCTGTGTAATCTGGACCAAGTTCCTATCCTCTGAACCTCAGTATCATCATGTGTAAAGACTAGGATAAGGCTAATTTCTATTTCTACAGGGAAAACTTAATTTGTAAAAGTGTAAGCATTGGATCTATGTTAATTACCACTGTCTTCAAGTGCCTGTGTATACGAATTCACCCTCTGTAATCAATCAGCAAATAGTTGTTAAGTAACTACAAGAACAAGCCACCATTTGCTGAGGCTCGCTCAATTTGATAAGCATTGTGTAAAGTCATTATCTAATTGAATACTTAATTTAACTCTACAAAATAGATATTATAATATTATCCCTATTTTACAGGTGAGGAAAATGATATTCAAAAGAGGTAAAGAGCTTTGCCTAAGTTCACACTATAAGTCAGTGGTACACCTGGGATGGGAACCTGGATCTTACAAAGCTATAGTCCCAGGTGCTGTGGAGAAGCAAAAGAGGCTATAGATGGTTCATGCCCATCAATCTCCCACCCTAAGTTGAGGACTCAAAGGCCAAGAAGTGACATTTACTTTTGGATGAGTTGTTGGTCTACCTCTGTAGTAGGGGAGATGGGGATGTGTCTAACCCCCTCTAGGGGCGAGAGCACCAGGAGAGTGGGCCCTCTAGCAAGAATCCTTGTCTAACTCAGTTTCCTGAAACCAAGGAACTACTGGGTGCCGGCAACCCTTCTGACGGATTGTTAGGGTCTGGCAAATTGATACTCACAACTGCAACTATAGAACATTAAGTTTGAACTGCTTCTAGTGCTCATGCTTTTGACCTTTTCAGGCTGAGGAACCTTCAGTCTTTGTTGGAGACTTCAACATGCTGCCCAGTATTCTGGCAACAATTATTACAACTATAATAAATAGTCATCATTTACTAAGCACCTATGACTTTACCTGTGTCATCTCATTCAAGTGTATAACCATCCAACAAATTAGATAATCCTATTCCAATTTTACAGATGAGGAAATTGGGGCTCTAAGAGACATGTGATTTGAGTAAGTTTACACAGTTAGTAAGAGTTAATAACGACAATGGCTAACATATATTTAATGCTTACTGTGTGCTAGATTCCACGTTGCAGCAGACTTTGTTGGCTACCCACTCAACAATCATCCCTTCTTTCCGCTCACAGAATCCTAGTTTTGTTCAGATATCCATCCCTCAGGAAAAAGGACTCTATCTCCAGTATGACTGCCCAAGGCGATCATTGTAATCTATTCTTTTGTCCGTGATTGGATTAAATCACTTGTGACCCAGCTCCTGCAGGCTTATGGAGCAGGGCTTGTAACTCAGCTCCAGCCAAAGACGGGCGAAGGTCATCAGTGAGGAAGTAGCATATGTAAAGACTTTGAGTGGAGAGACAGTGTGTTCTGTGAGAACACCAAGGAAATGTTTTCTCACTCTTAAAAAAAATACAGAAGTGTCTGGATGTGATGCCTGGAACTATGGTGGCCATCTTAGGATCATGAGGAAAGCCAGCCTGGGAGAGCCTACAAGCTAAGGTTAGAAAAGCATAAAGACAGAATGAATGTAAGTTCTTAATGAATTAACCAATCTTGAAACTTCTCAACTTCTGGACTTCTTATTATATGAGATAATAAATTCCCCTTATTATTTCAGCCATTTTGAGTTGTTACTTACAGCTCAAGACATTCTAGCTGATACATATGCACTTTATTATTTAATTGTTACCCAAAATCAATGCAAGGATGGTGTTATTGTCCCTATTTTACATATTAAAAAGTGAACTCGTGGAGAAGTTGGGTAATTTGTCTAAAGTCAAAATAGAGACAGGAAACGGCAGAAAGGTATTTGAACCGAGTTCTGTCTAACTCCAGAGCGAGTTCTTAACCACATCATACTAAGCAAGACAATGAAAGTGGAACCTGGTCTGGCTGGCTCCAAAGACCATACCTTTTCTCCATGGTTTTTGTTTTGTTTTGTTTTGTTTTTTAGTGAGAGAGAGAGAAAACATAAGAACAAGCAAGTGAGTGCAAGTGGGGGAGGGGCAGAAGGTGAGAGGGAGAAAACACAAGAACAAGCAAGTGAGTGCAAGTGGGGGAGGGGCAGAAGGTGAGAGGGAGAGTGCAGAGCCTGAGACAGGGCTCAATCTCAGGACCCTGAGATCCTGACCTGAGCTGAAATCAAGAGTCGGGTGCTTTGGGGCGCCTGAGTGGCTTAGTCGGTTAAGCGTCCGACTTTCGCTTAGGTCATGATCTCGCGGTTTGTGGGTTCGAGCCCCACGTCGGGTTTTAAATAAAACATTTAAAAAAAAGAAAAAAAAAAAAAAAGAGTCGGGTGCTTAATCACTAAGCCACCCAGGTGCCCCACAACATTTCTGGGATGAGATTCTCAGAAACTGGAGTCCATGATGTACAACATTTAAACTATGATGGCCCCCATTAGGATGAGGAGGGGCAGCCACAGGATGCACAGAAGGATTGTTGCAAGTGAAAGGGGCCCAGGCACATCGGTTGGTTTGACCTGAGTCCCCTGTTACCAGTGACTGGGCCTTCCTTAGGGCTTGAGAACATTGGTTGAAATGAACAGCCTGGCTCCCAATGAGACACACTGGTGCTTTTATACATGGAATCCCTCTCTTGGCCCAGGTATTTCTTTTCTTTTTTTTTTTTTTAATTTTTTTTTTTATGTTTTATTTATTTCTAGGAGAGAGAGAGAGACAGCGTGAGCAGGGGAGGGTCAGAGAGAGAGGGAGTCACAGACTGAAACAGGCTCCAGGCTCTGAGCTGGCAGTCAGCACAGAGCCCGACGTGGGGCTCGAACCCACGAACCGCGAGATCATGACCCAAGCGAAAGTCGGTCGCTTAACCGACTAAGCCACCCAGGCACCCCCCAGGTATTTATTTTCACCGGGATGGACTTAATCACTGTCCAACTGCCCCATGGAAAATTACTTGGCACCAGCCCTTGGCAGGGATGTCAAGAAGAAATTCCTATCATCAAATGCAAGACTGAAAAAAATGACAGCTAAGATCCATTCCTTTGCTGAAGAGCCTAGGATGCCATGAGAGGTACCAAGAGGTTCTTTTTTGAATCTACCAAAAAAAAAAAAAAATGTGGTTGGTAGGAGGAACACAATCAATTCAAAAAGGTATTTCTGAGTATATCACATGTACCAGGCCCTGTCTAGAACATGGTGATATAGAGGGACATACATGAGCCCTGTGATCTAGTCTCAATTTGAGCAAGTGGGCTGAGGCATGGGGCCATGTAATTAAAGTAAGGAGACTGTGCCCAGAGTTTAACAAGAAAAACATAACGTGTGTCAGGAACCTCAAGCAAGAGGAGGTGACATGTGACTGGAGCCATTAGGAACATTGAAGGTGAGATGAGATCTGTAGAATGGGTAGGTTTGGAGAGGTGGAAATGAACAGAGAGGAAGGAAGAGAAGAACAAGGCAAGAAAACTCTGTGTCTGCAGAGAATGGCAAGTATCATTCTGGCTGGGGTATTTGGTGTTTATAAGCAAGAGATGGGCCTAGAAAAAGCATTTGAGGCCTTCCTGGGATAGGTCCAAAATGCCAGGGCAGGTGACTTGGTTTGAATTTGGTGGGAAATGAGGAGCCAGTGAAAGCTTTCCATCAGAAATATAACATACTTAGCATTATGCTTTAATGTACGTGAATTCAGCAGGTAGGTACATGCAGAGTTGATGTGGGAGAAGATGAGGATGAGGACTCCCATTCGAAGGCTTCGGGGATCCCTTCTCCCTGATCACCTAGTGAAGGCACCGCTTTCCGACTAGCAGAGCCCAAACGTCTAACACACTACGGAAAGGCAGCTTCAATGGCTTGCAAAGTAACTTACACCTCGCTCTGAGGGTTCCTGCCTGGCTCAAGACTCACACATGTCATGCTGTACACAGCAGAGGTGCTGACAGGGCCAGAGGATGGGGATCAGTTACAAGGGGGGCGGGCAGGGGGGAGGTAAGACTGCCAGAGCCGAGCTGCGGAGAATCATCAGTGAAAATAAGAGGCCCCCAAGGAGCCCACGGCAGCCTTTTCTCACTTGGCCAGCTGCAAGGAGCTCAGAGCTCATAGGAGGAGTTCTAGGCTCTGGGAAGGCTGGCGGCCTTAGCTACGGAGCAGGGCCATCCTCGGATGTGAGAACCAAGGGGGTTTCTAAAGTAACCCTCTTACTGAGGAGCTGGGCCAGGTCTGCACCATTACTGGGAGCACCTTGGTCTTTGGCTCTGGATCTGGAGGTGAGGGTTGCCCTGCATTTTCTCTATGTTGTCACTGGCTGTGGACAACTCCTGCCATTAGCTGCTTTGGGGCCACGGATAAGCCCTTTTCTGAGTCCTCTTCATTTCTTTCTGCTTGATTCATTGCCTATTTGAGGCTCTGAGAGTCAGCATTGGTGTCCCTTAGACAAGTCAGACATGTGCGTGTCTCCTACGCCTTCTTTAAGACTAACGCCCCTGGCACATTCCTTCTTGATGGTCTGTGAACACTGCAAGGTTTTATGAAAAGTAAGGCAGCCCCATGGAGTCATCACTCTTTATGGAGCAAACCTTGTAGGTAACATAAATGAGTGAAGGGGACTAAGTTTAAGTGAAAGTGGCATTCCTCCAACTGATACATTTGTTTCTTCACGTCCACAAGAAACATGCTATTCCGAACTTTTGGAATGCCTGGCTCTTGTGCCTAAATGCCACTTCCCCACTTTTCAGAGACGCAGGTAACGAGAAATATTTCTCTCCTTAAAGAAAAACAGGAGTGTGTGATGACAAAATAGTGTGGCGGAGACAAGCAAGTTACAAAACACATACGGTGGGTACCTGGCTGGCTCAGTCGGTGGCGCGTGTGACTCTTGGCCTCAGAGTTGTGAGTTCAAGCCCCATGTCGGGCTGAGAGCTTACTTTAAAAATAAATAAATAAACAAATAAAAATAAAAGGTCCATTCTTTAAACAACAACAACAGAAAGCACATATGGCATCTAACAAGGATGAAGACCTCTCAGCTCATATGAGAGGGAGAGCTCAGTATAGCCAGATCTTCTGATTTTTCAGCAGAAACGGGAGATTCAGAATTTCACGTGAAATCTCCCAATTTTACAATGTCGGCTCATTTCCCTCCACTTCCCAACTGTGTTTCCATGCTCTTCCCACCACCAACCCCGCTGTAGCCTTCCAGACCCTGTCTCTCCAGTCTTTACCCCTTTGCTGGGCTCTGTCTGCAAAACATATCCTCTGTTCTTCTGCCTGGAATCTCCTTTATTATTATTATTACTAATATTTATTATTATTTTAATGTTTATTTGTTTTTGAGAGAGAGAGAGAGCTTACACGTGCTCATGAGTGGGGGAGGGGCAGAGAGAGAGAGGGAGACACAGAATCCAAAGCACATTCCAGGCTCTGACCTGTCAGCACAGAGCCCAACATGGGGCTTGAACTCTCAACCCTTGAGACCATGACATGAGTGGATGCTTAAATGACTGAGCCACCCAGGCACCCCCTGTCTGGGAATCTCTTAAGCAATTTCTCAAAACTCAGATCACTGTATACTTCCTTCTCTTTGTAAGATTAGGTGCTCTTCATTCTCTCTATGCTCACAGTACCCTGAACATACTTCAACAGACCTCTTACCACAATGTCCAGGAATTGCTGGTTTTATTGTCTATTGTTCACCAGCCTGAAAACTCCCTGAGGGCAGGGACTTTCATGGGCTCTGACCTAAGAACCTCAGGTACGAGGATGGGAAACATGCCAAAAAAGGGAAAATAGTTTGATCAAAGGGGGAAATAAAAATTCAAGCAAGATAGAGAGTCAGAGGCTTGAACATTTAAAGTAATCGGTCCAAGAGGTGATAGCAGATGATACACAGAAGACAAGCCAAAGCCTGAGGAATAAGGATGATTAAAACAGGTTGGAAAGTGGAATGGTTTAAGATGGAAGCTATGGATGAGGTAAGGGTGTCTGGAGCCCATTTTCATAGAGGGTACTGAGCGCACCTCTACACAGCGGTGAGTCTCACTCCCTTCATGTCTTAGTATTGGGCTCCACGGTTAGCTTGATAGTCTGGTGAGTTTGTCTTCTCCATCTCAAGGACTCCTCCTCAGCCAGCATTTGTTGAGCATCTTATTCTGTGTCAGGCACTGTTAGGCACCATAACTACAGAGCAGAATCAGATATGACCCCTGTGCTCAAGCTTGTAGTCTGGGAGAGAAAAGGGACATATGAATAGATAATGACAAGCAATGGAGATAAAGGATACCATGGAGAGAAACACAAGGGTCTACAGGAGCATAGAGGAATGACTCCTGACCCAAGGTCTGGAAATGGTGATTTCCCTGAGGTCGTACAGCTAGGATTAGAACCTAGCCAGGATTAGAACCCAGGCCTGTCAGACTTAAAAGCCCTCTCATTCTCCATTGTGGAAAATTGGGAGGAGACAGAAATGACTTTATGGTGACAGGCGAAATTTATGTGTGTTGGTTTGGTTAAGATGCCAACTGCATGGTTAAAGGTTACAGTTGGTTTAAAAAGAAAGTTGCCTGAGATTTGGAAAGCAGAAGTGAATCAGTAACCATTGATCACCGCAGTCGTGGACAGATGTGGATGGGCCAGCAGGTTCCAGCTTGCTTCCCTCTCCTTCCCACTCCACACTCAGCTCTTCCTAACTGCTAACTCTGCCAGCCAATCAAAGCTTCAAGCCCACCACCAGCAGTCTGGCTGTGGACCCACAGCCTTCTCTTGTAGACTTCTCCATCAGCTCCTCCTCCATCGCCCCATATCAGCTGGGTGTGCTTGGCTTTGCAGATCAACTGGTTGGTGACTCCATTGAATGTCCCCCTTACAGAGCTGCGTTGCTTCAGTCCCTCCCACAATTGTATAAGCTCTAACTTCTATAATAAATCCCTTATCCCACATCTCATAGCAGCTCCAGTGCCTTAGCTGAATGCTAACTGATATAGTGTGCTTTTGCCAGAGATGAAAATAATTGAGTGGAGAGAAGAGACTGAGTTTAGAAATCTAGCTTCACCAGTATCTCCATAACTCTAGTGCCCCTTTACACTTAGTAGTTCAGTAAATATTTGCTGAATTGAATTTTTAGGTTGCTTCCAGCTCTTCATTGGTACAAATATCACTGCAAAGAATAGTTTCTGGGGAAGGGAATTTTTTTGGATTTTATATTTTCTTCTTAATTCTTTCCCTAAGATCAGTGCAAGTTATGGAGTCATTTATGGCTCAGGCTCTGAAGTTCTGACCCAGGACAATATCTGTTGTGTTGGCTACATGTGTTCTTCATCTCCTGGGGTACAATAGATTTTCCTCTGGCTTCAATTTCCCTCTCTCTCCCTCACCTTCTGTCCCTTGCAAAAACAGAGAAAAACCTCACTCTTGTGCATTTTCTCCAAAGAAAGTATTTCACACTCTAATCAAATCAGCCAAAAAAGATATATTGGGTTACCCTTATGGGAATGTTCTTCTGGCCTGGCTGAGTTGGAAGTGGGGGAAACAAAGACATCTGGAAGTGGAGGCTCTGCTCACTTGGGCTGGACAGACAGCAATCAACTTTGAACCACTTAATTGCACGGGAATTTCCTCCTCACTACTTAGACCATTCAGCACTTGTTGGGAGAAGACATGTTACATGCTCACTTTGCCTCCTGGAAAGCTGGGTTAAATGTTGTTTCAATTAGACAACCATTTACAGAATGCCTGTCCTAAACTAGTCCCTATGCTCGTTGCTGGGGATACTGCTCTTGAGGTGTTTTCAGCCAAAGTGGGAGAGAAACACAGTAAGTTATAGCACAAGTCAGCCTATAATAAGTGCTAGAAAAGAGACATTAAGCAAAGCACTATGGAACAGAGAAGGTAGCAATTATATCTGGGAGGGGGGGCAAAGAAGTGTTAAAGAATGTATAGGTAGAGGGAGGCAACACTTTTAAAGCACAGAGCTGGGTTTCACGGAGGAAGGTGAATGGATGGAGAGAGGTAACACCGAGTCACTGATCATCTATCCAGGGTTGGTCACTGAGCTAGGCACTGTACATATGTTATCACATTAACCTTTCCTTAAACCCATCTGGTGGAAACTGAGGTAACTTTCTCAAGAACCTGAAAGAGGTAGAATTGGGATTCAAACCAAGACCTCTTTAACTTCCAGGGACATTCCCTGCTCCCATCTGTGCATGGAAAACTATTTTCAAGAGACATTTAAGACGGACTATAAAGAATGATGGTTTTAATAGCCTTCAAAAGGCCAGGGGGTGGAAGAAGGGATGGCATAAAACTATTCCAGACAGAGGAAGAATGGGAGGAGAACAGCCCCAGGGCAGGACATGAAGGTGCAAGGTTTGTCTGGGAAGCTTAGGCAGTCTGGAGTGACTGTGGGAAGACACTGCCACATGGCCACACCACTGTCTTCTCAGGTTCAACATGTCATCCAGTAATTTACTCAACAGTGCTGGGAATTCAGAACTCAGCCTCTGTCCTTGCTCTCAAGAAGTCTCCAGTCAGTCTGGTGAGATTAAGTGCTTTCACCATAGACTCCCTTCTACACTTCAGCTCAGGGTGTGTGTGTGTGTGTGTGTGTGTGTGTGTGTGCGCGCGGGCACACACTCACCCAAGCATTATTTGGACCATTTCCTTCCCGCAATCATTTCTCAACAAATGCATTCCTCAGGCTCTCCATAAGCATGCGTTCCTTTATTACCTCTGCCTTTAGCGAGGCTTGGATTTGAACCACTGGCCTTGACGTGCTAAGTTTAAAACTCATAACATCACAGCAAGCACCCTTTCAACCCAAGAGAGACCTGATCTGGTCTTCTCTAGTTCACTTAGAAAATAATGATCAATTCTAGGGTTGCAATGAAAAGATCTTCATTGGAACTGACAAGAAAGCAGACACCTTCTACCATTTCTCTGCAGACTTCACAAGTGCTCAACACTTCTTGGAAGAGAATATGGCTCCCAAGCCTTTCGTTCAGCTGGCTGGAGCAGAGTTTAAAAAAATGCATTTCATCTCTGGCAAATCACAGCAAAACGTCATAAACAGCTGGAAACTCTCTGAGGTGAAGACAAGTTGAATATTATGTTTGGATTTATAGCCCCCTCCCCCATGATAGATGACTTCCATTTCCGACAGGGTTATTATTTCCATCTTTATGAAATATCTTGGATCTCACCTTGGATAATTACTGATTATCATCAGCTCCTCACCTGAGGTGCCTTAGCATTTGGGTGAACCTGAAAAAAACTTTTTTCGCCCCAAAATAAACTAGGGAAAACTCAATGTGTGCGATTATGTCTTTATTTCTATTTTCATTTGCAATTCCCTTTGGTTTTCTAATGATCAAGTCATCAATCAGTGTCAAATCTCCATACAGAGCACAGATGGTATTTTTGCCACTTGGGTTCCAACGTGGATTAAATGACAATAACTTGTGTCATTAGGTCTGGTGCTGTCTCATGAGGTACTGTGGCAACCACAGACCCCAAAACTTTGAGGGTATATGTAAGATCTCAGAAGTCATTTAAGGTTTTTAGCCAAAGATGTACATTACAATCTTCTGAAATTTGATAGAGCTTGCTAAGTTAGTCCAACAAGTACTCCCAGTTGAGCCCCACTAAGAGTCTAACATCTGTCATTTCACTCCTTGAGGTTGCCATTCTATGTGCCCCTTTATACTTCCAAGCTTTACTTATTTCCTCTGCTGTGATACCCTTGATACTCCTGCCCCACTTCTCTGCCTGGTAAAGCCTGTTCACTCAAGAGGCCAGCCCAAATGCTACCTCTGCTTGAAGCCTTCTGTGATGAAAACCTTTGTCTTCCTGATTCCATAGCATCTTCTTAAACACTTTTATGAACATTGTGTTATCATGTTCCCCTATGGCATATAGAGCTATCTGCATGTGTCTAACCTCCCCACTCAACTGTGAACTCCAGGAGGATAATCATGGTACCTTATGCATCTGATCTCCAAAGCCTAGCATTGGGTCTAACCCTCATTCAATGAATAAGTGAGGAGGCCGACACCCAAAAGAAGTAGACCATACACTGGTCCATTTAATTTAGACAGATCTGGGCTTCCTCGGTATTTATTGACTAAACTGCTTACAAAAAAAAAGATACACAAGCATGTGCAAGGCAAGGCACTAAAGGGCCATAACATTAGTTTTTAATATCCTTTTAAAAATATCACTTTCCCAGCAAGTGACAATAGCTGCTTTAATTTGAATTAGTAATGAAAGGCTGGATATCAACTTGAACTTGAGGATGTGTTTTCAGGAAAGCAGAAAGTCTCACAAAAATCCAATCTTTTTATTTTTTAAGTTTTAGAGAGAGAGAATCTTAAGCAGGTTCCAAGCTCAGTGCAGAGCCCAACGCGGGGCTTTATCCCACAACTCTGGGATCATGACCTGAGCCAAAATCAAGAGTCAGATGCTCAACCAAGCCACCCAGGCACCCCCAAAATCCAAATCTTAACAGATTGGTTTAATCAGTGTAGGAAATGTTAGCCTGAAAATCACAAGACCTGCCCTTGGTTCCTGTGTGACTTTGTGTAAGTTACTTTGACTCTCTGGGTCTCAGATATCTCTGCTGTAAAATGGGGGATTAAACTGAATACCACTGAGATTTCTTCTAACTCTAATGTTCTATGACCTTTCCCAGAATCATTAGTCAACTGATGACACAGTTTCTTTATTTTGGTTCTGTTCCATCGTAGGAGAATTCTCTTAGGAGAATGGACTATTCTTATTAAGATACTACAAAGTGCATGATTAAAGTTTTACAAAGTGCATGATTAAATCATAACAATAACATACATACCTAAAAGGAAACTTGAAAAATAAAGGGAAAAAAATCATTCATAGTTCTACCACTCTAATGGTAGAACTTTCCCTAGTAAGTTATTGTTTTGGCATGTTTTCTTCCATTTTTTTTCCATATCTATATGTGTCATTTTACATAAATATATGTATATACACATATGTATATGATTTTCCCACTTAAGCATACTCTTTAATGTTAACTATTTGGAATTTTCAGTTTTTAAAAAGCTTTATTTATTAAGTAATCTCTACACCCAACATGGGGCTTGAACTCACAACCCTGAGATTAAGTCTCACACTTTTCCAACTGATCCAGTCAGGTGCCCTTTTATTTTTTATTTTAAATGATTACATTTAGTCTGTGTAGATATATGGGGTATGAAAATACTTTTCTATTATAAGAGGATTAGGTTGTCAATTTTTTGATAGCATCGAAATTAAAATCTGTAAATACAACTTTTCTCATATTTTGGATTCTTCCCACAAATGGGAATCCTGTATCAAAGGGTATGAACATTTTTATGACTCACACAGCGCCCTGGCTTATTTTAGTAAAGCATCTGATTTTGCTGTGTAGCATTCTTTCACTGACCTCTGATAATAGTACCCTAATTTTCCTAAGGGAAGCTGAGCTCACTCCCACCCCCACTGCATGTACTTTGAAAAAATTGACTTTACCACTCAGCTTCCTCCTTTCCAGAGAGTAACATGTGGATAAGGCAAATCAGGGAGTTGCATTCCCCTGGCCACAGTTTAGGGATGGGCATGTGACCTAGATGGAGATAACACCAATCGGGCAAGACTTTTAATAAGACCATTGGAAGAGATAGCATGTGCCTCTTTTCTGCTGATGCTATAAGCAGGGAGGATGATATAAGCCCGGAATTGCTGGGAGCCAACACATGGAACATGAGAATGAAGCCAACACAGTAGAAAACAGCTGAGAGACGGAGATACTCTAGATTCGGTAATGCCTGTTGCCAGAACTACTCTAGGACTTAAAAGTGAACCAAAAATTTTCATTGTTCCTTAAACCATTTCACCCATCCATCCACTCATGCCCACACACCCACACACTCCTAACTGGTACAAATAGGATTTTTAAAAATCCTTTTTACTTACTTTCTTTTTAAGTAATGAACTTTATTTTTAGAGCACTTTTAGGTTCACAGTCAAACTGTGTAAAAAGTTCCCACATACCCCACATACCTCGAGTCCTACGGAGCCCCCTGCCCCCTCCCCCCCCCATAAAATCAATCTCCTTATCACCATCCCACACCAGGGTGGTACATTTGTTACAATTGATGAACCTACATTGATGTGTCATTGTCACCTAAAGTCTATAGGTGATGTAAGTGTTCACTGCTGGTGATGTACATTCAACGGTTTTGACAAATGTGTAATGATGTGTATCCACCGTTACTGTGCCTTTTTACTTTTTATTGAGGTGTAAACTATGTAAAGGATACAATCTCACATGTACAGCTTGATAAGCTTTTACCTAGGCTTATTTATTCATGTAACCCCTACCCAGATCAAGATCTGGAACATTCATAGTTCCATGGTTCCTACATGCTCCTAGTAGTTGATCCTTTAAAGTTATTTACTATTCAGACATCTAGCACTTCATATTACTTTTGCTGCTCTTGAACTTTATATAAATGGGATCTCACAGTCTGACTGCAGCCTCTTAGCCTCTTAGCAGCCTGATCCTGCTATCACAATGGGAAGAGACTTTGGGGGTTTCAGGAGGAAGGAATGCGCATGTCCTCCATGTGAGAGAGAGATGAATTGTGAGCAGGACTGACTATGGCAGATGATGTTTTTCAAAAATGGCCACAGCAATATTTTTGGGTCCACGTGTTCTTTCAGAACTCTACCACTCGGATTCCATTAGGAAATGGAATCTACTTCCCTTCCCCCTGAACCTGGGTGAGCTTGACTGTTCCAACCAAGAGCACTGCAGAAATAATGACATGACTTCCATAGTTTGATGACAAACACTTCCATAGTTTTCTTTTGTCTCTTTTCTCTCTAGTCACTTGCCCTTGGAATCTGGCCACATGTTACAAAGGAAGCACAGGCCACATGGAGATGCCCCTCACAGATGTTGCTGCTGATAATCCCAGCAAAGATTCCCAGCAACATATGAATGAATGAGACCTAGATGATTGGTCATATGAATGAATGAGACCTCAGGTGATTCCAGATTTTAGCTATCAAGCTGTCCTAGTGCACTCCAGAGAAGAGATGAACCGTGTTGTTAAGCCCTACCAAACTGAAGATCTGTGAGCAAAAATAAATTGTTTAAGCTACAGCAATGGTTTGTTGTGCAACCACAAATAACCAGAACTCAGGAATATCTGTGTGTTCCTGGGAAGAGTCTTCTCGTGATATTTGACATTGGACAGTGTCAATTGTCCAGGAATTCCAGGAATTATTTTTCTCTCTAGGCCCTGGTTTCCTCAGCTATGAAATGGACAACAAGTACTATCTCATGGGAATGTTGTGAAGTTTAAACGAGATAATACACACAGGTGCTTTTTATAATGGAATTTCAATAGATGCAACTTAATATTATGTCAACTTCCATCAAGTTCTAGATTTGCTGCTTTGTATAAATTCTTAAAACCTGATTTTGTACACACACACACACACACACACACACGGGTAGGTAGATTACAACTTTGCAGCTTCAACACTGCCCTCTCCCATCACTTATCATGTTGTGAGGATACTCGAGCAGCCTTACAGGGAGGGCCACAGCATAAAAAACAGACCTCTTCCCTCACTAACTTGCCAACCATGTGAACAAGCTACAATAAAACCCTGGATCGCGAGTAACTTGTTCTGCTAACTTGTTCTGCAAGCGTTCCACAATATTTCTAATAACTTTTAACTTGAAAAATGAGTGATGTTTTGCAATACGAGTAGTACATGACGCCAAATGTCACACACATCACATGATCACAACTGAGCCAATGGTTCTTCTCTCTCTCTCTCTCTCTCTCTCTGCAGGATTGTGGGTTATCGTCTCCCATGCTCAGACGCTCAGTCTCAGGCCATGGTGTTTGCAGAAATCAGTGATTTTTCAGAATGTTGGAAGGTGCCCACAACTGGCACTTGTGTATTTTTTGTCACTTCGAAACATCTATGGACAGTCCTTTGCCTTTCCATACAGGAGTAAGCTTAGGAATGTGTCCCTTCACTCTAGGTCAGGCAGCCTGCAGATAGAGAGCCTTTCCTCCGCTGCCTATTGCCAGTTCCATTAAATACAGTATATGACAAGAGTTTATTAATACTGTCAACATCCATGTGACCATATACAACAGTCCCCATGCAGAAAAAGATTCCACTTAGCCAAGAGATAGCAGTGATTCCGCTAGCGATAGTGAAAGTCATCCTACACAACAACCCTTCTCTCTCCATCTCCCTCACACCAGCCATGAAGGTTTTCAAAGGTAAGTGCAGGTTAACTTATTTTCCTTTATTATTTTGTATTAAGTATTTTAATCATTTTTATATGGATATTTTTGGGTTGTGGAACAAATCATCTGAGTTTCCATTATTTCTTATGGGGAAATTTGCTTAGATACACAAGTGCTTTGGATTACAAGCATGTTTCTGGGACGAATTATGGCTGCAAACCGAGTTTTTACTGTACCTTGGAAGCTGATCCTTTAGCCCCAGTCTTCAGATGATAGCTGTCCTAGCTTACATCATGACTACCACCTCTTGGGATTCCAGCCAGAATCACCCAGCGAACTTGATTCCCATAGAAACTGCAAAGCCTGTATGAAATTAAAACAAGAAAAACCAAAACCTTATTTTGTCTTAAAGCCAAGGTTTGGGATAATTTCTTATGTACTAATAGTTAACTAACAGCTACACCAACATGGGAAGGACTGTAGAGGAGAAGCTGATTCAAGGTTGAGGGCTGTTTTAGGGTCTATGTGGAAGGGCAGAGACAGCTGAATGAACTTGAAAGTGCCAGTGAGACAGAGTTTGAAATAAATGATCACAGGGCCCCGTGTAGAAGGGGAAGAAAGTAAAGTTAGAGGAGGGAACAAACCTGGAACTGGTAGACTGCAAACTGCAGATTTCACTGAAGTTGAAGAACAGGTTTGGTGAGGGTAAAGGAGTAAAAACTTTCTGGAATAAAAGAAGGTCTTGTTTAGAAGGTGGAATACCTTATTTATTGATTTCAGAGGTGGAATAGTTCTGGAGAACAAAGTACAGGATCAAAGAAATGGGTGGTTGAATGACAGCGCTGGGGAAGGGTTTTTGTTTTTGTTTTTTTTAATGTTTTTTTAAATGTTTTATTTATTTCTAGGAGACAGAGAGAGACAGCGTGAGCAGGGGAGGGTCAGAGAGAGAGGGAGTCACAGACTGAAACAGGCTCCAGGCTCCGAGCCGGCAGTCAGCACAGAGCCCGACGCGGGGCCCAAACCCATGAACTGCGAGATCATGACCTAAGCAAAAGTCGGACGCTTAACTGACTAAGCCACCCAGGCGCCCCGGGAAAGGTTTTTTAAAATCTTTCTGGTGAGGACAAGGGCAAAAGGGACAACGGGGCAACATAAGCTGATGACAGCAGGCTTAAAAAGCTTCTCCCTAAAATCCCATCATCCCCCTAGAGAGATGGAATGACAGTAAAATGGTGTTTGCATGGTTTGAAAGTCTCACTGCAAGGGTAGCTGGTCTGGAAGTTGTAGTTACAAGGTGCTGAGAATGCCATCCTTTATTTCTGGTTCAAGATATTGAAGATGGTGGGTGGGTGGGTGGGGGGGTGGCTGGATGGCTCAGTTGGTTAAGCAGCTGACTTTGGCTCAGGTCATGATCTCGAGGTCCATGAGTTTGAGCCCCACATCAGGCTCTGTGCTGACAGCTCAGAGACTGAAGCCTGCTTCTGATTCTGTCGCTTCCTCTCTCTGCCCTTCCCCTGCTCACACTTTGTCTCTCTCTCTCAAACATAAAATACACATTAAAGAATAGGAGTTAAAAAAAAAAGAAAAAAAGATATTGAAGATGGGGATAGAAGGAAGAACTCCATTTGAAAGGGCTTCAAGAGAAGCAGTTAACTTTAGGACAACATCAGAGT
Source organism: Hyaena hyaena (assembly GCF_003009895.1). NCBI lineage: Eukaryota > Metazoa > Chordata > Mammalia > Carnivora > Hyaenidae > Hyaena > Hyaena hyaena. The sequence continues at coordinate 2,719,022 of NW_024080665.1, forward strand.
TTAGGCAAGATAAAGAAGTGATGGCAGTGCCCTAGGAAAATACTAGATATGCAAGGAAGTTTCTTTGCACTGGCAGGGGTTTGCTTGTAAAAAAGCTGGAACTTTACTACTCTTTTGGCAACTTACACTTGATCTTAGCCAAAAGGCTGAGAAGCGATTCTACTGGCAACTTGAACCATTGGAAAGTCTTATGCAGGGGACTGACATGGTGGGCTTTGAATTTTAGAAAGCTCATTCTGACAGCAGTGTCTGTATGATAGATGTATGAGGCAAGGAGTGTGGAGAGGTTCTTTTGGAAGAATCAGGCTGGGAAAAAGTCCACTCCACACAGGGGATGAGGCCTCATCATCCTCCCACTAAAGCAACGGGGCCAGCTCTTCAGGAAGTAGAGACTACAGAATTTAATGGACAGCAAGGGAGAGGAGTTGCATCAGTTGACAAGACAGTACCCAGATCTTTCACCTCCTGTCTGGGCTGTTCTAAGCACTTCTAATTTTCCACGAAACGCCGGTATTTAATTGCCAGTTACCCCCATTTACTTTACTTCTTTTCTGTCCCCCAAATCTACTTATCTTGATCTATTGTTTTATATTCTACTTGTATTATTTTTTTGGTTTGGCTATTCTCATTTTTGGTATACACCTTGGCTATACCGGTGTGGTAATAAAACTTTCTGAAGGTAAGACCTAAGGGCAGTGTGCAGTGCAAAGAATGGCAGCCCGTAAGTCAAAAGGGCCTGTTTCCAGTCCCAGTTCTGTCATGAAGTCCCTGTAGGACTCTGGTTAACTTGTTTAATGATTTTGGATCTGTTTTTTCATTTTGAAAACAAATCCCTAAGGTCTTATCCATTTCGATTTGCCTACCTGTACAATATTATAGGAACTAAACAGATTATTTTGATGATAATGGTGAAATCCACCTTCTCCAATACAGCACTACAAAATTAGAATAGTGGTTGGTAGGGTCCTTGAAGAAGTTTGTTTCAAGAAACCTGCTTAACCTGCTTGGTCAATAGAGAAATAAAGTTTGAGACAGATATTGTACTCCAATACATCTCCCCAGACTAGAGGTAGTTATGTCTAGTAGGACAATAAATCTTAGTTTTTCTTTTGAGAAAGTGGAGGATGGCTCTCATTTTATTTATCACATATTCCCTGGGGTCAAAGTGCCAAGTGCCTCATGACTCTGCTACTTACTAGTGTGTTGCCTTGGGTCAACTACTTAATCTCTCGGTGCCTCAGTTTCTTCATCTGTGAGATGGGAATAGTATTCTCATAAGTGTTTTGTGGAGACTAAAGTTAATGTATAAAGCAGTGTTTGGAACAGAGAAAGCCCTGGATAAGTATTAGCTATTATTTTTATATACTAGGTACTAGAGAGGAAAGATCTCTCCCTGAAGAGCCCATTGTTTAGTTAGGAAGATTTTCAAACAAATGACCATAAATCAAATGTTCTGAATTTTGTAATACAATGTGTAGAAGCAGAGGCAGGAATGCCTGTCTTAACTTAGAGGGAAAGTCAGGGGCACGATAAGTTTCTTGAGGGTAAAGTATGACTCTGACCTTTAAGGAAGATAATTTAATACTGGGAATATCTGGGAATATGGAGCAATCAGAGGCAGTATGGGGAAGGCAGATTCTGGCCACAAAATACAAATATACCAAGGAGGGAAGAGAGGATGGATGATAGATTGAGAGCTTGTTAGAAATATAGACTCAGGGGCACCTGGGTAGCTCAGTTGGTTAAGCGTCCGACTTTGGCTCAGCTCATGATCTCACGGTTCGTGGCTTCGAGCCCCGCGTTGGGCTGTGCTGACAGCTAGCTCAGAGCCTGGAGCCTGCTTCAGATTCTGTCTCCCTGTCTCTCTGCCCTCCCCTACTGTCTCTGACCCTCCCCTACTCATGCTTCTCTTTCTCAGAAATAAAACATTAAAAAATGATTTAAAAAAAGAAATATAGACTCTTACAGCCTACCCACAAATACTCAATCAAAATTTGCATTTTAACAAGATCCTCAGGGGTTCCTATTAAACATGAAGGTTTGAGAACCACTGACTAGAGCAGACACGAGCAAAGCTGCTCATGTTTAAGTCTTGGCTTTACCACTTAGTTACAATGTGTGACTCTAGGCAAGCTATTTAACCTCCTTCCTCTGCCTCAGTTTTCTCATTTGTAATTAGACATAATAGTTTCTACCTCATAAAATTTCAAGGACTAAATGAATTCATATGTGAGATGCTTACAGCAATACTTGACACCAACTAAGCTTACGAGTAAGCTATAATTCTTGACTCATATGCTACTTACTGTGGTGTCAGTTTTATAAGCAGCTTGTCTTTCTGTTTCTACTCCATTACCTGTCACCTTGACATTTGTTGTATAGAAGACACTTGGAAGACAGAAGACCTGGGGTTATATAGCCCAGCTCCCTTCAATCCTAGCTTTGTGAAATTGGGTGAGTTCTTCAATTTCTGTGTTTTCCTCATTCATAGTGTGTGTGTGTTGGGGGGGAGAGGATCTAAATTATATCTGCCTCACTTAGCTACGGTGAGGCTCAATTCAAAGAAAGTTATGTTAAACAACAACATCTTTTAAAGTTCGTTACCATCTTTCCAAAAGTTAAGCCATTGACCTGAAAACAGGTGGTGCCTAAATTTAGTGGGAAATACATGAGAGAGAATGTGTTATAAGATCAGGGAGGGAAAGAAAGGTCTGGAGTTGATGTGTCCTACTTCATGATTTTCTGAAGGGGCAGGCTTGGGTTTCAACAATAACAATTTTCTGGGACCTTACAGGGTATTTTCAGCTAATGAGTAAACAGTAATAAGAAACTTAAATGCTGTTATTTATTTTCTCTTCCTAATATACAGCTCCATTCAAGAATATGACCCGTCTCACACATTTGCACACTGGTTCACAATCCGCAAATGACTTTTCTATGCCGTGTATCATTTACAATAAAACTCTGTTAATATCAGTAATCATATTAAAAGCCCCCTTTGGCTTGGGCATTTTTACCAGAAACGATGTTTCCAAAAGTACACAGTTTACATGGAAGGGCAATCACAAAACTTGATCAAATCTTCAATAGTACCAAGCACTGGCTTCAGTTTTATGGCCGCGAGGAACTACACACTGGGGCCCCTTTCTAATATGTGTATAGGGGTAACAATACCTTCTTCGTGAAGCAAAGTGATTGTCGGAAAAACCACCCAACGCCGAATAGAAGTGAGGCAAGATTTTATTCATGGCTGGGCCAAACCTGATCTCCTGGTCTCAAGGAGAAAAATGCAAAGAATGGCCCCGAACAAAAGTTGCAGTGAGCGTATATAGATTTCAACAGGGCAAAATACGTCATTATTTAACCAATTACATTTTACAGCATTCCATGGTAACCAATTACACTGTGACACATAGTTGCTAGTTTTTGGCGGAAACCTATCATTTCAGAGCTCTTTGTCTCCAGAGGTTTTGAAATTACCAAGTATAGGTAGACATTTAAGAAACCATGGGGTAGTGACTATGTGACAGATCACCTGATGCTGAATGGTTAACCTTTGTGTACAGGGTGTTAGAATGTGGTTAACCAGAACAGGGAAGCACAAGCTTGTTAAGTGGATTTACAGAAGCAGAAATAACATGTTAGTATTTAACCGTGCTTGAGGGCAACCTGCAACATTCCCCACTCCTGTTTGTCAGTGATTCAAATCTTTGAAGAATCCTAGTCTGGCATCTGGGATAATGGAACATATTGGCTACGAACTACCATGAGTTTTATGGATCCTATTCTTTGGTTTACGAACTGAAGTAGTAGTTTAATTAAACAGGGTCCTATTGTTATAGCTATAAGAAAGGGCCTGCAAGGGCACTAATGAGAGTGGTCAGCCATGGGGACCAGGAGAATACAGACTCATACAATTTTGTCCTTCCCTTTCTTCAAGTCGTTGTCAATTCTGACTTAGGCTTTGCCTGATGATTCCCAAATTATTGACATAAAAACAGCATTGTTCCCCGAGGGCTATTCATAGCCCTCCCTGTTGTAGAAATAACAGGTCCAAGCCCCTCTGGTTTTTTTTTTTTTAATGTTTTTTTTTTTTTTTTTATTTCTAGGAGAGAGAGAGAGAGAGGGAGAGAGAGACCTCGTANGGGAGGGTCAGAGAGAGAGGGAGCCACAGACTGAAACAGGCTCCAGGCTCTGAGCTGGCTGTCAGCACAGAGCCCGATGCGGGGCTCGAACCCACGAACCACAAGATCGTGACCTAAGCCAAAGTCAGACGATTAACCGACTAAGCCACCCAGGCACCCCCAAGCCCCTCTGGTTTTGAAGTACTATCTCAGCTAAGGAATTTACAGATTCAGACAATTTGTCAATATTTCCTTCTAATTCTGATAGATCTTGATCAATCTGTTTTCTTCATGGTTTAAAGTTTTTATTTCCTGAGATGAAAGCGGCAGTACTTATGCCAATGGATCCCGTCACTCCCAGTCCTATAAAGTGGGGTATGAGGATAGTAGAAATGGGTTCCCTCGTAAATCAAGACTGGAGAATAAACCCTAGGTGCTCTTTCTCCTTCACCCAAAAAGTAGAAAACCTGAGACAGGATGTGGACTAGAATGCAGAAATCAGGCCTCTTAATCATATGGTGATTTAAACAAGGAGTCAAACCCAAGGAGCAAGCAAACCAAGTTCCAGAGGGCGGTACAAGGAAGTAAAGGGTATCCCCCACCTGAGTATTACTTGGCAAGTGGATGGTGTTATTACAATAAGCCAAATACCTGGGCTGATTTACCTGGTAATTTCCTGCATTTCCCGCAGGTCCCTGTTCCTACTACATCTCCTAGGCTGAGACTTGGGTTCCGACCCCAGGTACAGTGACCTTCTATTTGGTTATGGCTCAGGTTTCTGACTTGGTTTTCTTGTGTTCCCAAAGGGACCGGAGCACCTATCCCTAGAGTGAGGGGGTCTGGGATCCAAACATAGCCAACAGTCCTGTGTGATATTAGGGTTAATGGCATTTAAAAATCTGAAGGTATAATAGGCTTTAAAGGTATCGGTTTTCCTTATTTTAGATTTGCTTTTAGTGGGGAAAGAGGTTATCATAAGTGCAGTAGTGGTGGGTGGATGGACTATAGGTTTAGCTGATGGTCCGGCAAGAGACTGGGGGATAAGTTCTCCAAGGTCAAAGAAAGGGTTAATTACAGGATTGGGTCCTATGGGCATTTTAGGGGTGGATTTAGCCTTAAATCTCTGAATGGTAAATTCAATGCCGGGATCAAGACCAGGAGCATATAATCTTAATCCCAGTGTTTTCCCTGTATCCCATCAGGGATCTGAACCCTTTTAATAGTAACTAGGTGCTGGCTCCTGTTGGTAGATGCTGTCCTCATAGACAGTATAAACTGGTCCTTTTCAGTAGCCTAGTCGGCTATAGTTTCACAGCCCCATGAGGCACAGTGAAATTGACCCTCTCCTTGGCATTTGGGTGTCCTATCAGAGGGACAGGCGTAAAGTTGTACCCCCTCAAAAGCTGTGCAGTCTTGGGGTTCCTTTGTGTCTAACTCCTCCGGGATCTTGGGCTTCTGAGCTCATTCAGGAAATAAGCCACAGAGATCAAAAGTTAAGGCAGGAGTAGCATAAGTAGAATTTGATAAAACCTGTCCCGTAGTGGTCTTGCTAACTATCCAATGGCATTGGACAGGGGCATAGTCAGAAAATGTTCCTTTAACAAGGGAAATTATTGAGAACAAAATTACCCAGCGGATTCTTTTATCAGCTGGACCTTCAAAGGATTTTCGGTCCGCTTGACAGTCCATTGTAGAGGAATGTGGTCAGAGTGTGCCACTTTAATTTGGGAGCAATGGATCCAGTGACTCTGGCCAGCAACCTTCACAGCAGATGGGGTGGACAGGATGATCAGATAGGGCCCCATCCAGCATGCATCTAAATTTGGGGGGTGTGACGTTACACCCAGATCCAATCTCCAGGTCTGAGTCCTTGGTCTGATGGTTTGACTGTAGATGGCGGTTCCTTCCGGTTTTCTTTCACTAGGTTATGGATGGCTGGAAGTGTAATTTTTAGAGCCTGCTAAGACTTAAGGAGATGTTGGTTTGAGATTTCCACCCATAGTTCATCTCCCAATTTTGGAAGCAAGGGAGGGTCTTCCAAATAGGATTTCAAAGGGGGTAATGCCTTCTATGTAAGGTGTACAGCGTACCCTGAGGAGGGCAAAAGGAAGGAGGCCTACGCAGTTCTGGCCAGTTTCTGTAATTAGTTTAGTCAAGGTTTCCTTTAAAGTTCTATTCATTCTTTCTACCTGCCCTGAACTCTTAGGGTGGTAGGCACAATGCAATTTCCAATCTATTTGTAAGCTCTTAGCCAACATTTTAGATATCTGGGCTATGAAAGCTGGGTCATTATCATACCCCAGACCAACAGGGATGCCAAATCGGGGAACCAATTCATTAAGAAAATTTTTAGCCACTATCTGAGCTGACTCTGTTCTAGTTGGGAAAGCTTCTACCCATCGAGAGAAAAGTGTCCACCAGCACAAGGAGGTAATGGTAACCATATTGTCCATTATTCATTTCAGTGAAGTCAAGTTCCCATGTTTCTCCAGGCATATGTCCACGTAGTGTCTTTCCTGAAAAATTAAACTTAGGAGATGGGTTAGTCTGAGCACAGGCCTTGCATCGGCCTACTAGATCTTTGGCAATCTTATTAAGGTTTGGAATAAAATAATCTCTTTGGGCTAGTTCAGATAATTTAGTTGCTCCTAGGTGCGTAGAACTGTGGACCTGTTGAAGCCAGGACCATCCTATAGCCTCTGGCATAAAAATGCATGCATCTTCGAGGTGATACCAGTGTTGTTTACCTCTTTGGATCTTAGGGTTTTTATTAGGCGTAGTTCTTCCTTGGTATAAGACGGTTCCATGGGGAGGAAGTGTGGGGGCAGCAGAGGTAAAGTTTTAACTGGGAGAACTTCTCCTTCTGCTGTGGCCCTTGCTGTAGCATCAGCAAAAGCGTTTCCCCTTTCTTGGGGCGAGTCTGCTTTCTGGTGGCTCTTGCAATGTATAATAGTCACCTTCTTAGGGAGCCATAAGGCTTCTAGAAGGGCCAGGATTTTTAAATTTCCTTTCCTCCTGATGTTAATAGTCCTCTTTCCTTATATAGAGCTCCATGTACATGGGCAGTGGCGAAGGCATACCTGCTATCAGTGAAGATGTTTACTGTTTTTCCTTTTGCCCATCTGAGTGCCTGGGCTAGAGCTACCAGCTGTGCTTTTCAGGCAGAAGTGTTGTGTTCAAGTGCTTGCGCCCAGATAACTTGGTCCTGAGTTACTACAGCTGCACCTGCATACCTGATTCCATTTTTGACAAAACTGCTAACATCAGTGTACAGCTCATAATCTACCTTTGGTAGAGGTGGGTCTTTTAAGTCCCCCCTCAATCCTGTAAGAGTACTCACAGTTTCTAAGCAATTGTGGAGTGGGGCCTCTGAGTCATTATCAGGTAGCAAGGTGACTGGATTTAAAGCCTCTGTCTTCAGGAAAGTGATACGTGGAGGGTCTAGTAGCAACAATACCTGATATTGGTTGATTTGTATGTTGGAGATCCATCTGTCTGGTGGGGAGCGCAGCAGGGATGCTACCGAGTTAGTTTGGAAGCTTCTTTAACCAACATGGCAGTGGTGGTAACAGCTCTTAGGCAACTGGGCCACCCGGTGGCAACTGAGTCCAGCCGTTTTGGACAAGTAGGCTACAGGTCATTTCCAGGGGCCCAAAGTTTGAGTAAGAACCCCTTTTGCAATTCCCCGGATCTCATGTTACAAATAGCTGGAAAGGCTTGGTAATATCAGGTAAAGCCAGGGCTGGGGCTTAGGGAAGGGTGCACTTGATTTGCTCAAAAGCCCTATCTTCCTGTTCTCCCCAGACCATCTCAGTCCCTTCACCCCCAGTAGCAGAGGACAGGGGTTTTGCCATTTCAGCGAAACCAGGTATCCAGAGGCGGCAGTACCCAGTGGCTCCTAAGAACTCTCTTTTAGTTGTGGGTTTATGAATGTTTAGGATAGCTTGGATTCTTTCCAGCCCCAGCGATCACTTGCCTTCATGTAGTCAGTAGTGTATATTATAGAGTCCAAACAAATTTGCACCTTTTTTTGCGCAAACCTTATATCCTAGGACATCTAACTCCCTCAGCAGGTCCTCAGTAGCCTTTGTGCAGTTCTCTATGGAGTCAGCGGCTAGGAGCAAGTCATCTACATATTGTAACAGAGTAACATCTGGGTGACTCTCCCGGTATGGGACCAAATCCCTCCAAAGAGCCTCATCAAAAAGAGCGGGGGAGTTCTTAAATCCCTGGGGCAGTCGGGTCCAGGTTAACTGTCCATTGTGGGTTCCGTCTGGGTCTGTCCATTCAAAGGCAAAAATAGGCTGACTGACCTTTGCAATTGGCAAGGCAAAGCATGCATCCTTTAAGTCCAAGACAGAGTAAAGATGGTGGTTTGGTGAAAGCTCACTCAGGAGAGTATAAAGGTTGGGAACTGTAAGATGAATTGTTTCAACCCTTTTGTTGACTTCCCTGAGGTCCTCTACTGGCCTGTATTCTAAGGTTCCAGGCTTCGGGACCAGAAGCAAAGGAGTATTCCAGGGGGAATGGCATAGTATTAGGATCCTGGCCTCTCGCAGTCAGTTAATGTGTTTGGCAATTCCTTCCCTCGCTTGCTGACTGACGGGATATGGCCTCACCTGGATCGGGGTGGCTGTGACAGCTAACTTTATCACTAGTGGTTCTTGTTGAATAGCCAGTCTAGGGGGTTAGTTTCAGCCCAAACTGAAGGAATTGTCTCTTTCCAGTTTTCTATCAATGGAGAAGCTTTCTGCTCTGGTTTTTCTAGGAGTAGATATTCCTCTGATATAGGGCATGTAACTAAAATGGTGGGTGGTGGCAGGTTTAAGTCTACAGATTTTCCAGTAAAGGAGATTTGGGCCTTAAGCTGTGTAACAGATCTCTCCCCAGAAGGGAATATGGTCAATCAGGTATGAGCACAAAAGAATGAATAATAGTCCCTTGGGCCAGGTCAGTAATTCGGGCCTGAGTCCGTGGGTAGCCTTGTGTTCGCCCTGTGGCTCTCTGAATATACATCTTTTCTTTACTCACAGGTCCTAAAGGTTCCTTGAGAACAGAATACGTAGACCCAATGTCAACAAGGAATCTGGTTTCTTTCCCTTCTACATTGAGGGTAACCACAGGCTCCAGGGGATTCAGGGAAAGAGGGGAGCTGTGATGGCGTCATAGCTCCTGGGCCATTAGGATGGGAGGTTTTCTCTTAGGGCATTTATCTTTCCAATGCCCTTCTTCCTTACAATAAGTACATTGATTTTTCCCTAGAATTGTTCAGGGTCCCTTCTGGTGGAAGTGGGGTTTCCCCTGTCCTTTGCTGTTACCTGAGGGTAGCCCCCAGGCTGCCCCGAGGACTTTCCCTATTTCCTTCCCTTGCATGAGTAGGGCAGGGCTGTCCCTACTCTGAAAAACTCGTTGGGCTATTTCTACTGGCTCTGAAATTACCTTCCCCTCAAATCCTTCTAGCTTCTGAAGCTTCTTACGGATGTCTGGAGCCGACTGAGAAACGAAAGTCATAATAATAGTTTTTTGGTTCTCCACTGCCTCAGGGTTAATAGAATATAGGTGGTAAGCCTGGTAAAGCCTTTCTAGGAAGGCTGCAGGTGATTCATTCGGTCCTTGGACCGTATCATGAATTTTTGTCAGATTGGTGGGCTTTTGCGCTGCTGCACGAAGCCCCTACAACAGAATCTGGTGATACTGGAGTAGACGCTCCCTACCGTTATCCATGTTGGGGTCCCATTGGGGCAGCGTGGAAGGGAAAACGTGCTCAATTCTGTAAAGGTCTGTGACAGGCATCCCATCTGGGCCAAGGACTGCTCTCATTGCTTCTTGGAGCACTCAGGCCCTTTCCTCGGAAGTTAGCAGGACCTGCAAGAGTTGGTGACAATCTTCCCAAGTAGGTAAGTGAGTAGTGAAGATAGAGCTCAGTAAGTCAATCAGACCTTGGGGGTTCTCAGAGAAAGGCACGTTCTGAGTTTTCCAGTTGTAGAGGTCTGTGGTAGGGAAGGGAGTGTAGACAAGTGTGGGGTGTGGTGGCTTCCCGTCTAGACTGGGAGCCAGAGCCATTTGCCTAAGAGGAAGGATGGGAACTGGGGCATCAGAGGACTGGTGTTCTCCTCCATATAGGGCTCCTGATCTAGTATGTGGGGGGCTAGCTAAAGGGTCTCCTATGGCCTTTGGTCCCTGGGGGGCTGATGAAGTCTGGGGATAAGGGGGTGGTCCCCGAGGATCAGATAATAAGTCCCCCCCCCATCCTTCTGGTATCTCCTGAAGTACTGGGTAAAGCCTCTTTTAAGGCTGTGACGGGAAGCAAGGGTTTGGTGTTCGCAGGAGAACAGGAAGGCGAGTGGGAAAGGGAGGTGCCAGATAACAGCTTTTGGTACTGTTGTTGGCACTCTCTCAGCCATGAGGGTGGGTCTTCTAGGAAGTCGACCCAAGTCACAGCATATGTCTCTTGGTTGGGGTGAACATCATGGCAAATCGTGCAGACGGCATAGGCAAGGTTAAGATTACAGGAGCCCTCTTGGGGCCAGTCAACCCCAGAGAATGTCAGCCAGTGCAGCTGGCAGTGTGTCCACAGCCAGGACAGCTTTAGGTTAAAGCCACAGTTTTTTTCCCTCTTTTCCTAAAACCAGAAAAGTTATTTAGCATACATTCAAGAGGGAAACAAGTCTTAGATGAAGATGGACCCATGACGGAAGTTAAACCGCGGGTCACACCAGAGAAAGATTAATAGGAAACATTTAACAAGACACACAGAGCACTGAACACAGAACAAATGGTCGGGGTGATCAAGCCCAACCCAGACGGTCCAAGACCCTTATGGCCCGGAGACACAGTTGGCCTGGGGACGTCTCCACCAGACGCCAGGTAGGGGGAAGTTAAGCAGCGTCCAGCCTTCCCTCCCTAGAAACAGATCTGGCCAGTAACAGAAAACAGAAAATAGGCGCCACCTCGCGTACCTTGGTTAAGTCAGGTCTGAGAACGGAAGGCGGGGGCCGAGGAACATCTCTCGGGAGCTCTCCCCAGCTGTTCCGCTTCAGCCTCCGAATTTCGGGTGGTCATAAGATATCTCGGTGGGACCTCCAAATGAAGCAAGGTGATTGTCGGAAAAACCACCCAACGCTGAATAGAAGCGAGGCAAGATTTTATTCACCGCCGGGCCAAACCTGATCTGGTCTCAAGGAGAAAAATGCAAAGAATGGCCCCGAACAAAGGTTGTAGTGAGCTTATATAGATTTCAACAGGGCAGAATACGTCATTATTTAGTTAACCAATTACATTTTACAGCATTCCATGGTAACCAATTACACTGTGACACATAGTTGCTAGTTTTTGGCGGAAACCTATCATTTCAGAGCTCTTTGTCTTCAGAGGTTTTGAAATAACCAAGTATAGATAGACATTTGAGAAACCGTGGAGTAGTGACTATGTGACAGACCACCTGACGCCGAATGGTAGCGAGGTGTTTTGTAATCTTTGTGTACAGGGTGTTAGGATGTGGTTAACCAGAACAGGGAAGCACAAGTTTGCTAAACGGATTTACAGAAGCAGAAATAGCATGTTAGTATTTAACCGTGCTTGAGGTCAAGCTGCAGCACTTCACACAATTGCTCTGTGATTAAACAAGAATAAAGGCTGAAGGATGAACCTACCACGTCGTAGGGCCTCTAATAAATACCTTTTCCTTCTTGCCTTTGACCGCTAAAGCACGAGATACCACTATCACTCCCACTTCACACGTGGAGAGAAACCCGAAGGGGAGAACGCTCGGGTTCCACTTTTTCCCCTGGCAACGCGGCGACCCCCAAACCGGGTTCTGGCAACTGTAACGTCCGCTGGGTCGGTTCCTGTAGCGTGGGTTCTCTCTCCTTGAGTTGCGTCTGGTGGGGGCTGGAGGCCGCTGACCATTGCTCCCTTGGCTCTCGGGAATCCGGTCCTCATCCTCAACAGCGCTTCAGGGACTAAGCTACTTTCCCACCGTCCCTAACCTCGCCTAGAGTAAAGGTCGCTGCAAAACCGCAGCTCTAGCTACGGACGCCATCTTGGCTCCTACGTGTGACGCCACACGTAGCAGTGAGCGCAGCCGATTGGTTGGGAGACGGCAGCCGGAGGAGAGGCGCGCGAAGCCGGAGAAGGAGGGTATGGAGGAGAAGCAAAGGAAACTACAATCCCGGCCTTCCTTGCGCCTGCGACAGCAAACCGAGAGCGAAAGAGAAGGGAGCTTGATTTCGGACCACAACTCCCAGCACCTCCCGCGATGCCTCTTTTTTCCTTTCAAAACGCGGAGGAAAAGAGGGGCTGGGGGAATGGAAGCTTTCTGGAGTCACCTCTCCGAAAGGCGGGAAAGGCGAACTACACCTCCCGAGCGGCAGCGCGCGGCTGCGCCTGCGCCCTGATGCCTGTCGCCATCTTGCCCCTTCTGAGGCACCGCAAACAAACCCAATTCCTGGTGTTCCCTAGTCTTGGCGGAGGAGCCTTTTAGATGAGCCCCGAAAGGCCGGGCAGGTGGGTGACTCTCAGACAGGGTGCTGGGAAGAGCTGGCAGGTTAGCCGGGCTGGAGGAGCGCCGGGCCAAGCATTTGGTCCCCGGTTTGGGGAGCCCAGCCCCATCCTCCGTTGTCTCCTAACGGGATCGTGGGGCTCCCTGAGGTGGGTTGAGGGGGACTCTGGCAGGCCTGGTGCTGGGATCCTGGGGGTCCAGCTCTGGGAGCCTCCCGGTGAGTCTCGGTCGTCCGCCTGGCTGTCCGCGCGCCTACTCGCTCTCCGTTGTCCTCTCCGCTGAGGAGGGAGCGAGGCGCTGATGCCGACCGTGGCCCCTGACACCGGCTACTGGCCCTGCAGGGCTTGGGCAGTGGGCTTGACATTGGGGTTGGCGCTGCGCGGCACCGGAGAGGAGGGTGGGCGGGCTGCTCTTGTTGTGGTGCTGTGAGAGAGTGCGTGTTTGGGGAGGGGGCGGGGCGGGCTTGCCTCCTTGACACTTGAGTGGGGGGAGGATTACGCGGGCTCCCGGCTCCCGGCGCGGGCTCCCGCTGCGGCCGCCTGGATTTCCAGTCCGCTGCGTCCCCGCGGTGGGGTGCGCTGGCGGGGACGCGTCGGGATGCCGTGACGTGGTGCCTGTTCGGGCGGTCGCCGGCCGCCTCCAAGATCCTGTCGGGAGGCGGGGACTCGCTTGTGGAGGGAGCGGATTCCTTTGGCTCGGCCCCTTCTTCCTCCTCCCCACCCCTTTTCTTTATGTCATCCTGCGGGCTGGGGCGCGCAGTCCAGTTCTCCCGGCTCTGGGTTGGTTGGTAGCTGAGAGGACTATGGGAAGTCGGAGGAGGGGGGATCAACTCCGGGAGCCGAGTTGGAGTTGGCAGCCCCAGTGCCTGGAACGGGATATAGCAGTTATTACGGTGCGGTTCCTGCCCGCTCAGCTGGACAGTGAGCGCGCTCATTCATTCATTCACTCACTCACTCCTTCATTCCGTTTACTCTCCTCTATCTTCATTCATCTACTGAACAAATATTTACAGTGGATCTACTGTGCGCTGAGCAGGTATTGTTCAAGCCCTCAGCGCCAAGTTGTCTGTTTATCCTCTGGAACAGGCGATTCCCAGTGCAAAGCAAATTCCTGACATCTGAAATGTTGGTGAATGATTGTTTAATGACCACGCGGTGTAAATTCATCGTTCACTGTTAAGACTTAAGAAGAAAGTTTTTTTTTTTTAATCCCACCAGCCCTTGTAACGAGCTAGCAGCTTTATGTATTTTACCTCTTGTAACTCATAAGTGAGAAAGCCAATGCAAATCAAGTAACTTGCCCAAGGTTACACAGGTAGCGACACCGTTTGTTAAACAGCAGGCCAGCCAGTATGGTAAGAACTTCACCTACTGTTCTTTAATCTTCTTGACGAATTGGACGCTAACACCTTTTTTTTTCCCCCGGATGTGAAACTTTTGCTCAGATAGGTCCCTTCACCCAGGAACCCACAGCCAGAGAGTTGAAAGCTAGAACTAGAACCTAGAGGTGTCTGACTCTGAAGCCTGTGCTCTTTCCGCTGTCTTATGCTGGAATAATAAGCTCTGGAATGGCTCTTTAGTTCTTCATTTGTCAGAAGTTGAAACCTGTGGTGGTGAAATAGGATGGTTCTTACTGGTTTTACTTCTTAGTGTATGGATCTCCAGGTAAGTGGCCTTTTGAATGTACTTTAACTTCATTTTGTTTCCTTTTGCCTTGGTAGGGAAGACAAGCTCTTTGGGGCTACCAAAAAGAAGCAGCAATGCCTGTTGTGTGGCCAACCCTTTTGGATCTCAGCAGGGATGAATGCAAAAGGATTCTTCGAAAATTGGGTATGGTTTTCATTTTTGATGTTTTATGCCTTTCTCTTTGCCTGGATGTCATATCTCATGCTGCATTAGAAATTCTTTGGAGGAGTATTTCCCATCTTTCTCATTGTTATTTCCCCAGTGCCTAGCATAGTGCTCTGTACTTAGTGGGTACAGGAAGCATAATAATAAAAATAGTAGCTAAGAGTTTTTGAGGGGTACCGGGCTATTCTGAGTTTTTTACTCTTTCAACATCTCGTTTAATACTCACTCAAATGAAAAAGGTAGGTGTTTTTTTGTTTGTTTGTTTTCATTTTGCCGATGACAGATCTGAAGCTTAGAGCCCAAGGTGATGTTGGAGTCAGGATTGTAACCCAGGGGATATGATTCCATTTCACTTTAGCATACTTTTAACCTTAGTGAATGTATGTGTGAATTACATACTGTTTCTAAATTCTAAGTAAATGTTAGCTATGCTGACTTTACTAAATTACATTTTACTATTAGTAATAAAACATTCTTTGTATTTATAATTAATTATTTTGAGCGTTTTTCCTTTAGGGCAGCCTTTCTCAACTAGCATTTTAGGGAGAGAATTAAGTACTAATGGTGAGTCTAATCTGGTGTACAGTAATGAGCTAGCTTATGCATTTAGAATTGTAATACTTATGTACTGTTCTTGGGATAACTGAGAACAAGAGTTACTCAAATTATTTTCTGTATCCTGTGGGTCAGCTGAGGATCCTTTGCTGAGAACTGCTGCCTTAGACTGTAAGGTCCAAGAGGGACCTTGTTGTCTTCTTTACCACTGTAGTTCCAGGTTAGCACATAGTAGGTGTTCAGTAAATGAAAAAAATATTTGAAAAGAAACCTTAAGTGTTTTGGAAGTGGATATGAGTTATTTGGATGTCTGTGATTTTGAAGGGTAAAGTGTAGGCTTTGATTTCGTAGAGACCTGTAGTCTTTGTCTTGTTGCTGATGACCCACAAGATCGATTTTTTTAATCTCCATAAATCTATCGACACTTTTGTAAAAGAAGCGTAATAATATCTGCCTCATAAATTTGTTATGGGGATTACTTGTATGTAAAACGGGCCTACCACAGCGCTTGACATCTGAGGCTGTCCCGGGTTAGAGTATTTGCTTTCAGACATTAATTTATTTGCAGGTGAATCTTCAAAGGAAATCTTTGTTGGGAATTCTTATGTGTAAATCTGAATCATAGCTGCCCTGGCCCTGCCTGCTAGTAACAGTTACCCTTTTTATTTCCCCTCAGACCACTAGGAGGATTTCTCTTATTTTAAACTACCTTTTTAGCATTTTATTTTAGCATGTTCAGAGAGCTTTCTGGGGCAGTCTTTCTTTTATCATTTTTTTCCTTCAACCTTATGTCCAACTTCTAGTACTAATTTGAGGATGATTTTCTACACACTTACACGCAATTGCTGTAATTTGCTGGCCACCATTTATAAAGTTAGACTTGTATTTATTTCATAGCTAAAATAATTGCAGAGGAACAGATCCCAACTATGGTAGATTGGTTTAGAGTTTTTGGGCTTTGGGGGTCTTGAGTCAAGAGATTATGTTTAAATATAAAAAGGTAACCCTTTAAGTCTAAATTTATCCTTAAGTTTAGCCAGAGCTGTGTGGGTAAAGTTGCTAGAGAGCTGTTTCTATACAAAAGAAAACAGCCTTCCTGCAGTGTAATGTCATCTTCAATGACCCTTCACTTTGGGAGGTGAGCCTTGGTAGTGATTTGCAGAAAGACTTCCTCCCCACCCGTTGGCTCATTATCATAACAATGAAACCTTTGAATTGCCTTCAAATACTAGTCCTAGGTTCAAAGTTAAGAATCAACTTAAAGTATTTTAATAATTAGGTTTGTCCTTTTAAAAAAAGTTATAAATCATTTAACATAAAATGCTAACCGTTCAGATTTTACTTAAATATAAAGAAACTGGGATAGAGAATTTTTTATGATACCCTGAACAGACCAGTAATAGATAAATGCTTCTTTCCCTCCTTCTAACCTGCTTTTCCCCTGCCTTACTTTTTTAAAATCGTTCCTGAGCTACAACTCCAACTTAGGGCTTTATGGACTGTGTTGTTTATGGCTGATTTCTTTAAATGGAATGGGTTGAGGACTTTATAAAAGTGGTTTGGCAAATCTTTTTGTTTTCTGTGGTGTTTGCGTATATTTATCAGTAGAGTTAGTACTACAGTAGAATGGCACCAAAGATAATGCCAGAAATTCAACTAAGTTTGATATTTGCCAGGATCTGAGGATACCCATCAAAATGGAAATCAAATGTGAAGGGGTTGGGAACCCAGTAAAATTCTTTACAATGCGAGAATTTTTGGAGGATGGAGGAAGTGCCTCAAATTGTGTACCTATTATAACTGTTGTCTGAGCCCCACTTTGTGTGAGGTTGCCACCTCTTATTTTGGCCATGATTTTTCAGTTAGATTTGGAAGGAAATCCAAATGTCAAAAATGTTTGCCATGTTTCTTTAGTTAATTTCACTCTTTTTGAAGTTGTATCTTGATCACTACAAACTGCATAGGCCAAAAGTGAACTTCTTTTTCATTTTTCCTCATGCTACTTCCTCTCTCTGACCTCTCCATTTCTTTTCATGGTATTGCCCTTCTCCTAAGTATCTTGCAAACTATAAAACTTGGTTTCTTTCCTTCTGCTGTTATTTCCACATTCAATCAATTACAGAGTCCTATCAGATAAAAGCTTTTTAGCCTGGAATTAGAGGCTCAGGCTGGCCCCAAACTACTTTTTCCATTTTTATCCTTCTTTATTTCTATATATGCGTCTCTTGTTGCATTTTTAATTATCTTGAAGATAGGACTGTTTTATTTATATAATCAGTCTCCATGATACCTTGTAGTAGTAGTCATGTACAGTCAATAGTTCGATTCGAATTAATGACTGTCCAAGTACATACATATTTTTCCATTCCCTAGAGTAAAACTCTGAAAATGGTCACTGACTATTATTGGAAGTTTGAGGTCTGTATGAGATATTATTTGCTTTTACTCTTCCTGTACTTTTGCACATTTGCATTTTTTTCTTTTACTTGCCTAGAGCACACTTCTTTCTGATTAAAGCTTATGTTTCTAGATCAAATGATGTGTTTCTCCTCTCTGCTTCTACCACTGTATTATAAACTGTATCATAAATGTCTGATGTCTTGTTTCACTGTAGCTTTATTCTAAGGTTAACTCCTTGAAGGTAGAATTTAGCATATGATCTGGTATATAAAATAGGACTGAGTACTGAATTGTTGAATAAAATATTCCATAAACAACACATAAGTTTTTAGTGTAGTGATTTCTTAGTTGGTTATCCCCAGTGCCTTTCTGAACTCTTCTTTGGGTCATGTTAAAAGCTGAAATCTGTTTCCTGTGACTAAGTATTTCCTTCAGTTATCCAGAGTGGGAAAGTTTTTTCCTTCCAGAGAGACTCCATGAGACATCTACATAGTATTCAGCATAGATTGAATATACAAGATGTTTACACATGGGATAATTCAGTTGGACCAAACATTCTGTTTAATATAGTCCGCTCACTCTACTATATAAAGCTCTTTTTTTGACTGCCAGAACTATGAATAACGTGAACTGAATGAAGCTACTAGTTTATTGTTGATGTAGTGCTTAGGATGCAGATATACATGGCTTTATTCTTTGGGTGTCAAGCATTAGGAAGTAGCAAATACTAGTAACAACTTGAATTGAGTAAGAAGATAAATGTAGTTTGGACACTTATTTCCCATCATTCTATTTTGCTCAGGTATACTTGGCTCCTAGTGCTAATGGTTTAAGACAAGTATTTTATTATTTCTTTTGATGCTATGGTTGCTGGCTTTTTTTTTTTTTAATGTTTATTTATTTTTGAGAGAGAGAGCAAGTGTGAGCAGCGGACGGTTGGGGGAATCAGAGGGACAAAGGAACCGAAGCAGGCTCTGCATTGACAGTAGAGAGCTCAATGCAGGCTCGAATTCACAAACTGCAAGATCATGACATGAGTCAAAGTCGACACTTAACCAACCGAGCAACTCAGGCACCCCTATTCCTCGTTTTGCCTGAGTTCTGTCATGTGGTTATATTCAGCTGGTAGCTTAGATGGTTGCCTGGGCTCAGCTGACATGGCTGGACCCGCCTCTCCATGTGGCTTTTCATCCTAGGCTTCTTCACAGCTTGATTATCTCACGGTTCCAAGAGAGCAAAGCTCTGTGGGCAGACGTGTAGTGAGCTTCAGTTTGTATCCGGTATGCTGATGTTCCACTGACCAAGGCAAGTCACATGCCAAGCCCAGAGTCAGTGTGGGAGGGGACTACACAAGGTAGTACAACTTCATGGAGTGTGCTGGGAGGCAAGCATAGCTTATTTGGAGCCAATGACGACTTTTTGGTTGTATATTTTTTTTTATTTATCTGTTTTTTAATGTTTATTTTTGAGAGAGAGAGAGAGAGAGAGCAGGGGAGGGCAGAGAGAGAGTGAGACATAGAATCCAAAGCAGCTTCCAGGCTCTGACCTGTCAGCACAGAGCCGGACGCTGGGCTCAGACCCATGAATTGTGAGATCATGATCTGAGCTGAAGTC
This sequence comes from Hyaena hyaena, assembly GCF_003009895.1. Lineage (NCBI taxonomy): Eukaryota > Metazoa > Chordata > Mammalia > Carnivora > Hyaenidae > Hyaena > Hyaena hyaena. The sequence goes on from NW_024080665.1 coordinate 2,738,065, forward strand.
AGATGCTTAACAGACTGAGCCACCCAGGCACCCCTGCCTTTTTTTTTTTTTTTGAGAGAGAGAGAGACAGACAGACAGACAGGGGAGGGGGAGGGGCAGAGAGAAAATCTCAAGCAGGCACCGTGCCTAGCATATTGATCTCACGACCTCGAGATCAAGGCTTGAGGACCAGGAGATCACAACCTGAGCCAATATCAAGAGTAGACACTTAAGCTTAACTAACTGAGCCACCCAGGGGCTCCTGGTTTTATACTTTAACCAGTATTAGAGATTGACAGTTTCATTTCATAATGTTGCTATGGAAAGACAGTGAAATGAAACTGTCTGGCATTAGGGTTCAGTATATTATATCTTGGTTGCTATAAGAGTAATTCATGTTTCCTAACTTTCCTTAGTCGTTTTGATGGTAGATGCAGAGGATCTTAGATCTGGAAGATAACTTCAGAGTCTCCTTTAGATAAAGAAATTGAGGTTCAGAGATGAGAAGGGACTTGTCCAAGGTCACACGACTAATGAGTGGTAGTGCTGGAGCCAGAATCTGGTCATTTGACTTGTTCTAGTTTTTCTTTTGACCAGTACTCACGGTATTCTCAACCCCAGGAGGGAGGTAGAATGTAGTTTGTATTCCAGGCAGGCCTAAGGAATTATTTCAAGGATTGGTCAGTATAGGTATCTATCATTAAAGCTAAAAATTTATCTTATCAACCTTACATCTCTTGGAGCCGGTTCCTAATTGTTGGTAGCATCTGAGTTAAGTGTTCTTTAGTGATAATGTGTGAGACAATATTTATCATTGGATTTTGCTATGTAAGCATTTTATATATGTGACTTCTGTGAGACAAGAACAACAGCAGAAAAGATATACAAACAATTATAAAATCCACATTTTAATCTATGTTCTTAGGTAGGATTTTTGAGAGGAATTTAAAAAATTTTGGATATTGATTTTTTTTATTGATTTCTAGGTCTTTTGCCCTGAAGTTTCACTATATGTAGCCATAGTTTAAAAATATTGAAGGCCTATTTTGATAAAATAATTTTCTTCTTCTAGAATTGGAGGCATATGCTGGAGTTATCAGTGCACTTCGGGCACAGGGGGATCTCACCAAGGAAAAGAAAGATCTTCTTGGAGAACTCTCAAAAGTTCTTAGGTAAATTATCATAAAAGTTTGTGAGACATGACTCTAGAAATTTCATTTTGAGGGGTTTTAGTACTTTTCACTCTCAAGTAGAAGACAGAGGTGTTCAAGTTGTTGGTGTTTAGATATCCCATTCCAGTTGTGGAGGCTTTGTTACAGAGAGTTACGTAATTTATCATTTATTCTGTAATTGGAAAAGGTTGAAGGCAGACTGTTTTAGGTTTGGGTCACCTGGGAAGGGGAGGTAGTTTTGACACGGGGGAAGGGACGAAGAGCTGGCGGCAACAAGATCTGAAGACCTAGATTGGCCTGGTGGCATTTGTTGGGAGGGAAGAAGGAGATACTTCTTAGTTGTTGTCTTAATTTATAGAAATGGGTGGTTTTATATAGTCATAGCCCTAAGGATAGTTTATCCCTTCAGCTTCCTGCTAGAGTGGCACTTAAATTTGCTAAAAAATTCTAGGGAATAGAAGTCTTGGCTACCTTGTCTTGATCCATTCTGACATCCTGAGCTTTTCAGAAAATATTCTGTTTTAACGGAAGTTACCTTTCTACATGTAAAACGATTTTGTCCTGTTCTTTTTTTAAATGAAAATAGGGAAGAGGCTTTTCCAATATAGTTGACATTAATTTGGGGTTTAAATTTATTTTATTTATTTATTTTTAAAATTTATTTTAAAGTTTTTATTTATCTGAGAGAGAGAGAGAGAGAGAGACACAATGTGAGCAGGGGAGGGTCAGAGAGAGAGGGAGACACAGAATCCGAAACAGGCTCCAGGCTCTGAGCTAGCTGTCAGCACAGAGCTGGACACGGGGCTCGAACCCATGAACTGTGACATCATGACCTGAGCCAAAGTTGGACGCCTAACTGACTGAGCCACCCAGGCGCCCCTAAATTTATTTTAAGTGAAATCCTTAATCTTACTGTCTTCATGTTTTAATAGTTTATATATTTTCTGTTTGTTGTTTATATTTCCTCGTAAATCTGCTTTCTAACCCTTGAAGTATTTTAGTCCATCTTATAGATTCAGTTTAAGCAGTAAAGATTACAATTGAAAAGTGATATTCATTTTATTGAGTATTTATGAATAGAATGGGGATAACCTTTTTTTTCTGCTCGTTTAGTATTAACCTTACATGTATTTAATCAGGGTCAGTGTAAGCACATTTTTACTGTAATGGTAACGTAATCTAGAAGACATACAGCTGAAGTATTGAGTAATAAGGGAGTAATGTCCTGGTGTCAAATCTCATAGCATATAGCCACCAGAAACAGATAGCTTATCTTGCCACCTTTGTTTCTTTATTGTATTCACTGAACATAAAATTATAGACTCGTAAGCTTTAGAAAGGACTTTAGAAGACTTTTTTCCACGTGCCAAAATCCTCTTAGTAACCTCGATTAGGGCCCATGCAGTGGCTGTTTGCATATTTAGATAACAGGAACCTCTGCTAATCTTGAACATGGTCTGACATTTCTGAGTGTTGGAAGTAATGACTTGATATCAGGCTGATTTGTCTTCCTATGATTTCTGATTTGCAACTAATCCTGCAGTTACACAGAATCAGTATAACCCTTTCCTATGATTTTAATTAAAGCATCTGAAGATGATATATATTAGGCCCCTGTCTGTATCTTGTCACAAATCAATCTTGTCCCCCCTCTTCCCGAAGCAGTATGTTGACTTAAAACATTAATAAACGTATAGAAAAGAGCTGCCTGCTTGGCAGAGTTCTATAATGGCTATTTTTTTTCATAGCATCTCAACAGAGCGCCACCGTGCTGAAGTTCGGAGAGCAGTAAACGATGAACGGTTAACAACAATTGCACATAAGTAAGCCATTAGTCATACAACCCCTGGTTTTTTTATTACGTAGTATAACATAGTTTTGAAACAGTCTTACTATTGTATAGCGATTCCTGAGTCTTTTATCTTAATAGTAATTATTTCTGGTCTCAGGGATCCTGACCATAGAGGTGTTAACTGTTTATTCAGTTGGTTATGTTTTTGCATTTGGTCAGGCGAGCTTTAAGTGCTCAGGTAAAATCCCACTACAGTGTAATCTCTGCATAACTAAAGGCCAGCACAGTCCAGCAGATGATTCACTTAAGGCAAAGTTCAGTAATAAAGTAGTATGCTCCCCTAATTCGACAGCCCCTGAGAGGTTCTTTGTAATGGTATTTGGTATGTATATTGCTTTATAAATAGGCATTATAATTTATTTTATAACTGACTTATATTTCATGTATTTTGAGATTCAGAAAAAAGATTGTAAAACTATATGTTCTGCTTTTTAAGAATTATGAATGTATCTTACTTAGTTTACGTTAAAAAGCCAACCAAATAAAGTTATAAAGGATTCTTATCAAAATTGTTTTCAGATCATTATAACTATTTGATAGATGGGGGTGGAGGGCGGTAGAGGACTCAGGGCAGGGATCAAACATTAGGAGAGTGCGTATGGAGACAGTGCCTCCTACAGAATAGAGAGGAACAGAAATGATCCTTTAAATGTTAACTCAGGATGACAGGAACATTTCAGAAAATAAGATACATTGCAGCATAACTCATTTGTTTTTTATTTGTATGTTTTAATGTGAAGTAAAACTAAAGGAAAAAATTCAGTGCATTTCCATAATGTGATAAATGGTGCGTTTAAACCAATTGGCAGCATTTGAATTCGCCCTGTAGATCCATTAGCTTCGTGTTGTGCTTTGCTGTTCCTCATTTTATTTAACTTATAAAATGGGGTGCTACCTTTTTAACCGTGTGGGTATTTGAAAGCTTAGGTATTTGAATTTTGAGGTTTTTCAATGGTAGGTATGTATGCACTATAGAAGTTTGGAATTTTTCCACTACAAATATTAAGTATTTGGTTGTCAGGCCAACATGGTTGAAATATTCAAATATTAATGTGTTCCTTCTTTAATTTGCTCTAAACGTTTGAATTGGAATGCTCTAAAAATAACTGAGCCTAGATTCTAATTTGAGAAGGTAATAGGGTGCTTATGTGCTAGATAATAAAGTAGCAAACAGTAGCTTACATTCAGAGGCACTTAGAGGCAAAGCTAGTACTTTAAAAGCATTGGAACAGTGTTGTGGGACAATTAGTTGTAAGTTGATGCATCAGTTTCATACTTAAAGGATAACATTTATTTAGTCTCCTTTTCCTTTTTTCCCCTTTAAAGAATGAATTTATCCTTATATTTGGGTGAAAGACCAAGTTACAGGTATGCAAATAGGTTATTATTATTTCAGGCTTTTTCTTGTATTTATTTCAAAATTGAAGCTCTCAATTATTCAGGGGCACATATTCCCATTTATGAATTAATTGTGCCCTCTGCTTTCCCTTCTCTTCCCTTCCTCCCCCTCCTAATACTGCCCACCCTTTAGCCATTTTGCTGCTTGGGAGTACCTCTAGCCAGAGGGTGGGAAGGGAGAGGAGGTGAAAATTGTAATTAGTCATTTTACTACTTGCTAGTTATCCTGAAAATGGTTTGGTGGAAGAATTTACAAGTATTTGCCAAAGTATTTTTGGATAATATGTGGATTTCTTTAATCTGTTTGACCTCTCCCTTTCCCTCCTCTCTCTATTAGCATGGATAATTGAGAGTTGGCTTTTATCTGCCTGTTTCCTTTTTTTCTCTCCTTTCTGATTTCTTTAATACATGAATTTAATTTTCTGAAGAGTTTACTTCAGCATATAATTTTAAGCTCTTAGGTCTTTCCATACTCCTGTTTTAATATTTTATGCCGTGGTTTTAGTTTGACTAGGTGTCGGATTTTACTTGTTAAGCCCAAGGGTCAGTGAGTGTGGAATGGTGAGGAAGGCATATATCCCGTATTTTCAACATCTCCTCTGCCCTCAGAAGTAGCACCAGAACCTAGATCCAAAGATTATTTATAGGAGAGCTTCATACTCTGAGCCTGAAAAAAGCAACTGGAGCCCAGGAGGGATGCATCTGAACTGACCGCATTCCCTTTCTCCTCTCCCATCCCTCCCCCACTCCAAACAGCAGCTTAGGCCAGAAGGAATGTGGTTAAAAGGTGAAGAGAAAGCCGAGAAGATTGAGCACAAAGGAGGTGGAAACAAAAGGAGCAGGGTGTCTGGGATCAAAGAAAAGCCTTGCTTATGGCTGGAAACATAAGACGTGTTTGTTATTTGGCACCATATCATTTATTAAGTTTGATACTCTAATTGGGTTTTGAAACATGTCAGAATATTATACTCTTAAAGCCTGGAGTGTCAAGGGGCTTCAAAATTTTTAATTGTGCCGTTCTTGCCAGCATTGTCTCGAGTGTTGAAAAGAAAGTGGACGTCTGGAATTACTGTTCTCTTCAACTCCTTCCCTATAAGTCAGACATTCATAGGATACTGTGTGACTTTCTATATGAGAGTAAGGATTTTTTGCTTGTGCTCTACACACCAAGGGATGTGAGGGCCAAAGTAGTTTCATTAGTATCATGTTAGATTTCTCAGGAAAGGGGCGAGAGCAAGGTTTCTATCCTCCCTTGCCATACTTAATATAAACAGAGAAGTGATCCTTATGTTGAAACTTAGGTATTACACGGAAGCCCTGGAGTGACAGGTTTACAGAAATCTATAACATTCAGTTTAGATGATTTGTGCAACTAATGCATACTCACACCCTCATTACTAAGCAAATAGGGATTTTTAAAATCTAATTCTAACATGATATTTTTTCACTCAAAAAACGTCTGAGCATGTTTGCATGAGTAGAAATTTGGAAGATTTCTAGATTTTTTTTTAAAAAAATCGCAGTTGTATCCTTTGCACTGCAAATTCTGTCCTTTCAATAGCAAATATTCATGTGTTTCAAATTATTAATCTTCCATAATTTCTGCCACCATTTAAACAATGCGCCAGGTAAGTGTAGACATTCCTTTTTTGTGTGTAAGCTCACCAAGCCAATTTTCTGGTGATATTCTAATAAAATGATACCAAAAGAGGAGTAAGCCAAGAAAATACTAAATAGTTTTTACAGCTTTTCCTTTGACAGTCAGCTGTAGCCCGTTTCGGTTTCTCTTTTCTGATTTACCATTCTCTGTTTCAGAACTAGTGTCAAATTGGAGATGATGTAACAATAATTTGCATTATAACAAATTGTGGAGTTAATTGGGGTTTTAGGAACTCCTCTTTCCCTTGTCTTAGGTAGGATTATGTTAAACAACTTGCAGAGTTCTTGTAGTAACCCAACTAAATTCATTAACTCCTAGAGATTCCTTTCTGAGCTGCATGTAAATCCTTCTCAAGTTGTAATTTATTTGTTCCATTCAGTGAAGGTTGGTAGTAATTAGACAACAGTGCCCAGTTAGTATAAATCAAAGACAAATATTAGACATAAAACACTTTTGAAAAATTGTATACCTTCTACTTGTCATGTGTCAAGTTAACGTCAGTAGTATGATGTATGCTTGTTGAAGGAAATGTTTAGTGGCTGTGTGACCTTAGGGAAGTTATTTAACCTCTCAGTGACTCAATTTCCCCATCCACAAAGTGGAGATAATAATATTACCCATTTATTGAGAGAATTATATGAGTTAATGCATAGAAAATGTTTAAAGCAATGCCTGACATAGAGTAAGTGCTTAGTTGATATTAACCACCACTACCACCACCATTGTCATCATCATAATCATCTCCTTACCCACTAACAAGGGCTTTGTGTATGGTATGTAAATATGAAGAATCACTGGACATTCAGAATCTTTTTTTTTTTAATTTTTTAATGTTTTTATTTATTTCTAGGAGAGAGAGAGAGAGAGACAGCGTGAGCAGGGGAGGGTCAGAGAGAGAAGGAGTCACGGACTGAAACAGGCTCCAGGCTCTGAGCTGGCAGTCAGCACAGAGCCTGACGCGGGGCTCGAACCCACGAACCGCGAGATCATAACCCAAGCGAAAGTCGGATGCTTAACCGACTAAGCCACCCAGGCGCCCCTAGAATCTTAAGCCCTAGATTGGGTTGTAGAATCTTTGGTTTGGAAAAGGTGGAGAAATATTTCTGACTTGGTAAAGAGATTGATTAATTGATTCTGGGTGAATTTTAAACTTTGACACTAATCACTAGGAGAAGTGACACAACTACTTTTTGTGGAGTCAAATCAAGACAAGTGACACAACTCTCCTTTCATGTTTCAACCATATTTCAGTTGGATTCCTAGGATAAAATTTGCTCAAGAAGTTAGAGTAGAGAAACAGAATAGTGTCCGCTTAGGGGTATAGTTCAGTGGCCTCAAATACTTCTTAGAGTGAAGAGTGGTATAAGTAAAATTAAGTTAGTGACACGTTTCTTCCAGTAACCTCAGATCTAGTCTGTTTTTTAACAGGAAGCATACTGATATACCACATTGTCAGTGATACATGCAGTGATGTATATATATATATCACATATATATCACATGCAGTGTATATGTATATATACATATGGCCCTTTACTATCCCTCCATACTTGGTCTCCCTCGTTTACTGCCTCAGTTTCCCTTGTTTGAAAGCCTTAGAACCTCTGGCCATGCAGGCAGTTAGATAATTTTGCAAAGGTTCAGTGAATTCTATCCTTCATTGTTATGGAAAATCTAATTTTAAAAATTAATGAGTACGTTTTACCTTTTTAGCTGACTTGCAAAATTAAGTTCTAAAAGTTAGTAGATATACTAGTTTTCATAAGCAATACTAGATTTAAACTAATGAAAATGACATCAATATTTAGAAGGCATAGGAAAATTTTTCATAGTTTCATTTGTGTTAATTCTAAGATTCAGATAATAGAACAAAATATGTAAGAATTTGAGTGTGTGTGAAATCCCTTGAATTCTGATAATTATTCATAGTTTTGATTTTGCTTGCTTAAAGTAAAGCCTCTCCTATTCACTCAGGATACTTTTGATAATTTCAGAAGTTATATTTGCTTGAGAAAATAGTTGACTCATTTTTAGTGATTGAGAACCCTTGTAGCAGCGTTTTCTTTTTTGTTTAGTATGTCTGGACCTAATAGCTCTTCAGAATGGTCCATTGAAGGTCGTCGATTGGTCCCACTGATGCCCCGGTTGGTTCCCCAAACCGCCTTCACTGTAACAGCTAATGCTGTTGCCAATGCAGCTATCCAGCACAATGCGTCTCTTCCAGTGCCTGCAGAAACGGGAAGCAAGGAAGGTGAGTAGAAAACTATTTCTGTGTGTAGAGAGAACTTTTCTCAGGTTCTTCAAGAAAAGTTGTTTAGATTTTCATCTGTTTTTAATCCCACTGGTTGAAGGTTGCAAAACATAGTGAGCAACTCTTATTCTGAAACTAGAAACTGCCAGGTTTTTAGTCTCAGCCAAAATGAAATCTCTTGTTTGTTCTAAGTGTGATTTGTATTAATAACAAAATTGCAAAAAGCCTTCTTGGAATGAATTTTTGGTATCAATGTGTCTTTTTAGAAGTGGATAAAAGAGCTTAATGGGTGACATGGAAAATATATGATAGAAGTCATTTACCTGCTGGAGAAAGATGCCTAACTGATTACTTAGAAAAATAAAGCTCTGTTTTTATCTTCTGAAATCAATGGCATATGGTACTTCTCTGTTCTAGTCAAGCGTTCTGAATTCTTTAGGGATTACCTGGCAGATGGGGAAGGCTTTCTTCATGTTACTTAATCTAGTAATTGACACATGCTTTAAAAATTCTTGAATTCTCTTGAAGCCACCAAGAGTAATATTACATTCAAGAGTGCATATTTAGATGGATTCTAGTAGCTTAGTTTGGTGTTGCTTGAAAATAACCCTGAAGATGCAATTGTCAGATTACTGTGGGGAATTGTCTTTTCTTGACTGGCAATGGGTTGTGGAGCGGAATAAGACACTCTTCATGCATGCCAGGCTCTTTTTTAGGCTGAAGGAAGCTATATTTAGAGACAATCCGGTATTAATATGCAAGCTTGGCCTGTGTTGAGTTTCTGTTTCCTTTGTTGTAGGAGAGGTATCTTTCTTCTCTTCCCACTTTTACCTTTTCCATCCACCAACTTTGTGGTAGAGTGAAAAGAATATAGGATTTCCAGTAGTCAAATCTGTTTCAGAGTCCTAGTTAGCCATTTCTTAGTTGTGTGATGTCCAGCAACTCTGTGAACCTTAAGGTTCCTCATCTTTAAAATGAGCATGTGGTGTTGTGAGAATTAGTGATAACACATGGAAAGAATTTAGCATAGTGCATGGAACTCAGTAAATGCTGCCTATGAACAATTCGTGCTTGTTATTCAAGAAATTGACATATGATGTTGTCATTACTTGAGGTGAGTTAGTGTTGAACTGCTTCGATGGCAAGGGACTAGTAAGTTGTTTCACAATAAAGTGATCTTGCCATGGTCTCCACCCACCCCCCAACCCGCCCCCAGTAACCAATTTGGAAATTGCTATGGTTAGGGAAAAATTATCAATCACTCCATCATTGGTGCTGCTATCACTGTTAGAAGGGAATACAAGTATTTGCCTTTTGTCTGTCTCCTTCCATGAATGGAAAATTATTTTTATTTTCTTTGTAACTGTGCTCTTCTCCATTGGCAGTGTCACCTGTAGACAGCTATTAAATACTTGAGGAAAACCCAGTGAAATGATGATTTTCAGAAAGGTTATTATACCTTTTAATTTAATGGACCTAATGGCCTCTGACTTCTGATCACATGAAAATGTTAAAATTGGCCTGCAGTAAAAAAATAATTTTTCTGTATATGCGTGGACAGTTTTGGTGAAAGTTAACAGCAAACTTTTTTATCGTTCTTCAGTAGTGGTTTGCTATTCCTACACAAGTACCACGTCAACCCCAACCTCTACCCCTGTTCCAAGTGGCAGCATAGCAACGGTTAAGTCTCCAAGACCTGCCAGTCCTGCCTCCAATGTAGTTGTCTTGCCAAGTGGAAGTACTGTTTATGTCAAAAGTAAGTGATATTCTCAGTGTTATCAGGGCCATCTTGGCTAAATGCTGCAACATAGGCTCTGATTAGATCTTCCTTCCTGGATTAAATCATCGGTCCACTGGCTATTAGCAGTGGTTAGTTTTTGAAGGTTCTAAAGAATTCCTTTCTCTACACGTGACTAGGTATATATTGCTTTTTAATCAGTTCTGGGGGCTGAGAAATTACTTCTTTTTTGTTCTCTGTGGGAAATCTGCCTTGAACTATCTTTCACGAATTCACTTGTTTTTGATTGTCCTGGAATAGAAATGGGAATGGAAACTGATGAAATGTGCTTATGTGATTTATTCAGTGTTTGCTCCTATAATTGTAATCTTCGTAATGTTTTTTAAAAAATTGTTTAGGTAATATATCATCCAACTGTTAGATTCAGTGATGCATTCTAGAGAGCCCATCTTTTATATTTCTAGTTGACTATAAGTTTTTGAAGTTTATTTGGAGTTTTTAACCCTCCCCCCCCACCCCCCCCGATTCATTTCTGTGGAGCAGTTTAATGTCCAGGTCATTTTTTGGTTTTACTGCCTGTTATAACAATATTGTTTTGATTGTGTTATCAACTGGAGAGTATTTGAAAATGAAAATACTTGATTTTCATTTTCTCAATATAGTTATAAACTTGATTTCTTTATAACTTTTAGATGTAGAGTTTGCTGTTTTAGGAATGATTTTAGGTCATTGTCAACCTTGTTTAAATTAAAGTCTAAAAATTGAAGGCGTGAAGACGTATATTTTATTAACAATTCCATGAGTCATGCTGTACACTTTTTTTTATGTCTGCTCTCTAGAGATTTCCTGCGTATGTTGCAAGGTTTTATATTTCTCACTTGATTTTTTTTTAAAGTCTACAAAAAGAGTTGAGGCTTTAGTTCATAAAGAAAAAGCTAAAATTTTGAAATTATTAAGGTTGTATCTGATTTCTGCAGATTTAGCCAAGGTGACTGTAAGAGATCTATTTTTTTTAATTATTTTTTTTTAAGTTTATTTACTTATTTTTGGTAATCTCTACACCCAACGTGGGGCTTGAATTCATGACCCCAGGATCAAGAGTCACATGCTTTTCTGACTGAGCCAGCTGGGTGACCCAAGATCTATTTTTTTACCTTTTTTTAAACATGGAAAGTGGGGGACACCTGGGTGGCTCAGTCGGTTAAGCCTCCGACTTCAGCTCAGGTCATGATCTTACTTATAGTTCATGAGTTGGAGCCCCACATTGGGCTCTGCACTGACAGTGTGGAGCCTGTTCACAGTCTCCGTCTCCCTTTCTTTCTGCCCCTCTGCCTGTCCCCCGTTATGTGCTCACATGCTTTCTCTCTTTCTCTCTCTTAAAAATAGTTAACATTAAAAAAAAATTGAAAGGGAATCTCAAGATGAAGAAGCCTTTTCACATAATATGCAGTTTGAAATAATAGGAAGTTTATTGCTTTATTCTGAGAAGTCATACAGGCAACATTAGTTTGAGATATAAATATTGATTAATCTAGCTTCATATGTGCAAGGCACTGTACCAGGGAAACAAACCAATAAGTCTTAGTCATTGGCCTCTGGGAGCCCCTTAAAAAGGGGAGATGTGCAGGCTGATAGACACATTGCCATGGGGTAAGTGAAACAGAAGAGAATATACAAAGTGCTTAAGCTCAGAGGAGATGTGGATTCGCTTTACTTAGAGGAGTAAGAGAAAGAAAACTTCACTGAAGAGAGATGGTTTACAAGATGGTAATTGCAGGATGATAAAGAGGTCATTGATGGTAGGTAGTATAATAGTAGACCAATAGAGGCTAAATGGTTAGAATGTGGTAAGGTGGCTTTGGGGAATGGTGAGCAGTTCAGTGTACCAGGATTCTAGGAGGGCACAGGGTTGGGTGGAACAGGCTCAACTTGACCCTTAGACAATGTGGGGCTTAGGGACACAGACTCTCTGTGCAGTTGAGAATCTGCATGTAGCTTGACTTCCCAAAAACTTAACTACTAATAGCTTATTGTGGGCCAGAAGTCTTACTGATAGCATAAACAGTCAACTAACATGTGTTTTGTTTATGTGTTATATACTGTTTTCTTACAATAAAGTAAGTTGGACAAAGAAAATGTTCCTGAGAAAATCATAAGGAAGAGGAAAGAGAAACATTTACAGTACTGTATTGTATTTATCAAAAAAAGTCCACATGTTAGTGGACCTGTGCAGTTCAAACCCATGTTTGAGGTCAACTGTATTGTGTTCTTAGAAACATATAGAACCTTGAATGATGTAGTGATGATTTAAGTACCTCATCTTGTAGGGAGATAAAAACTACTTAAGGATTTAAGGTAAGGTATTGGCACAATTAGATTTGAGATTCTATATAACTGGCAGTAGGATGGAGGGTAAAAGTGGAGTGATTGGAAGCAAGGGCACCGTTTAGGAGTTTGCCAAAATACAGGCAGGAGATAGGAAGGCCTGATAGAGCCACAGGGTTAAAGAAAGGAGGAAAGGCATTCAGAGAAGACTTCTGAGGGAGGATTGCTAGGACTTACTGTTTGATTGGGCCTGAGGCAGAGGGGGAGAAGTCAAGGAGGACTGGCGACACAGAGATATAAAATGAAGTCTAAAATGCGAGGTTAGATTGTGATAAGTACATCAAAATTTTCATTGCCTTTCAGGTGTTAGCTGTTCAGATGAAGATGAAAAACCCAGAAAACGAAGGAGAACAAATTCTTCTAGCTCCTCCCCCGTTGTCCTAAAGGAAGTCCCAAAGGCTGTTGTTCCGGTCTCAAAGACGATCACTGTGCCTGTGAGTGGCAGTCCCAAGATGAGCAACATCATGCAGAGCATTGCCAACTCCTTACCGCCCCACATGTCTCCCGTGAAAATAACCTTCACCAAACCATCAACACAGACAACAAACACAACCACACAGAAGGTATGTGGGGGAGGGAATGTCTCTCTGCCAGTTGCTGTTTCCATCTCTTTCAGGCAATATGATTCAGATTTAACAAACATGCTCTGAGTGCTTACTATGTGCTTGGCATTATGCTGGGAATATTCAGGTCTCTTTAATTCTGCACAGAAAGCTTTGGGATAGGCATTATTATTTCACTTTTTGTGGATGAGACTCAAGGAAGTCAAATGATTTGCCTAATATGGCACAGATAGCAGCTCTCATACTCCGAAGTCTTTTGTTCTATTTTATTATTGTAATGCCATATGGAAAAAATTAAAATGTAAGATTTTTTAACCTGTATTTGGGGTAGTTTTACCTTTAGGAACTCAGTTTTTTCTTTGCCAGAGTAGCAAAGTTGTCAGAATTGAGTGTTTCATAGAAGAAAGGAAGGATATGATTAAGTGATTATTGTTGCCTTCTTTTTTTATTCTTTGTATGCTAACATTCGTTCTTTCCTAAACTCTTCTCAGTATATTCAGATCATCAGAATTCTGTCAGTTTTATGTTACTAACTTTCCACGCTGATCTGGATGCTGACAGCACCCTAGGCTTGTTGCACACCAATATTTCTGGGATTCCCCTTCACCATCATTCTGATCTTCTTCCTTCGTTTATTTACTCATTTGCTGGAACATCCTCTGGTAGCTTCTTGGTGTGTGAGTGGATGGAAGGTAAATTGTTTGAGACCTTGTATTGGTGGACTGAAACTTTATTTTACTCTCTCACTTTCTTGATGACTTAAAGTAGTATTTTAGGCTGGAGGTAATTTTTCCTGAGAATTTTGAAGACATTGCTCCATTGGCTGTTGGCTTCAATATTGTTTTTGAGAAGCCCCAATGCCATTGTAATACCCTCTTTTTCTCTTTGAAAACTCTTGGGTAACTTTCAGAGTTCTGAAATTTCAAGGTAATTTTCCTTAGTGTGGGTCTTTATTTTATCCATTGGGTTGCACATTCAGGGGCCACTTTCACTCTAGACACTCCTGTCCTTCAGCTCTGGGAAATTTCTTGGATTATTTCCTAGATTTTTCTGTGTTCTCTCTTTTTGGATCAACCATTCAGGATGTTGAACTGCCTGGATTCATCCTTTAGCTTTCCTATCTTTTCTCATTCGCATTTTCCATTTGTTTGTTTTTTTCTTTCTACTATAATGTAGTTGTTAAAAGCCTGGAGTTGGGGACACTTGGGTAGCTCAGTTGGTTGAGTGTCCAACGTCAGCTTAGGTCATGATTTCACAGCTCATGAATTCGGGCCCTGCATTGGGCTCACTGCTGTCAGTGCAGAGCCCACTTTGGACCTTCTGTCCCCCCCTCTCTCACTGCCTCTTCCCCACTTGTGCTGTCTCTCAAAAATGAATAAACATTTTTAAAAAATAAATAAAAGCCTGGATTTTGGAACTAGGCTTTCTGAATTTGAATCCCAGTTTTTGCCACTTACTGGTTTTGTGACTGTGGGAAAACTAAATTCTGGAGTTAAGTTTTCTCATTTGAAAAATAGGGAAAACAGTATAGGGTTTTGGGGTATAAATAAGGTAATAAATGTAAAACTATTAGAATAGAGCCTAGCACATAGTAAATGCTCTGTAAGTATTACTTTCTTTATCCTTTAATATTATCCTTCGCTACTTCTCCGGATTTGTCAGTTTTGCTATCATACTTTAAGTTTCTAGTAGCTCTTTTCTTGATCTCTGAAAGTTCCTTTTTTTTTTATAGCATCCTATTTCATAAAATCACTATATTCTGATCATATTCGTGACTTCTTTTGATGTTTTCTTCTTTCATGTTTTCTCTCTTACCTGTAAGTTCATTTATTTGTTTTGATCTCTGTTTCATTTCAGAATTTCCTTAAATGCTGGCTGTCTGCTTATATTTGATCATGGGTGCTAAAATTGACAGAAAGCTGTTATGTGTAGGGTGGAGCATGTTGGCTGGTGGTTCTCATTGTAGGTTGACCTAGCTGGGCTGTTGTGTTGAGAAAAACCCATTACCCTTTCACCTCTATCAGTTATCACTCTCATTTCCTCAGAGAAGAATTTTCCAGTCTCCTTCCTAGAGTAGTGGTAAGTCAGCTTGTCAGGATTTGGGGGAGTAAATGGGAGGGACCAGGCTGGAGAGTCTCACCATTCAGTATATCGACTTTACTAACCCCTCTGTAGCACAGCACTCATTCCCTCAGCCCAGTGTTCTAAGATTACCTTGGATTCAATCTCTCCTTTAAGACAATAAATTAATTCCTTTAGGATGTGGGAGGATAGCTGTGGATCTCAGTGCTGCTTAAATAGATTTTCAACGAATTTTCCTCTCTCTAGTGCCACTTTTTTTCCCATATAAGATGTAACTCGTGCTCTGGGGGCTCCTGGATGGCTCAGTCCATTAAATGTCTGACTCTTGGTCTCTGCTAGGTCATTGATCACAGGGTTGTGAGTTCAAGCCCTGCATTGGGTTGGGCTCCACACTGGGTGTGAAGCCTATTTTAAAAACAAAATAAAACTGGCTCGTGCTCTCTATTCCTTAATCTTTCTGGGGATCTCTAGTTTCCCTCTTTGAGAGTATATTTGATTGATTACTACTTGTCTGTTTTCCAGTTTACAAACCTTCACAGCTGTTATCTTCTTCCTAGTTTGACCTTATGGGTTTATGTGCCTCTTCCCCTTTAAGAAAAAAAAAATCTCTCGATAATGTTTTAGAGGCATTTTTGGGGAAGGAATGGTGGTACATTCTTGTCTTCAGCAGGTGGTCTTTACCACTTTTTGAATCTTAAGATTCATGATAACTTTCATTTAAAGAACCTCCTTGAGTTTCCTGGAAAGCTGCTATTACATAATACATGAAAAATTATTTTCTTAGTAAACTAGAAGTAATAGTGAGCTGATCTGTGGAATATAATTCTGTTTTAGGATGAAGCAGTATGGTGTAGTGTTAAAATCAAGCAAGGATTTTTGTAGCCAAAGAGGCCTGGGTTGGAACCCCCAGCTCTTCCAGTAGGACCTGAGATAAATTAGTCTTTCTGAATCTGTTTCCCATCTGTAAGATGAGAATAATGCCAATCTTAAAAAGTTATTGTAAGGATTAAATGAGACTGGGTATTTTATTTTCTTTATTATTATTTTTTAAAGTTTATTTATTTTGAGAGCACGAGTCAGGGAGGGGCAGAGAGAGAGGGAGAGAGAGAAAATCCCAAGCAGGCTCTGTCTGCACTGCCAGTGAAGAGCCCAGTGTGGGGCTCAAATCCACAAACCATGAGATCATAACCTGAGCTGAAAGCAAGAGTCAAGTGCTTAACCGACTGAGCCATCCAGGTACCCTGAGGCTGTATATTTTAAAGTGCAGCAATAGGTACATACTCAAAAAAAATTAAGTCCCTTCCCATGCTGATATTTTACATAAAGCAGCGTTTTATTTATTTGCATTGTTGAGAAAGAGCTCTTCCAAAAAGTGAATTCATCAGTAAACTGAAACTTACTCCTTAATGTATAGAAATTGACTATTTTTGACGACTTTTTAAATGTTAACACTGAACATAATTCTTGCGTTTGATGACTCCAAGGTAATCCTGAATATCACTTTCCATACAATATTATAATATAGTTATTGCTTTCTGGACTAGCCCTATATTAAGTGTTATCAGCCTGCTATACTCTGAGTTTATAAGTCTACTTACTATAATTTTTTACTGCCTTTTTTTTGCTGGGATTTATTTTATCAGTAATTCTTCTATCTTCCCCCTTCTTTTCTATTCTTTTGATTTGGTATTTGGGAAATAGTGTAGCAGAGTTATAGTTAAAATGGCACCCATTTCCCATCCATGTCTTTCTGTTCTCTTATTCTATTTTATTTCTATTTGTTATACTCATAACTAGTTAACATCATATTACATATTTGTTCATTTCTTATTTCTTCCGTGGATGTTGTTGACTTTATCTTGTTCATCACTGAATTCCCTAGTGTTTAGAATAGTTCATGAAATATAGAAGGTCTTAATTCATGTTTGTTGAATGAATGAATGAACAAACAAATGAATAAATAGATCTGGCTCTGCTACCTTTCTTGAGCCTCAGTTTCCTTATAAAACAAAGATAATAGAACTTACTTCCTAGAGTTTTTGGGACAATTACATGAGATGATTCATGGAAAGTACTTAACATAGTGTATATGGTAAATGCTTAGTAAATGTCAATCTAATGTTATTAACTATCTAGTCTTCTTTGGTAGACATATATAAAAATACTTGCAAAAGATGGAAGGTTCACCAGTAAATAAAGCTGGCAGGGTTTTTTTTTGTTCAATAACTTTCTCATTATTTTTGTTGTTTCTTCTGAATTGCCAGTTGAGAATGGATAGTTGATGAGGTCATCAGACAAATAATGCATGTTAGAGGGCATATTTATCTCCAAAGTCCTATATGAACCATACCGTGAGATTCCAAGCTCAGAACCTTAGACTTGTCCTACTGTACCTAAAAATAAGCATTTAAAACAAATTAAATTAAAAATAAGACTCATTCATTCTACAAATATTTACTGAGTATCTACTATGTTCTGGAGGCAAAACTCTGCTCTTTTACTTCATTTGTACTCAGTGCCGTTTAGTTTTGTTATTTCATGGACAAGCTGCGTGTGGTAGTGCTATTAAATACTCTTTGGGATTTTTGTTTTTTTCTTTTTCTTCTGCTGAATAATTGGATTTCTTTGAAATCTCTGTAAGGCTATTTTCATTATTGCATTCACCTTGGATTTCTCACAAATCCTGTGTAAGTCAACTTAGGAATTATTTTATATTAAGTATATTTATGAATTTGTGGACTTGATTCAAATTCGGATAGGTCATATATTTTCAGGATAGACAAATTTCCACCTATGTTAATGTGGTGCCTTCATTTTGAGTATAACATTGGTACAGCACTTATATAAACAAAGCAACAAAATACAGCTTTATGCTTTCACGTGCTTGATTGATATTTTTCATTTTATCCTTAGGGTGCAAGTCCCAGCACTCTTAAGGAGTTTTTGTGAGTGCTAGAAGGTCAGTAATTTGAATTATGGCCTGAATAAACACTGTTTGGTTCACTTGGTTTCAAAATCCCTTGATTTCCCCTGTTGTAATAAGTAACTTTAAAGTACAAGTAAATTTTCTTTAAGGTGGATCTCTAATTTTGGATAACCCCTTTTCAGATCAGAAATCAACATTCAGACTGAAATCTCAAATATGTTTTATCATTTGTATCTATAACCTAAAACATGCTCTTAAAAGACTTCTAGGTTTACTTTGCTGAAATTTTATCTTAATGTCAGAAACCTACCTGCATACTCTAATTTTAAAATGGGAAATATTTCTCACAAGGGTGAATGCTTCTCCTTCCCTTGCCCATGACAGACATTGCTAATTGACTGTGGCATACTTTCCTGCCAAGCCTTGGTGAATCCTTATCTGTGCCACAGTCCTTCTAAATGCTGTTCCAGAAAGCTACTGCTGTTAGTTCAGAATTGGCAAATGTGAATCCTAATTGCCATTATGACTATAATTGGTTTGTCTATGGTAATAGCTATGAGTTCTTTGGATTCTTAGGGGTATCAGAATTTGGGAAAAAGCTATGTAACATTTTTTAATGAAACAAAAATAGAGTATATTAAAATATATTTCCAGATTGAAATGATCTATAATACCTGTATTGATATCTTTTTAACATTTATTAAGTAGTAATAGTAAGCTAATAACTACTGCTTGTTGACTGCCAAATATTGACCACCTGCTATGTGCCTAGCACTATGTTAGATGCTTCACATCATTATCTCGTTCAATCCTTGTAATGGTTTGCAAGGTAGGTATTATTATCCCTATTTTATAGATGAAAATCGGAGCCCAGAGATTTTAACATGTCCTGGGGCCTGCCATTTGTCAGTGGCTGCAGCAGGATTAGCTCAGGTTCATTTGACTCTTAAACTTCTGAACTTTTTACCACCATATTAGTCTACTTCTCAGTTTATGTGGTGAATTATGATTGTTTTTGTAATAATGCTATATAGGTATTTGCTGATCAAGTCTATATAGAAGTATGCTAGTCAACTCTATATAGCTGTTTGCTGGTCAAGACTTAGATTTTCTATCCCTCTTGACTTGTCAAATAACTAACAAACTGCAGTGTAGTTACATCTTATAATTTTCTGTGACAGTACAAATATATAGTGATGATAGAGTCAAAGTTTCTTTGAAATGTAGATACTGAGTACGGACATAACTCAGTAAATTTTGACTGACATAACATTGGGCCTTCTTTAGGACTAATGTGAAAATGAAAGAGAATTTCTCCCTTAATTTCTTTGGATTTTTTAAAACAATTTTCTGCATTAGGTCGGTAGAGGTAATTTTGGTGAAAGAAGAAAAAGACACTCTGCTCTGTTTTGGGTATCACCATACCGCCATTATACTCCCCCAGAATAAAACTGATACTATAGATTTGTAAATGATTTTTGTGTTCTCATCTGTAAAATGGGGATAATAATAGCATCTGTGTCATAGGTTTTGGGGGAATTTTAAATTAGCCAATGCACATTAGCTCTAGGAGTTCATCTTGATTCTCTTATTTTCCTTAGGCCTACCATATCTCTGCTTCAACAAGTCCTATTGACTACCTCTGAAAAGAATCTGAATGTGATCACTTCTCTTTATTTCCACTACTAACACCCCAGTTCAAGCAGCCTCTATAATTTCTTCCTGGTCTACCGCAATAGTTTCTTTACTAGTCTCACTGCTTCCATGCTTGCTGTTCACCACATAGCAGCTAGAATGATCTTTTAAAATATAAATCAACTGTTGTTGTTTCCCCACTTAAAATTCTCCTATGGCTTCCTATTGTGCTTAGTATAAAATTTAAGTCCTTTACTCTGGCTTGTAAATTTGATATGGCCCCTACTTACTTTGCCAACACCTCTTGCTCTATATTTTTTTTGTTACATTGACTTTCTTTCTGTTTTTCAATACATCCAGCTGATTCCCACTTTAGGTCCTTTGCTCCACCCTGTTCTTTCTCATCTGAAGTGCTTTACCTCCCTATGTCTTTTAAACTTTTCCAGCCATGCAGGTTAACCTTGAAGTCTCTTTCCTGCCTCTTTTTTTTCCCCCTCCATTTCCTGTATCAAGCTATATGAGCAAATCCTATTGGTTTTACCTTTAAATATGTTTAGAATCTGTTTCCTTTTCACCACTTATGCTACAAGTGATCCTCTCTCCTTGGTTTAATCCAGGAACATCCTTACTTGTCTCCCTGTTTCTACTCCCTCTTCCCTACTATACTTTTCATCTAACAGATACAGTAATGCTTTTTTGAAAAATATTTTTGAGAACTGTTTTAGATTTACAGAAAAATTGAGAGGATAGTACAGAGAGTTCTCATATACACTGCACTCAGTTTCCACTGCTCTTAACATTTTATATTAGTATGGTATATTAGTTATCATTAATGAACTAGTATTGATGCATTACGATTAACTAAAGTCCATGTTATTAGGTTTTTTTACCTATTGTCTTCTTTATCTTTCAGGATACCACAGTACATTTACTTGTTATGTCTTCTTAGGTTCCTCTTGGCTGTGAAAGTTTCTCAGACTTTTCTTGTGTTTGGCAGTTTTGAAGAATATTGGTCAAATATTTTATAGGATGCCCCACAACTGGAATTTATCTGATGTTTTTCTTATGATTAGACTAGGGTTTTGGGTTTTCGGAGGGAAGGCCACAGAGATAAAGTGCCATTTTCATCATCTCATGTCAAGGGTATATAGTATCAACATGAGCTTATGTCCTATAGTCCCCCATGACTTCCCTGATTCTGTCTCCTGCTACTTTCTCTGTCATAAACACTAATCCTGTTCATAGGTCCTTGAAGTTTATTGAATATACCAAGCTTGCTTATGCCTCGGAAATGCTTCCTGTGCCATTGGACACGCTTCCTCAAGGTGGCAACATTGCTCACACCCCTGCTTCTGGTTTCTGCTCAACTGTTACCTTATCAGAGAATTTATTCAATACTTTATAAAAAAAATAACACAGTGCTCCTAATATTTTTTCTTTCTTACCCTGCTTTATCCTCTCTTCCATTTTCTACATCGCATATATTTACTTTTCTAATTTGTTTATGATTTCTCTCCCCACCTATTAGAATTTAGCTTCATGAAAGTATGAACTTTGTCTGTTTTGTTCATTCCACTATCCCCAGCATCTAGAACCATGCCTGGCACATAGTAGATGCTCAACAACTATTTATAAATGAATGATTATCCAAGTTACTTTCTAGTAACATTGTGCCCATTATACTCCCTAAGTAGTATATTGAAATGCTTATTTCACTGTATCCTGTACAGCATTGAACTTTGTTTTTAAAAATATTTGGTTGGTAAAAATTGTTTCTTTTAAATACATTTTGACGATTACTAGTAAAGAAAAGCTTTCATATATTTTTAGTTGTATATTTCTCTTTGATGAATTGTTTCTTCATATTTCATAAGCTATTTTTGAATTATATGTAACTTCAGGTCTAGCTACATTAGCAGAATAGTAGGTACATGAAAATAACTTATTTTTCCTTCCTTAGGTTATTATAGTGACCACATCACCAAGTTCAACCTTCGTGCCCAACATTCTCTCCAAATCCCATAACTATGCAGCAGTCACTAAGCTTGTACCAACATCAGTCATTGCTTCTACAACCCAGAAGCCACCAGTGGTTATAACTGCTTCACAGTCCTCCCTGGTCAGTAGTAGCAGCAGTGGCAGCAGCAGTTCTACACCGTCACCTATTCCTAATACAGTTGCAGTAACAGCTGTGGTCTCTTCCACACCATCAGTCGTCATGTCAACAGTAGCACAAGGTGAGTGGTGATCCACCATGTAATCCTGTCCCTGTGGTATATGGAATTTTGAAGAAAACCGTGTAGGTGTATTTTTCTGCCTTGGGTATGAAGGTCCCTGCTTTTGATCAGAAATGACCACTCCTCTTCCCCGAGTTTGAGAATGTCAAGATAGTTTGTTACTGTTTTCTTATACTAATGTGCTTACTCCAGGATATTTTTATTCAAATGCATAGTATGTAGTCGCCTAGGCAATTAACATTCGCAAAATGTAAGTTACCTCTGTCACAACAGATTTCAAAGTCATAATAAGCAAATACCTTGAGTATAATGAAAGTTTTATTTAGTTATGTATTTTAAGGGATTTTTGTTATTAAAAAAAAAGAATTTTAATGTTTGTTTTTGAGAGAGAGAGAGACAGAGCACGAGCAAGGGAGGAGCAGAGAGAGAGGGAGACA
Source organism: Hyaena hyaena (assembly GCF_003009895.1). Lineage (NCBI taxonomy): Eukaryota > Metazoa > Chordata > Mammalia > Carnivora > Hyaenidae > Hyaena > Hyaena hyaena. The sequence goes on from NW_024080665.1 coordinate 2,760,380, forward strand.
CAGAATCTGAAGCCGGCTCTAGGCTCTGAGCTGTCTGCACAGAGCCTGACACAGGGCTTGAACTCACAAACTGTGAGATCATGACCTGAGCCAAAGTCGGAAGCTTAAGCGACTGAGCCATCCAGGTGCCCCTTTGTTATTTTTAAGTAACACCCAACGTGAGCCTCAAACTTAGAACCCTGAGATCAAGAGTCACATGCTCTACCGACTGAGCCAGCTAGGTGCCCCTAATGAAATTTTTAAAAGAAGAACTTGAAATTACAGTGGACCTTTGAGCAACGTAGGGGTTAGGGGCCCAGTTATATACTGTATTACAATTGAGTAAGCTAGAGAAAAGAAAATGTTACTCAGAAAATCATAAGGAAAATAAAATATATTTATCATATTATATTGTATTTATCGGAAAAAAAACGTGTGTATGTGGACCCACGTAGTTCACACCCCTGTTGTTTAAGTCAACCATATTTACTCAGAGTTTTTCAAGGGAAGTATTACGAGGAAGTTACCCAGTGATAAGAAGCAGGAGAAAGAGGATGATTTCAAGGACATGGCATTCACCTTTTCTCCAGTCTTCTAAATTTTTCTGTATTGGTGGATGATGGGATATATTAAGGGGAACTAAGACTGAACCGAAGGACAATTGCTGCTTAATCATAGCAGAGGAAAGGAAATGCGGAAATCTCAATTCCACGTTAGCCTAAATAAGTTTAGCTCTCTTCCATATCCTTGTGTGCCTCCCTATGAAAAGCAAATAGCCCACTGTCAGAAATTTTCTTCTTAGTGTTGATGAGTCTTAAGACGGGGGATAGAAGCATGTACTGTACAGAATTCATACCCATCATCATAGTCTGTCAAAGGGAGCATAGAAGCAATATCGCATAGGACTTAGTATTAGTTTTCATTAAGTTTTACTTGAAACATTACATACCTAAGATAGAGTGAGACTTGGAAATATCATAGTTTATGAACTAGCAGTGAATATAAGCACTAGAATAGGAAAACACAAGTATTTTTTATAATTGTTTTAGTAATGTTTAGTGTGTTCTGTTTAACTGTGTAGGCAAGGAAGAGGCTACTGTAGATGCGATGCAGTCAGTATCCTTTACAGCCTTAATGCCAGTATATGAAATTATGTTTCATTATTTCCTGGCTCTCATACCTATTTAATGTCTCAGTCAACAATAAGAAAATAGCAGGCTTGACATTTTCTTTTGTTACTTTAAGTAATTAAAAAATTCCAACCTCTCTCTTCGCACAGCAGTAAACTATAGTATGTTATTAAAAGAATAGAATTTTTATACAGAAAATCTGTTGAAAATGTTGGTTGCAAACGTGATCCAAATTCCCTATTTTAAAATTTGAAGGCGAGAGAAAGAAAGGCCACCTGTCCCTGCACCTGAGTGACCCGTGTGTCAAAGCTGTCATACATTGATAAACATTTTTCTCTTTCAGTACTCATCACACAGTATGCTGAAGTTTTATCGTGCTATTAGAAATATTATTGTTTTTCCAAGGAACATGTTATTATTTGAAATAAAAGGGGTCTTTCTCTTGGCTACTAATAAAATACCTTTAGGCAAAATGAATATTCCATGCTTCTGCTTTTCACTCTTTTTCAGGTATTCTCTGAAACTCTTGGGAATTTAGGACTTCCCTGTTTTCTCTTTTGCTTCTTAGTGTCCTATATCTTTTTAAGTGTCAAGTAGTTATAGGGGAGCTGGACAAGGCATCTCAGATATTTTGGAACTTCACTGAAATTCAGTAGATGATGAGAGCTATAAAAGTAAACTATGTGAATGTAGATACTCAAGGATGTAGATAATCATATAGTTACATGACTCTTGAGTCTTTGAGATATTTAACTTTCTTATTAGTGCTAAAAAGTTAAGTCATTTTCTTCTAAAAAAGATAAATGTTAGTGGAAGCAGTAATATGCAGACTGGAGTTGTCATTCTAACGGTAGGGCTTCTGTAGCAGCTTCTCTGTGGGGGCCTGGGGGACAAGGGCATTCAGTGTCTTCTTTTGGAGACTGGGGACAGGCTGTTTTAGAGTTGATGTATCTGCCTCTGGTTATTCTCGTAGGGGCAGCTGATGGTGGAGTGGCTAAGAGTCTTAGTAGCAGCAACTTGGCGGGTGATTCCGTGTTTATAAGTGTAGAGATGGTTCCAAAGGTAGAGAGTCGGGGAGGTTGTGTATGATTGGCTCATGCTCTGGAAAGGAAAAGGAACTCCTTAATATTTAGGATATGGGAATTCTGAAAAGTCTTCTGGTTAGAATGGTTATTTTGAGTTTGTTATCTAAAAGAAGGATAATTTAAAACATTTTTTATTATGGAAAATTCCAATCATATGAAGTAGAGACAATAGTAAAATGAATCCGCATGTGCCCATTGCCCAGCTTCTGAGATGGGCGGTATATGGTCAGTCTTGCTTCATTTGTACCCACTGTTTCCCTCCATACAATCTTGACCTGGAATGTTTGGAAGCAGATCCCAGATATTATTTATATCAATCAGCTATAAATACTTCAGATGTATCCCTAAAAAAAGACTGTAACTCACAGTGCCACTATCACCTAGAATTTTTAACAATAATTTCTTGATAGAATAATAAAACATTCAGTTCCTCCCCTAATTTTCTTGATCATGTCATAAAAAAATATTTTTTAAGTTTATTTGTTCGAGAGAGAGGGAGAGAGAGAGAGAGACAGAGGGAGACAGCATGAGCAGGAGAGGGGCAGAGAGAAAGGGAAACAGAGAATCCCAAGCAGGCTCCATACTGTTAGCACAGATTCCGATGCAGGGCTTGAGCTCATGAACTGTGAGATCATGACCTGAGCCGAAGTCACAAACTGGAGGCTTAACCAACTGAGCCACTCGGGCTCCCCCCAAAAAACTTTAATTGGGATCCAAACAGGGTCCACATATTGTCGATATGATTATGTCTTTTTTAACTTACTAAATCTCTCTTCCTTTTTTTTCCCTTTGCAATTCATTTGTTGAAGAAATCAGTCATTTTTCCTGAGAAGTTTCCATAGTCTGGGTTTTGCTGATTTTTATCCCCATGATGTGGTTCAGAAAGTTTTCCTGTTTCAGTATTTCCATAAAACTAGTAGTTAATCCAGAAGTTTGATCAGATTTAAGTCTGATTGTTTTTGGAGATGGGAGATTAAACCTTTTATAAGTGGTATTGTGTACTTCCTGGTGTGTCACTTTAGAAGGCACATAATGTCTGATTTCTCTCTTTAACAACATTAACGTTGATCAATAGGTACCAACCTTTTTAATAGCTATTGATGGTCTTTGCCTCAGTCATTATTTTATTGGTATTTGCAAAATGAATTTTATCTTTATTTTCTTCATTTATTATGTAGAATTCTTAAAGAAGAACTTTCCTTTATTACCACTGGTTACTCTGAGTATAGTTCATATATTAAAAGTAGGATAAATGTCTGAGTATTTCCTTCTATTACGTTTTCAGATAATGAGTTAGTTCAGTGATCAGTGAAATTTTTATTCTCCACGTTAAGATTTTTCATGTCTGTTAATCCATTATAGATATTCTTTGTTTTTAATGTTTACTTATTTTTGAGAGAGAGTGTGAGCAAGGGAGAGGCAGAGAGAGAGACAGAGACAGAGAATTCCAAAGCAGGTTTCTTACTGTCAGCACAAAGCCCAACATGGGGCTCAAACCCAAGAACCATGAGATCATGACCTAAGCGAAAGTCGGACGCTTAACCGACTAAGCCACCCAGGCGCCCCTTGACGCAACCACTTTAGTCCTTAATAGTCCTTATTTTGTGATATGACAAGATGTTCTGGGTTCATTTTATACATTTTCTGCCCCAGATTTGGAATTAGACATGTTTTCAAGGAGCCCTGGTTTCTTAGTGAGAAATGGTGCTTAGATACCATCGTCTGGGCACTGTGGGGGATGGTCATTGTTACTGGATTGAATATTGTTTCTGAATCAAAATTTTCTGTGGACAGAACTAGAGTCCTTTTTTTTTTTTTATTTTTTTAAGGAGGAAATACATCATCAGTTCATACTGATACTGTGAATTGCAATTTAGAATTATGGGTTTTTAACTTCTTTGTTTTTCTGTTTGTATAATTGTATCTTTTTTCTCATACTGAAAATCCTGGTTTCTGACAATTAGTAAAGATAGGTATTTGATTCATCCTGTAATATTTTTAATAGTTTTAGAATAACAAAACCAATATGATGACTAACAATATAATTATTGAACAAAATTTAAGATTTTATTATGTGTTCTTTTGGTTCTTAGGATATCCTCACTAAGGATATATTGTCAGATTAGTGTATTTTAAAGTCACTTGAAATAATTTTTCCCCCCTATGGTTAAGCTCTAATTTGATATACAGTTAGGTTAGTTTGTTTCATTTTGTTTTGTTTTTACTGATTGCAGTTTAAAATATTTTTCCTTAATTTATAATTGCATAAAAGTTTATGTTCCAAAGTCAAATCCAGAAAACAAGGTGTGTTTTGAGAAATCTTTTATTTACGGTTCTTACACCCTCTCTTGTCCTTCCCTGGTTGGTAACCTTTTTTTCCTTTAATTGGCTTTTTATTTATCCTTCCATTTGTAAAATATGTAAGCAAATATGTATATATTATATTCCCTCTTTTTGTTTGATAAAAGGTAATATATATGTTATATATATATATTATATATGTACACAACTGTACACTTTAGTGTTTGGAAGAGATAATTATTTTTATATGGTGGTTATAAATCTGGTGCTGGTAATAATAAAAAAGTGATAGTTGAAATATGCTTTATGTGTATAGAATGAAGTAGTTTATTTTAGATGACAGCTTCATATTTGATTCCTTCCCTTTTTACTCCTGTAGATTGCATAGCTTTTTTGTTGTTATCTCTTAAATCTATATGATGTATATTTCTTAAATCTTCTTATTCCTCTTAAGGCAAATAATAGGCTGTTGTTTATTACACAGGTTGATTACTATGACCTTTCTACTTTTTATTCTACCTACTTTTCAGTTAAATCCTATTGCCATTGTCTTTTCATATTTTGGTGAGAGAAATTTTCTTTCATCTCATCTTCTCCTCGTATCCTTTTGTGGACTTCGTGAATTTTTTACCCAATACTGTGTCTTTAGTGATTGCCAGCTATGGGGGTAGGAGGGGGCAAGCTGCCCTTGGTTGAGAACTGAGCACTAGAGCTTACATTGTGGATTTTTAATTTATAACAGTTTGTCTTCAAGTAATATACTGCTTCCCATATTGTGTTAGAATCTTAGAGTAGTATACTTTTTTCTCTCTCATCCTGTGCTGTGTTTGTCCTACATTTAAATTCTATATGTTATAAACCCCATATTGCGTTGTTACTATTTTTGCTTAAACAATTCTCTTTAAAAGAAATCACGTACAAGGAGTAAAAAATCTTTTATATTTACCAATTTCATCTTGTACTTTTTCTACTCTAGCCCTGGGATAAGCCATTTTTCCAAAGAACCCTGTTTCCTTTTCGTGGAAAGTGATAATTAGAAGCTAGAATATGGATGCTAGATGTGCTACTGCTGTGTTATGTGTATGTGCAAGTATGGGCATGCATGCATGTGTATACGTGCATGTGCACCTGTGTGTACATTTATATACATGCTCATGTTTACATCTATATTTATTTCTCTATTTTGAAAACTATGGGTTCATATTGCTATGTCTGACTTTAATCAAACAACTGTAGTTTTCTCCTTTCCCTACTTTGATAGTGAAAAAGCTAACTTCCATTATCTTTCATATATGTACTTATTTTATATCAGCTCCCCAGTACACAAACTGTCTGTCATTGCTGTTACTGCTCCCACCTCTATGCAGAAGCCTTCCTCTCTCCACTTAGGCTCTGGCATTCTGCAAACTCCTGCATCACTCCACCTGTTTCTGACCCCCTACCTGTGTCACCCTTTTGCATGGATGCCAGCCTCCCCTACTCAGCTCTGACACCTAACGCAGGCTGACACCTATGGCAGGCTGCCCTCCCATCCAGAAGACCTTTTCACTTAAGTTTGGATTCTGATCTTTCCTTAGCCACCTCTTCCTGTGGACATTCTGCTCAAGCGTTGAGACTATTAGGTGGCTCGTACTCATGGAACCGCTCTGTATCTCACTTGGGCTTTGAATCTACATGCAGGGTATCTATCCCCTGAGTTTCCCCAGCATTGACGCCCTCCTCATCTTACTGATTTCCATGCTAGGCCAGTTTCTACAGTGGGCTCTGACATTTCATGCTCAGCCACTTTTCTGCTTAGCTGCCTTGTTTTTCGTCTTGCTTTGCACCAGCTGATGACTTAGCGGTGAATTATTTGGGACGCAAAGGGCAAAAGGAAGAGAACCTTTTACTTGTTAAAACAAAAATAGCACTTAGTACAGTTTGTAATGATCTGTATAATCATTTGATTATCTTCTTATGTAACCTTTAGAAGGTAGGGACTGTTTCATGGATACAATTTAGTTTCCCAAGGATCTACCATAAAGTAGGTGCTCAGTAAGTTTTTACTGAGTGAACACATACTCAGAGAGTGATGCTTCCCTTGCAAGGTTTGAGGACTGTATAGCAAATATGTAAAATACCACATATTATACATGATATTTAACAGGTGCTTTTTAGTCACTATTTTTATCTATTTACTTAGGACAAGAAATATCTCTAAGTATGCTTTACTATTAAATAAGTTCTTTTCCCCTCACCCTTCTACAGGTGTGTCTACATCCGCGATCAAAATGGCATCGACCAGACTTCCTTCTCCCAAAAGTTTAGTGGGTGCCCCAACTCAGATTCTTGCACAGTTTCCTAAACAGCATCAGCAGTCTCCTAAGCAGCAGTTACATCAAGTGCAGCAGCAGACCCAGCAACAGGTGGCCCAGCCTGCGCCAGTATCTCATCAGCAACAGCCGCAGCAGCCTCCTTTGCCACCTGGTATCAAGCCTACCATTCAAATCAAACAGGAGTCAGGTAACTGGACAGTGTTTACAAGGTGTAATTCTTCCCGAGTCACTACTTCTCTGAAGACTGCTGGTATACATGGATATAGTTTCCTCGAGTCCCAGACTTTTAATTCTAAACTATATTTTGAGAGCCTCCTGTTGGAAATACATATATAGAAAGAACTGGAGCTTGGGAATAGAAATGAGAAAAAAAGGAATTTGCTCAGCCGTGACAGTCATTTCCAGAGGACTCTCTAGGGAGTTAAGGAAGCTGAGGAAGCAAACCCAGATTTTAGAATTATACTATGGATGCATTGGGATTATAGAAAGCAGGCAGTTGAAAAATTCATCTGGGGAGTTTTGTGTTAGAATGCCATATTATGAATTTGGCATAAAATTGTATGAGCAGAAGAGCTGAGATTGTAGGACATTGCATATAGTGAAGAAGTTTGTGGTTTGTGGAATAATAATTGAGCAGTTTATTGAAAGCATCTCTAGCACAGTGAGAACTCAGAAGTAGGAATCAATTATTTTAAGTTATTGAATCATAAAATATTGAGTAAAAAGGCAGGTAGGATGGAGGCTCAAAGACAAGGAGATTAAACAGACTATTAATGGGGACAGCTTTAAGAAATGAAAATGGATTTTTTTTCCTCGAATGAATCTGGACTTTATTTGGTAGTAGAAGCAGCATTTGGAAGATGCCAACATTTTCAGCTTTGTTTCATTTTGGTTTTTGATAGGAATATTTTATTATTAGTTTTTGAGATATAATTGACATATAACATTGTATTACTTAACAATGTACAACATCATGATTTATTTATATATTTCAGAGTGATTACAATAAGTTTAGTTAACATCCATTATCACACATAGTTACACATTTTTTTTTTCTTGTGATGAGAACTTTTAAGATTTATTCTCTAGGCAACTTTCAAGTATAGTACAGTACTGTTAACTACAGTCACTGTACAGTATGTTACACCCTCAAGATTTACTTACTTTCTAACTGGAAGCTTAGACCTTTTGACTACATTTTGGCCAACTCTCCACCCCCAGCCTCTGGCAACCACTAATATTCTTTTTATCTATGAGTCTTTTTTTTTTTTTAAAAGATTCTACATGTAAGTAAGTTCCTGCAGTATGTATCTTTCTCTGTCTCATTTGACTTAACATAATGCCCTCAAAGTCCATCCATGTTGTTGCCAGTGGCAGAATTTCTTTTTTTTTTTAAGTTTTTGTTATTATTTTTAAAGAGGTTTTATTATTATTATTTTTTTTTAAATTTTAAAGCGTATTTATTTATTCTGAGAGAGAGAGAGCAGGGAGGGGGACAGAGAGAGGGAGAGAATCTCGAGCAGGTTCCTCACTGTCCCTCACTTCTTCTGTAGGTTGTCTTTTAGTGTTGTTGTTTCCTTCACTGTGCAGAAGCTTTTAATTTGATGTAGTCCCCAAGTTTATTTTTACTTTTGTTTCCATTGCCTCAGGAGACCTATCTAGAAGAAAGGTGCTATGGCTGATGTCAAAGAAGTTACTCCCTGTGTTCCCTTCTAGGATTTTTATGGTTTCAGGTCCCACATTTGGGTCCTTAACTTGTTTCAGTTTATTTTTGTATCTGGTTTAAGAACGTGGTCCAGTTTTATTCTTTTGCATGTTGCTGTCCAGTTTTCCCACTACCATTTGTGGAAGAGACTTTTTTCTCATTGGAAAAAAAAATCTTTGTCAAAGATTGATTGACCATATAATTGTAGGTTTATTTTTTGGGTTTTCTATTCTGTTCCATTGATCTCTGTGTCTTTTTTGTACCAGTACTACAGCTTTGTAATATAACATGAGTTATGAATTCATTGTGAAGCCTCCAGCCTTGCTTTTCCTTTTCAAGACTACTTTGGCTATTTGGAATCTTTTGCGGTTCCATACAAATTTTAGGATTAATTATTCTAGTTCTGTGAAAAATGTTGTTGGTATTGTGATAGGGATTACATTAAATGTGTCAATTGCTTTGGGTAGTATATACATTTTTACAGTAATGAGCATGGAATGTCTTTCCATTTCTTTGTGTCTTCTTCAGTTTCTTGCATCAGTGTTTTATGTTTTCAGAGTAACGGTCTTTCACCTCTTTGGGTAAGTTTGTTGCTCGGTATCTTACTGTTTGGGTGCAATTATAAATGAGATTGTTCTCTTAATTTCTTTTTCTGTAGCTTCGTTATTGGTGTATAGAAATGCAGCAGATTTTTATACACTGATTTTGTATCCTGCGACTCTACTGAACTTGTTTATCAGTTCTAGCTGATAGAACTGATAGAACTGGTAGAGTTTTTCAGAGGGTCATGTCGTCTGCACATAATGAAAGTTTGACTTCTTTCTTACCAATTTAGATAGCTTTTCTTTTTGTTGTCTAATTGCTGTGGCTAGGACTTCCAGTATTATGTTGAATAAAAGTTAGGAGAATGGATATCCTTGTATTCTTCCTGACCTTAGGGGGAAAGCCCTCAGGTTTTTTCCCCACTAAGGATGATGTGGGTGTTTCACATAATGGCCTTTATTATGTTGAGGTATGATCTCTCTAAGCCTCTTAGTTGAGGGCTTTAATCATGAATGGATATTGTACTTTGTCAAATGCTTTTTCTGCGTCTATTGAAATAATTATATGGTTCTTATCCTTTCTCTTATTGATGTGATGTATCACGTTGATTGATTTGCGAATGTGGAATTACTCTGGCATCCCAGGGAATAAATTCCACTTTATGGTGGTGAATGACTTTAAATGTATTGTTGGATTCAGTTTGCTGGTATTTTATTGAGGATTTTTGTATTCATGTTCATCAGACTTTTTTTTTCTGGTTTTGGTATCAGGGTAATGCTTGTCTTATTTCAAAAGCAAATTTTTAATCATCTCTTGAACAGGAGTGGGGGGAGATCCTAAAATGTTTCTAGGGAGCAAGGTATGGTTAATTAAACAAAATCTAGTATGGCTAATAAAAGCTGTAAGATATTATATATTTATTATGTTGTTTGGATTCTCTTATGTCATGTAAAAACGCGTATATAAAAGTTTTATTAGAGTGACTCAAAACCTTAGTCTTCTTTTTTATTTTATTTATTTTATTTTTTATTTAATTTATTTTTTAAATTTATATCCAAATTAGTTAGCATATGGTGCAACAATGATTTCAGGAGTAGATTCCTTAAGCCCCTTACCCGTTTAGCCCATCTCCCCTCCCACAACTCCTCCGGTAACTCTGTTTGTTCTCCGTATTTAAGAGTCTCTTATGTTTTGTCCCCCTCCCTGTTTTTATATTATTTTTGCTTCCTTCCATATGTTCATCTGTTCTGTATCTTAAAGTCCTCATATGAGTCAGATCATACAATATTTGTCTTTCTCTGACTAATTTCACCTAGCATAATACCCTCTAGTTCCATCCACGTAGTTGCAAATAGCAAGGTTTCATTCTTTTTGATTGCTGAGTAATATTCCAGTGTGTGTGTGTGTGTGTGTGTGTGTGTGTGTGTGTGTGTGTGTATGTGTGTGTATGGCTTGCAGAGATTTTCTTCCCAGTTTGTTTGTCTGTTGACTTTATTTGTGGGGACTTCTGCCGTGTAGATCTTTTTTGTTTCTATATAGTTGAATGTATTTGTGTAGTCTTTAGCGCTTTTAGATTTTTAACCACAAGTCACATTTTTCATATTTAAGTATTTTGGAATTTATCCTAGTATGAAGTATTGATAATACAATGTATCAGTAGTCTTGGGAAGTTGGTCTGCAGTTTTCTTTTCGTGTGCAGTTTTTGTCAGCCTTTAATTTAATGTTATACGTGCTTTTTTTTTTAATTTTTTTTTAATTTTTTTTTTATATGTGCTTTTAAGAAAGATGATAATGTTTTCTTTTTTAGAAATGCTCTGGAATTTTTAAAAACAGCTTTATTGAGATATAATTCACATACCATTGAAATAACCCATTCAGAATGGTACTTGGTATAGTCACAGATATGTGTGACCATCACCACAGTTGATTTTAGAGCATTTTCATCACTTCAAAAAGAAACCCTGTAACCTTTAGCTATCATTCTTTACTCCCTACGACAACCTCTCCAGCTCTAAGCAACCACTAATCTACTTTCTATCTCTAGATTTCTATATTCTAGATTTTCATATAAATGGACTCCTGTAATATGTGGCCTCTTGTGACCAATTTCTTTCACTTAACAACGTTTTCAAGATTCATATATGTATTAGTACTTCATTCCTTTTTATGGCCAAATAATATTTCACACTTTGTTCATCTATTTGTCCATTGATGTACATTTGGATTTTTTCCTCCTGTTGGCTGTTATGAATAATTCTGTGGAAAACATTTGTGTGTAAGTTTTTGAGTATTCAGTTCTCTTGAGTATATACCTTGGAGAGGAATTGCCCAGTTGTATGGTAACTTTATGTGTAATTGTTTGAGAAACAGCAGACTGTTTCTCAAAGTGACCGTACCATTTTACATTTCTACCATTAGTGTATGAGGGTTTCAGTTTCTCTGCATCCTTTCCAACACTTGTTAATCTCTGACTTTTTGATTCTAGCCCTCTTAGTTTGTGTAAAGTGGTATTTCACTGTGGTTTTGATTTGCATTTCTTTGATGACTAATGATGTCAAGCATCTTTTCCTGTGCTTATTGACCCTTTATCCTCCTTGGAGAAAGATTTATTTATTTATATCCTTTTAAAATGTTTATTTATGTATTTTGAGAGAGAGAGAGAAAGCACGCCTGTGCACATGTCAGAGTAGGGCAGCGAGAGAACGAGAGAGAAAATCCCAAGCAGACCCCCACACTGTCAGCACAGAGCCTGACTGAGGGCTTGATCCCCTGAACTTTGAGATCATTACCTGAGCTGAAATCTAGAGTTGGACACTTAACCAGCAGAACCTCCCAGGTGCCCTTCCTTTGCCCACTTTTAAATTATTTGTCTTTTTATCATTGAGTTGTAAAAAGTTTTTTTTAGTTTTTATATTTCAGATATTAAACCCTTATTAGATATATGATTTGCAACTATTTCCTGCCATTCTTTTGGTTGTCTTTTCACTTTCTTGATGATTGTCCTATGAAGTACAAGTGTTTTCTTAATGTTTGTTTATTTTTGAGAGAGACAGAGCATGAGCACGGGAGGATCAGAGAGAGAGGGAGACAGAATCTGAAGCAGGCTCCAGGCTCTGAGCTGTCAGTACAGAGCCCGACACGGGGCTAGAACTCATGAGCTGTGAGATCATGACCTGAGCTGATGTCAGACACTTAACCAACTGAGCCACTCAGGGGCCCCTGAAGCACAGGTTTTTAATTTTGGTGATGTCCACTTTATTTATTTTTAATATTGTTTGTGCTTTTTATCTCTATATCTTTTTCTAAGTGTCTGATAGTTTAACCTCTTAACTTTAGATCTTTGATCCATTTTAAGTTAATTTTGTTATGGTGTAAGATAAGCCTCCCATTTTCATTCTTTTGCATATGGCTATCCATTTGTTCCAGTACTGTTTGTTGAAAAGACCATTTTCCCCTGCTGAATGATTTTGGCACCCTTTTGAAAATCAGTTGACCACATGTATAGGTTTGTTTCTGCACTCTCAAGTCTATTCTATTAATTTATATGCCTTGCCATATGCCAGTCACACTGTGTTGGTTACTGTTGATTTACAATAAGCTATGAAACCAGAAAGTATAATTACTATGATTTTGTTCTGTTTTTTAAAGATTGCTTTGACTACTTAGGTCCCTTACAATTCCACATGAATTTTGGAATTCAGCTTGTCAGTTTCTATAAAGAAGTCCAATGAGATTCTGATAGGGGTTGCATTGAATAGGTCAATTTAGGAGTATTACCATCTTAATGATGTTAAATCTTTTGATCCATAGACATAAGATATTTTCCCATTTAGATCTTCTTTATTTCAACAATATTGTATGGTTTCTAGAGTAGAAACATGGCACTTCTTTTATTAAAATTATTCCTAAGTATTTTATTTTTCTGAAGCTACTGTAAATGGAATTGTTAATTTCATTTTTTGGATTGTTCATTGGTAATTTGTACAAATGCAACTGACTTTTGTGTTGATTTGATATCCTCTACCGTTGCTCAACTCATTATTTAGTTCATTAGAACAACTAGTAAAATAGCTTTCAAGAGTGGACATCATTGTTTTGTTTTCTTTTTCCTTTTATAGAACTTCCTTTAGCATCTGATGTAAGGCAACAAAATTGTGACTGGCAACAAATTCTCTCCATTTTTGTTTATCTGGTAAAGACTTTATTTTGACTGCATTTCTGAAAAATAGCTTTGGTGGTTATTGGATTCTTGGTTTTTTTTTTTTTGTTTAATGTTTATTTATTTTGAGGGAGAGAGAGAAAGTGCACAAGGGGGAAGCATGGTTGGGGGGGGGGGAGAATTGCAAGCAGGTTTTACACAGCATAGAGCCCAGTGTGGGGCTTGATCTCATAAATCGTGAGATCACGACCTGAGCTGAAATCAAGAGTCAGCTGTTCAACCAGTTGAGCCACCCAGGCACCCTTGGTTGTGGCTTCCTTGAAGGAATAGTTCCAGGAGTCAGTTTTTGGTATTTGTTCTGACCATAGGTAAGTTTTTCTCAGCTAACTTATACCTCATTTCTCTCCTGTAAACTGTCTGGCCTATTATCTAGATTGTATTTTCATTAAATCCATAAATGTCTTCCAGTTGCCTTTCATCACATCTTCCACAGTTATTGAGAACTTGAACTTCTCCGTGGCTCTATTGCAAATGAAGTCAGTTCCTTTGGGAAGAGATTACAAACTGTTAATTACCTATATCTACCCTCAGGTATCCCTGGAGCTCTGGGGGTAAGGTCAATGGCAGCCTTCTCTCTGAGTGACACCCCTGCTCTAGAAGCTGAGCATTAATGGAGGCAAGGGTGGGAAGCTGGCCAGGAACGTGATGTCCTCTTGGCTTGCTTCTCCTAGTGGTGGAACCACCACATCACAAGGCAGGGCAGTGGTGATCAGGACTCCAGTTTTCTCAGTGCCATTGTGTCCAAGCTATAGCCTTTGTTCCACAAATTGGGGGCTTGTCAGAAGAAGGGAACACCCACCTCTTGACATCACTTGCCTGAGACTAGCAATATGTACCTGGGGCCAGGATGAGATAAGCCGAAGTCCTCCTGCTCCTCAGAAGAAAGCCCTCCAACAGGGCGCTTCAGTGAAAGGAGACCTTGTGTTCTGCTGTCAAGGAAAGTCAAGTTCTCTCCTCTGGAGAGGAGTCCTTGCCTCACTCATAGTGGGTAACAAGGGGCAGGTCTTGGTTTAAAAACCACAGATCTCTCCTTTCTTACTGAATTTTTCTACATATTCTTGAATAGATGTCTCTTCTTTTGTCCTTGGGACTATTTCCAGAGCTTTTCATTGGTCATCATTGTACTAGTTTCATTAGGTGAGCAGATCAGCAGAGCTAATCTAGTTGTAGGTGTACAGTGTAATGATTTGATATATGTATACATTATGAAATACTATCCCAACAAATTGAGTTAACATCTGTCACCACATAGTTATTACCTGATGATGCGAACTTTGAAAAGGAATGGTTTTAAATACATTGTAATTACCTTCTTTTTATAGGACTGTAGGATTGTCCTGTGAAACGGTCTGGGTCTGCTATTTATTGGTGAAGGGGAATGAGTTCCTAAAAATTTATTTTAAGGAAATTTGTCTGTTTAGATACTTGTGTTTTCTTTTTTTTTTTTTTTTTTTTAATTTTTTTACATTTATTTATTTTTGAGAGACAGAGTAAGACAAAGCGTGAATGGGGGAGGGGCAGAGAGAGAAGGAGATGCAGAATCCAAAACAGGCTCTAGGCTCTGAGCAAGCCTTCAGCACAGAGCCTGATTCGGGGCTCAAACCCATGAACCGTGAGATCATGACCTGAGCTGAAGTCGGAAGCTCAACCGACTGAGCCACTCAGGCACCCTGATACTGGTCTTTTCTGAAGCCCATTTTGATAAATAATACTTTTCGAGGAAATTATCTGTTTGATCTTAGTTTCCAACTTATTTACATAGGACTAAGCCATGTAATCTCTAATGATTCCATTACGTTTTTTCTGTTGTTTTGGAGGAGGGTGTTTTTTTAATGTGTCTTAAGCCTTTATTATAATTTACTAATAAGATAATACTGTAAAAAAAAATTTTCCCTGCAACTTCACTGGTTATGTTTTATTATAATAAATAATAAAGTTTCTTTATCTCTACAATAATAATAGTTTATTGAATCCCTGCTATGTATTAGGTACTTTATAATTTTGATTTATATGCTGTGGATGAAAAAATTGAGTTATAGAGACTAAATAATTTACCCAGTTATGCCTAGATGTCATAATTTTAACTTCTTAATTAGCTACAAGAAATTTAAAATTATTTAAGGTTGTTAAATGAATAGATTTGTTTGCTTCCTGATGTCTCAACCTCAATCACCATCCAAAAAGTAATATAATTTTTATTTGCCAATACAATACACTCTGTCACATGGATTATTTCAGTGAAGTAATTTCACGTGAATAATTTCAGTGAAGGGGAAAAGTGTTACCAAAATTTCCCCAGCAGTTATTAGTACTTAAATTTGTAGTTGATATGAGAGATTCATTTTATTTTTTATTTTATTGTCTTTGAGAGATTTCTTTAAATGGGTATTTTACATTTGGAAAGTCAGTGTACCAATTATAACATTTAAATACAAATTTTGAAAAATGTAAAAGAATCCACATCACTACTCTCATTGGGTTTGAAAGCTCTTGATAGGACATGGTTATTAGACAAAAGGAAACAATCTTTTTTTTTTAAAGAAATTGTTAATAGCTTCTATTATATCTTCATTATATTCTTCAATGAGAAATTAGGAAAGGTTAGGAAAGAATTTGAGGAATAAAAATTGAGAATTTCATCATTATGGAAAAAGCTCTTTCGGCAAGAATGAGTGACTGTGTGTAACTGCTGCCCTCTTGGGTTGGTATAAGGAATATGTTTTTAAAAATAATTTGTACTGAGATTTCCCTTTCTTCTTTCAAAGGTGTTAAAATCATCACACAACAAGTTCAGCCAAGTAAAATCTTACCTAAACCAGTGACAGCAACTCTGCCCACCAGTAGCAATTCCCCTATTATGGTGGTTAGTAGTAATGGTGCAATTATGACAACTAAACTGGTAACCACTCCTACTGGTAAGTTTTGAGTATCAGTCCGTTCATTCATCATATATTCATTGAGTAATTTCTTTGTAGCAACAATGTGCTTGACACTGGGGATACAGAGATTAATGAGACCATTCTTTAAGAGCCTTTCTTGACTCCCCTTCTTACCCCCAACGAAAATTAGCTCTCTCTTATTATTGTCATGGTCCTCGTTCTTTTCCTTTATTCTAATTATTTCACTACTTGTTTGTTGATTTGTTTATGGTTGTTCACCTTATTAGACCATAAGATCCATGGTAAGGGACCATCTCTGTTTTAGTCACCATATACATAGAGAGCTGGTCTTGGAAGTATGTGTTTAGTGGGGATTTGTTGAGGGAATGAAAACACGGTCTCTTAGCCCACAGGGATCTCACTTACTCTTAGTTAGTTGAGAATCTCTATTATGTTTCCGGGTGGTAAGCATTGCTCGGACTGAAAGAAGCACAAGATGCCATGTTGCTCAGATATGAGAGCAACCAGGCTAGGCCCAAGGAGGTGACAGTGTAGAACATTTTAAATAGTACCACCCTTTGTGTCCTTGAGCAGGTTACTAATCCCTGTAATTTATCATCGTCTATTTAAATGGGATAACTATACCTGTACCATAGGTTATTGTAAGTGTGAGAGGAAATCAGGGATGTAAAGCCGCCAGCAGAGTTCTCCATAGTAAGTACTATAATTTATATTAGAGTTAGTCATTACTGTTACTTTAAATTTGTGTAGTTCTTACCAGATTTCTTGAGAAAAGCCAGTATTTAGCTGATAGAGTCTAAATAGTGTAAAATGATACCTGTCTCAAGTTTATAAAGATATCATTTATTGGCCAGGATGTAAAGGTCTGTAGAAACATTACATTTAATTTCCCTTAGACTTTAATATTTCCAGTTTTAGCAGCAAAACAGAGACTTATGTTAAGCAACCTGCCCAAAGTCACACAGCCAGTAAAAGTCAGATCTGGGATTTGAACTTAGATCTGTTTGACTCCAAGACCTGTGCTCTTTTTTTTTTTTTTTTTTTTAAATTGAAGGTGTATAGAGAACAATAGATTTACCATTTTAAGTGTATAGTTCATTGGCATCAGTGTATTCTTTATTTTTTGTAACCATCATCACCATCTAAATAGGATACCTTTTCATCTTCCCAAACTGAAACTACCCATTAAACAAGAACTCTCCATCCCCACACCCCCTCCTCCGCCGTGTCCTGACAGCCATTCTACTTGNAGACTTATGTTAAGCAACCTGCCCAAAGTCACACAGCCAGTAAAAGTCAGATCTGGGATTTGAACTTAGATCTGTTTGACTCCAAGACCTGTGCTTTTTTTTTTTTTTTTTTTTTTAAATTGAAGTGTATAGAGAACATGAGATTTACCATTTTAAGTGTATAGTTCATTGGCATCAGTGTATTCACATTATTTTGTAACCATCATCACCATCTGGCTTCAGAACCTTTTCATCTTCCCAAACTGAAACTACCCATTAAACAAGAACTCTCCATCCCCACACCCCCTCCTCCGCCGTGTCCTGACAGCCATTCTACTTGCTGTCTCTACAGAGCCTTGGCTTAGAAAACACTGTTATTCTTGCATTAAATTTATTATACTTCCCCCAAAACTGTTTTCCATTTGGTATAAATATAGTGGTGTTATGCATGTATGATTCTTTACATTAGCAAAAGGTAGTGAAAAATAATAAGTCTGTCTGTGCCTTTGTATCTACATTAGAAAAAGTATTCCTAATTGTAGAATGAAAGCATAAGTGCAAAAATTTCTGTTACCCTTATAATCTAACTATTTCACATCACGTTTGTAGCATGTTTATTTTGCACTAGATTTTTTTTTTTTTGGAAGCAGATGTATGTTTGTAAGGAATTTAAACTAATTCTACCTAATGTTCTTCCCCTTCTCCTTTTTTTGGGTAGTGATTGTATATTTAAAAAATTCTAACTACCTTGCTAAAAGCATTTTTGTGGGATGGGTTGTGTTGAGAATGGCTATCACAGTGACTGTTACATTTTTTTCTCTTGAGGAAGGTGTTATCTCAGGCATCTTCATTCTCCCCCAGACTAATAGTTCTTAGCTTGGGAATAGTAATTCTGAATTACTGGATTTGTAGGAAACTGCAATAGGCTCATCTGGTTAGTTTTTAATTCCTGTTTGGGAAAAGAAAAAAGTCCTTGGAATAGTGGGAAAGAGTGTAAAGTCCTTTGAGAGACATGAAGAAAAATATTCTAATGGTTCAGTTAGAGTTGAGGAAATATGTAAATAGTGAACTTTTTAGGCTAAAAGAAATATTCCTGGCAACTCTTGGCAGCTTGAACTTTACTCTCTAGTAAAATGATGGAATGACTCTTTAAAAGATGGAAATATATTTAGAGAGAGGCAGAGTACAAAATAGTAAAAATTTATGAAATTTTAAGCAAACAATACTGCCTTATTTGCTGAGTGCTGACATTGGGTTTGGCACCGAGACCGTATAAAACAGATGCAGAGACCTTAAAATCTATAACAGAAATACCTAAAACGCTCTGGCAGGAAAGATGATTAAATTTAAGTTTCTTTTGGCATAAAACTAGTGGAAGAAGGGTAGTAGAAGAAAGGAACAGAGTTAATTATATTTTTTCTTGGGGTTAGTAATTTGATGCAACACATCACAAAATTTTATGTGTAAAGTTAATTCAAATTGACTTGGCTGTAGTTCCTGCTATGTGCATTGAAAATTGGCTATAAATTGTTACTTAATGCCTTGACACCTTGAAATTCCATTTTCAAGTTAAAGCGATGTAGATTACACTGAATTATAGTTAAACTGTATAAATTGTCATTCTTCTATAAGTAATGACAAGTTTTTCTTTTGGCTTTTCCCTTTTTATAGGCACACAGGCAACCTATACCCGGCCAACAGTGAGCCCATCCATAGGTCGGATGGCTGCAACCCCAGGAGCTGCAACCTATGTGAAAACTACCAGTGGTAGCATCATTACAGTAGTGCCCAAATCATTAGCTACCTTGGGGGGCAAGATAATTAGCAGTAATATAGTTTCTGGTAGGTATATCTGAAATATGTTGAAGGTATAGGTAACAGTAAGAGGAGAAACTGTATTTCACTGTTGAAGGATTCTGTTTGATCTTATTTTTCTGCTTAGAAATCTGGAGCTTTGTTTTTAGTCTTGATGTTTAGTGATTAAGTATAGTTTTTTATTTCTAATATTAAATCTTCACACATTAAGCTTTTGATAGTTTTAAAATAGAAATACTTGTTTTTAATCAGACTGGAAATACTGTTTGCATTTGCATAGTGATTTTTCATTTACAGAGTAGTCTCCCATTTGTCAGTCCTTTCCAGACTGATAAATCTGAATAGTTGGTATCACCTACAATTTACGGATACAGATAGATTTAAGTTTAGAGAGATGAAATTGACCTCTCCAAGACCATATAAACTACATGGTGGAAGAAAGAACTAGGATTTATTCATCTATGTTTGAGGGAACTATATCTCATCGTTTCAATTACTAATGTCACTTTAGCTTATTAAAAATAAAAATATTTGAATACTTTTATTTTCTTTTCACCATTATATTGATTGTTTACTTTTTAAAAACATTTTACTCAGATAGTGAAAGCTAATATTTAATGGTATTTTGGAACCTTACCTGGTTTTTATCAGCTCATTAATTCCTGGAGTATTTGGGTTGTAGACTCTGAAGTAGAATGTTAACACAGCATCTGTTTTCATTATTATTTTTTAATTAAAATGATGTAAATAATCTCTCATCAAGTAAGTCCTGTGGACTTTATTGTCTGCCATTTTTGTAGACTAGCGATATTTTGTATGCCCCAGGTGAGTTGTTCTAACATTTTAAAGTGAAGAGATTGATGTTCCTGGCAGTATATGATGTTGCTGATAATTCAGAGAGTGAAAAAAAAAAAAAAAACCCAAATAAGAACAAAACAAAGCAGGGCATGGTATTGGCATAATGCACTATACTTAAAGCTGCTAATTTTGGCTCTATTTTTTAGTGTAAGTGAGAAAATCCAACGTTTGCCAAACTGAGGAGGGTGAAACCAGTAGGGAAAGAATCATACTCTGGCTTTAAGGGGATTTTTAAATAACACCGTGAAAACTCAAATTATGATTTATTATCTGACAATATCTTAAGGGGGATACAGCACATTCTCTGAAACATTTTTCAAAGAGTGTTCATTCTTGGTATGTAGCTTTTTATGGCCATAGTGGTTTTTCTTTACTCGTATGTGAATTCATAATAACTTTGCAGCTTGAAGGAATGTCAAGATATCATTAGGCTGCTGTTTTCAGACCTTCTTTATGATTTAGCTGCTTTGTACCAGGTTAGAGCACTACAAGTAGGCACATTTTCCTAGAGAGTTAGTGAGATGTATACCCTATACATGTGTATATTTTATCCACCTTTGTATGTAAATATTAAGCAACTCATGGTTAGTTGCTATTTCTAGTATACTGGGTAAACATGAGAAGAGTTCTTAAACTTTTCTACCGTTATAGGATATACTTGGCACACAGTTCCAACAGTGCTGTTCATTGCATAAGGCTTGTTTTGTGTCTATCTCTGCTTCACGGTTGACACTTTCATTTTGAGGAATTTCTCATTTCTGACTGCTGTAAACTGATCCTTATGTTACATGTCAATATTCTTTATAAAGACAGTTCTCTTATTTTATAATATTTTTGTTATTCCATGATTGTGGGATTATAGGTTAGTTTATAGTAGTTTTCATTCCCTGCTTCTCTGTTATTCTCAGTAAGCTGGTAAGCCTAGTTGGATGAATTTGGGAAATCCATAATTAAATGCTGGGTTCTAGAATCTATGCCTACCCCACCTCCCTACCCCCTGAGCAAAAATGAAATGGCTTTCTTAAAATATACCCAGACATGTAGCTGTAATAATAGAAGACTTTAAAAAGAAAGATGATACTTTCCTCTCATTGTGGGTAATTTGGAAAATACAGAAAGGTACAAAGAAAATTAAAAACCTACAATTTTTACCATCCAGAGAAATATGTAAAAATTTAAGTGTATGTATTTCTGTTCATTCCTTTTTCTATTCATTTTGGTTATAAATGTGTGTGTATATATATTGTATATATGTTTTTAAAATTATATTGCGATCTAATATAATCAGCTTTTACCCTTTTTTCATGGAATAGCATTATTTTCCTATTCTTTTAAGTGTATCTTGATACTTCCTCTGCCTCTGCTTCATGGCTATACCATGTTTCCTTATATGATGCACCATATTTAGCCATTTTCTCCTTGTTGAATGTTTTAGGTTGCTTCCAATTTTTTTTCATTATAAATAGTCCTGTGATGAGCATCATCATACATAAATTATTATGTGAAGTCCTTACTTCCTTTCCTCTAGAAAGCAAAGTCACAGTGCTTTCCACAGTGCTTTCTAGAAAGGTCAAGTTTTTCTTTTCATCAGAATAAGCAATCAAATGGAAGGTATGACTTTTTTTTTCAGTTATTTAACTTCTTTGTGTCAGTTACTTATGTGTAAATATAGAGCGGCCTTTCAGATCCGTAAGGTTTTTTGTGAGCTTTGTTGAGGGTTGGTGAAGGAATCATGCCTATTTTATGTAGAAGATTGGATCCTTTGGAGATGAACTCATGATCTCAACTCTAAGGACATTATGAAAAGCTGAGGCAATGGCAACACTTGACTTTTATTCTCTTGATCCTTAGTAACAATGTTCAGGGAAGGAGCTAATGTTTATATATCTTTTTCATTTGTTCATTCATTTGCTCATTCTTTGAGCAAAGCAACATAAACCAATCACCCAAGAGATCAAATTGTCAGGATGTTGTAAAAACTTTTCTGAATAGTAAAATCTGGGCTATTAAATTGGTTTCTCGAAGCCATCCTACCATACTGCTCACACTTTTACAGGAATCTTATTTTTAAATAGAAATCTCTGGAATATATCCAATATCATAGTCCATGATCCAAATGTGACTTAATAGTAATTTGCACCCATTGTATCTTAAGTCTTTATAAGTGAAGACTGTATATACCATGGGTTCTCTGATAGTCTGTGAGCCAAATTCTGGGCTGGGTGCTGTGCTACATAGGGATGAACATGAGATGCATTCTCTGCTCTAAGAAATGCTAAACAAATGAATTTTTATACATTCTGTTGCAATGTGAGAACCATAGACTACTGTGAAAGTGTAGAGAAAGGCCTTTTTTATTTATTTATTTATTTTATATATTTTTATTTATTTCTAGGAGAGAGAGAGAGAGAGACAGCGTGAGCAGGGGAGGGTCAGAGAGAGAGGGAGTCCCAGACTGAAACAGGCTCCAGGCTCTGAGCTGGCAGTCAGCACAGAGCCAGACACGAGGCTTGAACCCACGAACCGCGAGATCATGACCTAAGCGAAAGTCGGACGCTTAACCGACTGAGCCACCCAGGCACCCCGAGAAAGGCCTTTTTTAAAAAATTAATAATTATAACATAGTTATCAACTGAAATATGGAAATATGTTCACTGGAACTTTAGATTTTTATAACTTAATAATTGTAGTTATAAACTATTCCATTTTAAAATGACACTGTATTTGCTTTTCCTCATGTTATGCCTTTTTCTTCTGTTTTCTAACATCCTTTCCCCTCATTTTGTTAAGTTGCTGAACTTGGTTTGCAACCGTCTCATAAATTGACAGATCCCTGCGATGGAAAGAATTAGATGGTGACTTAGATACAAATGTAATTCACTTGTTAAGCAAGTTTTGCCAAAAAAAGTGGTCCTTGTACTTTGGTTAAAGCTTAACTAACATTTCCTTGAGATAGTTTTTAATGCTTACTTCCTAAAAACCCTTTCTTTTCTTAACCAAATATTTAGTGAGGCTGTATTATTGAAGGAGTCATCACAATCAATCATGTATGCCCCATACATGGAATATGGGAGTTGGTTAAGAGTTGAAGTTGATATATGTGTGAATAGTGGGCAGTGTGGTTTTTGTGGCTCTTAACAGCTTACTGTTCAGAAACTGCAGATAAGGGGAAAAACATTTGCAAGGCTAGTTTTTATGTAACCTGACTGTATTACCTTTGACTGATGAGACATTACATGATGGCAAATATATTACAATGATATATGAAGTAATAAAATTGCCAGAAATTGACTAGAATATTCTTTTTTTCTTTTTTTAATGTTTGTTTTATTTCTGAGAGAGAGAGAGAGATAGCATGAACAGGGGAGGGTCAGAGAGAGAGGGAGACACAGAATCTGAAACAGTCTCCAGGCTCTGAGCTAGCTGTCAGCACAGAGCCTGACGTGGGGCTCGAACCCACGAACCATGAGATCATGACCTGGGCCGAAGTCGGACGCTTTACCGACTGAGCCACCCAGGCGCCCCTGACTAGAATATTCTTATTCTTAGTGCAGTCTCATTACTAAAATTCTAGTAAGGAATGGTAAGTTTTCCCAGTAGAAAAGAATAAAATTTTGTTTAACTTTTCTTCCTGGGAACATATTAATCAGTCATGTATTTAATAAGTACGTGTTCTGTGCTTAGTCATTTGATAAATGATATGCAAGTATATAGAATAACAATGTGACTTGCCTGTTTTCATGGGCAGAGCAAATCACAGACACAGACTCATTGTGACTCCTATGCTCAAAGACCAATGTGGAGACCAACACACTGCAGGAGAGGTATATAGTGGATAATTCTGCAAATTTAAGTCTGACAGAACCTGAAAACCTAAGAGGAATTTGAGTGCTGTATGACAAGTCATAGGAAGCCATAGTGAAGAAGTTACTTGTTAGACTAGTGAGTGGCACGTGTTGTAGGGTAAGAGCAGGAACAAATAAAATCAAATTGGTAGATTAAGGGTCAGGTCATAGAGGATTTTGAAACCTAAGAGGGAAAGTTGGAACTAGATAAAATAGGGATTAGGAAGGCTGTTTGTTCTTTGCTTTTTAAAATAATCTCTGCACGCAGTGTGGGGCTTGAATTCACAACCCCGAAATCAACAAGAGTCACATGCTCTACAAACTGAGCCAGCCAGTTGCCCCAAGAAGGTTTTTGACCAATTTCACAGGCTCTGGGTTCTTGACATAATTTAAAAAAAAAAAAAAAAATTTTTTTTTGGATGTTTGATATAATGGGAGCTTCAGAGCTATTTATATGATAGTGAAACTTGCACATAGGGAGAAAATACAGGAAACTAAAAGAGATGAGGGTCTATTGAGTCAACATCAATAACATTTTGAAAGAAGATATAGGTTGGTGATAGAATGAGTTCTTTCACGTACTCACTGAACAACTATTCCTGAGTGATTGCCATACAGTATGTGCTAAGCACTGAGGAATTAGTGATACAAAAAGGGTGTGGAGCACAAGGGGCTTTTGTTCTGTTTGGTGATACAGGGAAGACAAGGCAAGATTTGTACCAGGATTTCCAGCCGTGCCAATCAGAAGAATATAGGGAACAGATCTGATATGTATAAGAGAAGCACATTGTGGAAGGATGTGGAAAGAGGGCATGATAATATGTTTGGATCAGTAGATTAGATCTATGAAATAGATCTTAATGGTTGAAAATAGAAATTTTTTTTATATAAACATACACATTGGAATTTCATCCTCAGACTCTTCCGAGTGCTGCAGATTACAAGAGCACAAGTTTAATCTGTGACTTGGTCTTTGAGTGTTTATCATTTTTGATCACACAAATATAAATGCCTTATTCTCATACATTTTCTCAAGTCTAATGTTATGTGAATTTTGATAAGTATTGACCTCTTTTTTATGTTCTTTTTTGAAGAGTTCTTCCATCACACCAGTCAAAAATAGATATAATACTGGGTTTGGGGAAGTATTTGTCAAGGAATATAGATTTTTATTTCAGTCAACTAGTTAGGGGAGGAATATTGATGGGGAAAATGATAGTGATATTTTTAGATTCTGATTTTGGTGTGTAGGTTTTCAAATTCCAAAAAGATGACTGTAGTAACAGTCAGTTCTTAACTCTCTCTCATTCTAGGACAACTTGTGCTTACTGTTCTCAGCCTTCATTTTCATCCTCATGACAGCCTTCATGTCATCTCGGGGTGACACTGACTACGTGTATTAATTGTGTACAACATAAACAAATAATCAAATATCACTAGTCCTTAACTCAGGCCTCCTTTTCTCCCCCCTTCTCTAAGGAACGACTACCAAAATCACTACAATCCCAATGACTTCCAAGCCCAATGTGATTGTTGTGCAAAAGACTACAGGAAAAGGAACGACCATTCAAGGCCTCCCGGGCAAAAACGTGGTCACAACATTGCTAAATGCTGGAGTAAGTAAGAGCGTGTACTGCAGACTCAGCAGTCCACTGAGGATTTTAAAGACCAGCTACACAAATATTTGCCTAAGGACTTTAGGACCCCACAATGGCCTGTATGCTTGATTTACCACTACTGTGATGTAATAACTGTTCAAGTACCACCAACCGATGCCATTTTTCACAGTAATTCCTAAAACACATTGCTCATAGCTAGGTTGCTTATGATCATGATTTAGATGCTTCGCTTGGTCCAAATGGAAGATTCCACTGCCTTAACTACAGGGAGACCTCTGTTAGAGGACAGTTTTATTCTTGCCTCTGTCCAGTAGACAGAAGCCTAGTTTTGGCCTGGGCTGGGCCAAGGGAGATATAGGATTAAGCAAATTAATTGAGAAGGATTTACTTTCATTTTACCTCTTTGAGCTAGTAAAAAAATAATCAAAAAACAGATTCATTTATAGTTCTGAAGGCAATTGTGCAGAAGTTTGGAGTTAGACAAAGTTGGGCTTTGTCTCTTAGTATCGTAGTTGTTTGACCTTTGGCAAATTTATTCACCTTCTCTCATCCTTAATTTCCTCATTTGTAAATTGGGGATTATGATCTTTATCAGTGAGTTCAGTTAACTGGGAGCTGTTTTTGAAAGTGCTTAGGGCAGTGCCTGGCACATAGGAAGTCCTCAATAAATCATTTTTCTCTTACTGTTATTACTCATGGCACTTAACTATTTAGGCTTGGTAATGTCCCTACTTTGATAGAAAAAAGAACGCTGTACTTCATTGTAGATCTCTGGTAGCTTCCTGGGCATCACAGTCTTTATAATGTTGGCATTAGATATTTCCATCATGTGGGAAAACAGATAGTTCCTAGTGTGAGTTCACATGATAAACCAAAAGTAAAGCCTAGATTAGAATTCAGATTTTCAGAACCCTTTTATAGTTTGTTTTGCAGTTGCATAGAATCTGATATATAAGATGGGATGCCGTGTACCCTAAGTCCTATGATCACATACATTGAAGAGTTGTATATGAATCCTAGCTGCTAGATATATCTAAGAGCAACGGTTTGACACAGGAAATGATAGTAAAACAAGCAAATCAGAGCATAAGACTGCACGTATGTATATGTACCTATACTTAACAGCTTGCTCACCTGGGCACATCCATACACATAGATCAGAAGAGATTTTTTAAAAAAATAGCCTGCTAGTTGGTTTTGATAGGCTTTGAATGGTCATTATACTTGGACAGAACCCATCAAGCTATTTAAAGGATAGGCATGCCCACTTGAAAACTAGTGGCTCTTGGCAAATGAACTAAAGCTCCTCCCAAATGTGAAGGGTATGTGTGTATTAAAATAAGGAATAATATGATTGACAGACACTTCCTATTTTCCTTAGACTATTTCAGCAGATAGTTAAGCTTGTGATTTTTATAATCATATTTAGCTCTAAATTCATGGAGTTATTACCTTTGGCCAGCTCACCTGGGTGCTTTGTTTTTACTGGCTAAGTTGGATGGCCACACATTTAGATGATGATGACTGAAAGTTAAAAACCAATAAGGTGAACATTTTTCCTTTCAGCTTTATGGATTTTAACTTTTAAAATATTAATAATTTAGTAAAATCACTGTCTTTGAATTTAAGGAAGCTCAAGTATTGACTCTATAAATGACCAGAAGATGGAACTTAAGAATAAAGCAGACAAAAGTACAAACAATGGTGAAAAGTTAATGGACTTAAGCTATCTAGTTAATAGACTAAAGTGATATTAGTAACATGCTAATAAGACAATGTGGGGAATGCCCTAAGTTTGTTTTTTTTTTTTGTATTTTCCCATATAACCTCAGAAAGACTGTTGATATCTGCTAATTTCCTCTCTTGCCCATGATTTTACACATAAACATTCTGCTATTTATCCTTATAATTTCCTATTTGGGGAGCTTAGTTTATTTATATGTGTACATTTAGCTACTGGTATAATGCACAGTAATTTTTTGTTACG
Organism: Hyaena hyaena; assembly: GCF_003009895.1. Taxonomy (NCBI): domain Eukaryota; kingdom Metazoa; phylum Chordata; class Mammalia; order Carnivora; family Hyaenidae; genus Hyaena; species Hyaena hyaena. The sequence goes on from NW_024080665.1 coordinate 2,787,910, forward strand.
TGAATGTTTATTTCAGATAAATTAGAAAATGATAATTCTGGGGTGGTAGGACCTATAATCTCTATAATTATTCTTTTATAATTTCTTGACTATTTTAGTGTATGTATTCTATGAATGAGATGGTGTATTAAGTATTCCCCTGTGAGATTATTTTTTAAATTCACTTACCAGGAAATAATTAATGCCTTCTTTAGACAGGAAGTTGGGCAGAGGATTTCTGGGACCATCTCAACTAAGCCTGGGATTTGTGATCACCTAGAAACATTGTACTTTGCTGTTTAATTTATAGTCCTGTTCCCATCATCCTGGCAAAACCTCTCTGATTTTTCAGTGAAAAGTCAGTTTTTATCATTTAAATACATAGAAATCTCATATATTCACTGACTTTAATTTAGGGAGAAAAGACTATTCAGACGGTACCAACAGGAGCAAAGCCAGCTATTATCACTGCTACAAGACCCATCACCAAAATGATTGTAACTCAACCAAAAGGAATAGGTTCCACAGTTCAACCAGCGGCTAAAATCATCCCGACAAAAATTGTTTATGGGCAGCAAGGGAAAACACAGGTATGCTGTGAGATATGAATTTTCTTGGCTCTGGTATATTTCAGACTCCTAAAATTCCATGTTTGAAATTTGGATGAAATAAACAATAATCTTTAAAAAATCGGACTGTTAAAAGTTATGACCGAATGTGTATAATTGTCTGTTTTCAAAATGTGCGTTTCTCTCTTGAGTTCTTTTGGGGGGGGGGGTGGTATCTAAATATTTGTGCCATGTCATAAGCAAAGATTGGAGAAAATCATTCCCTTGGAATAAAATTTGCTGAAGGCATTGTTATATTTGTAGAAGGTATTGTTATTTGAGAAGTAGGTGCTTGAGGGAGACTGGTAATTATTTGGAATCTCTCAAAGAAAAGTATTTTTTAGAAGCTAATAATGGCCTTTGAAAGCACTTTATATACTTATAAAATTTGTTTTACTTGAAACCTAAATAATGGAGAAGCTAGAGAACTGTTCCATTTTCAAGCAATAGAAGATAAGGGAATTTTTCTGGAAATTTGCCTAGAAAATTGAGGCTCAAGATTTAATCTTGACATTGCTAGGCTACTATTTATTTTGTGGTTCTTTAACTGCTTTTGTAAGAATATCAAAGAAAGTAATATCAGCTTTGGTTGAGAAATGGTATCCTAGAATTTTTGTAAAAGGTATTAATTTACCTTTAATAATTCGCTTTTAGAATCAGTTCCCTCACACTGCTGGTCAAATAGTTTGGGTATCTAAACAAATAAGTTTTGTGATTAAAAATAAGTCTAAATTGCCTTTAAGTTTCAACTATAACAATTTTCATTTGCTCCATCATCTAAGTCATAGTATAATCCATGTTTTCATTCTTAAATTCTTGAATGAGTGACTTAATAAGAGTCTGAAGAGGTTTAGAATCTTACATATGGAGAAATAAAAATAATTGTGGTGAGTTAACATTTTGAAGTAGAATGGTTCAGTTTGAAATTTTTCTCCCATTTTACTTGTTTTAGTGTCTATGGTTTTGACATTTGCCAGGAGTTGATCTATTGTATGTTCCATATTGCTTCTAATGATAATTGTCTTAAGTCAGTGTTTCTCTTGGTGTTTCTTCCAAGATGACTTATGTCCCAACCATGTTTACTTTGCACAGGTATCTCAATTAGGAATTTCATTTGGTTGCTAATGAAAAGAAACCTGAAGAATGGTGGTTTAAATGAATTAGGGTTTTGTTGTTGTTATGTGAATAAATATTCAGGGATGCATAGGTGGCTTAGTCGGTTAAGTGTCTGACTTCCACTCAGGTCACGGTTTTATGGTTCATGGGTTCGAGCCCCACATCAGGCTGTCTGCTGCCAGTACAGAGCCCACTTCGGATCCTCTGTCCTCCTCTGCTCTCTTCCCCTGCCCTACTTGTTCCCTCTCTCTCTATCTCTCTCTCTCTCCCCCTCTCCCTTCCTCTTTCCCTCTCTCCCTCCCTCCCTCCTCAAAAAAAAAAAAGCATTAAAAAGTATTAAAAAAATAAATATTCAAAGGGAGGAAATTCTGGACTATTATTGCGGCACTGGAAATCTAGGCATTCTGAAATCCATGCCATGTAGCTGTCATTCTAGTGAATAGCCTACAGACTGTAAAATGACTTCTGAAGTCTTTATGGACAAGAAAAAACAGAGACATAGTCTCTTGTCAGAATTATGGCTGTTGCATGCTGGCATGTGCCACTTAAAATGTTACATGTGGCTTGACTATAATTTATTCATAGATTGAATTAGTCTTTGATGAACAGTGCTGTGCTCAAAGCATAATAAATGTACAGAATGCTATTTGCCATGGCAGGAAAATATTAGTGCTCTAAAATTGAAACTGGGTGTATTTCTGCTTTTCTTCCAGGTTCTTATTAAACCCAAACCAGTGACATTTCAAGCCACAGTTGTTAGTGAACAAACAAGGCAGCTGGTCACAGAAACATTACAGCAAGCATCTAGGGTAGCAGAAGCTGGTAATTCATCTATTCAAGAGGGAAAGGAAGACCCACAGAGTTATACAGATAGTAGTTCCTCTTCTACAGAATCCTCCCAAAGTTCCCAAGGTAAGATCCATTTTACTCCTGACTTACATAATTATTACCGACATAGTACCCTAGTTCCAAAATAGTTGCATATAGGGATTCCAAACGAACGTGTGCTTTGATTTGTCGATTCTTTTGGTTTTATTTTCTTTTGTTTGATATGTAATCAGTGAGCTGAAGTTTTGCTTTTGGTAAGGCTTACCAAACATATTCCTGAATGGCATATGTTCATCAAATAATTGGTAAACTTTGGATGATGATTTTGACAGGTAGGTATTATCAAACTGGATAGTGCTGTGGTTCTTTTTATTGTCTTCTGGGTAAGAAGGAGAAGTATGCAAGAAAGTAAATGTATCTTTTGAATGGTTATTCTTGAACCTTGAGAAAGAATCAAGCTGGCCAGACATCGGCCATAAGTGGGAAAATAGAGGACCATACATTGCAGTTTGCATAGGGCAAGTCCTAGTTTATATCTGTTCTAGCATAATTATTAATAGCATTCCTTTCCGCTCTCAAAGGTATCCTAATTTAGATGATACTGTATGGTTGTCCTAATTATAAGGAAGGCTTCTATGAAGCCAGACTCCAGAGTAGGGAAGCTCTTTATCCTCAGTGCTATTTTAATTATGTTGTTCATCTAGAAAGTCTCTTGAAATAAATTCTTAATCATAAGCTTTGAGACCTGCAAATCTGGTACTCCTGTCTATCAGTTACCGTAACCGCCCTTTTTGTCAGGTGGTGGGTGTATTTATGCCTATGCTGGCTTGTATGCTCTGATGCATCTAATAAGCAAAGCTGTTTATCTTCCCTTTGTCATTCCTCCCTCACTCCATTCCTTCTCCTCACCTCCCCATTATTCTCTTGGGAATACTTTCTGAGCACCTTTATGTTTCTACTGCAGATACTTCATATTATGCACTTCTATTTTAATTCTTTAGTGGACTCTTCCCAGATTAGTGGGAAATTCAGATTGCTTACATGGTTCAAATTGCTGATTATTCCATTAATTCAATTTGATAGTTACTTAGTAGTTTATACAACATACTGAGCATTGTGCTAGGCCCTATAAACATTGAGTTAAATATAGTTCTTGTTAAAATCTAGATTAGAGGATTAAAAAACACACGTACAACTTCAGTAGTAGTTTAATAAGTTTAATAATAAACAAAAATGCTAAAGGCTAAAAATTCACATTCCAGTAAGGAGAGGATAAGAAAGCTTCAGAAAGCAGATAGCATTTGAAGTGGTGTTTGAAAAGTCATCAGTTAAAGATAAATAAAAACATTGATTTTAACAAACTATATGGTACTCATTTTAGAAAGTGGATAGTTTTCTTCAGCATATCAATGATAGTAATATTTTCTGAATCAATTTATTGAAATTTAGTTTATCATTCTATACTGATTATAAGTTAGTCTTTTTACTGGTCACCATGGAGTGATGCTTATTCTCTATTTCATTTCATCTTTATTTCTTAATAATTTGATATTTATGGATTCTATTCTTACTTCAACATGTCAGCTGCATTTTCCTCTATTATTTTCAAGTCTCTGGTTCCTTGAATAATACTAGCCATTTTTTTCCCTTGAGAAATATTTTTATAGAGAGCAGGTAAAATGTTTAGCTTATGAGTTGGTGCTAAGAGGGAAACACAAACAGTACATGTTTTTATATCCATAATCTCGGGTTATCCTTTGATTTTGCTAGTCTTTTTCTAAGGGAGCTATGAACCAATCATTACTTCCCAAACGTGCCATTTCATTAGGCAGTCTTCGGGTTTCATTGTAAGAATGGGACTAAAGTTTGGCTATTTTTGGAAGTAATTTGAGTCTAAGGTTTTCGGTTGTTCGATATGTTATTATACATGGCTTCATGTATTTTTATTTATTTGTTCTGTATCATCACATATTTTTTCTTTTAAAAATATTCTGTAATACAAAAAAATTTCACTTCAGAATACGTATATCTAATATAGTTGACTATAAAGCCAGTTATTAAAATCTACCATTCTTCCCCTTCCACACCCCCACCCCCACCCTCACTATCCTTAGTCCATTGTCACAAAGACAAGGGGCTGGGAATGTATATGCTGTGATTTAAAGTGAAAGAAAGGGATAAAGATTTTGGTCAGTGTAAGACATGCTGGTTTTCAAACTATATGAGGATCAAACCTAGTGGAAATGTAAGCACTACATAGCAGTTCATTTTTCCTTTATATTGCTTTTGTAGTTTTTGCCCCTCACCAATTTGGTAACTTTCTTTTAATGTAATTTCAGACTTCCAATAACGTAAGAAGAGTTAAAAAGAACTCCTGTGATTTTTTTTTTTTTAAGATTTCTTTTTGACAAGAGAGGGCACAAGCAGAGGAGGGGCAGAAAGAGGACAGAGGATGTACAATGGGCTCTGCACTGAGAGTAGAGAGCCCCACGTGGGGCTTGAACTCATGAACTGCAAGATCATGACCTGAGCCAAAGTTGGATGCTCAACCAATCGAGCCATCCAGGTCCTCCATGATTTTATTTTAAAATAATCTCTACACCTAACATGGGGCTTGAACTTATGACCCCAAGATCAAGAGACACATGCTGTACCCACTGAGCCAGCCAGGCGCCCCCCAGATTTTAAAAACAGAAAGAAAAATGTTAAAGATTTCTTCTTTTTTTTTTTTTTTTTAAATATTTTTATTTATTTCTAGGGGAGAGAGAGAGAGAGAGAGACAGCGTGAGCAGGGGAGGGTCAGAGAGAGAAGGAGACACAGACTCTGAAATAGGCTCCAGGCTCTGAGCTGGCAGTCAGCACAGAGCCCGACGCGGGGCTCGAACCCATGAACCGCGAGATCATGACCTAAGCGAAAGTCGGACCCTCAACCGACTAAGCCACCCAGGCGCCCCAAAGATTCCTTTATTTATATTTTGTTTATTTCCAGAAGGTTTTAAGGTGGATTAGGTAGAATACAAGATTATATGAAGTAAAATGGAAGACAGCAAGGAAAGAAAACCAAGGGTAGGGATTTAAGGTGGAACAAGGTATGAGGTAAATACAGAAATGCATCCTATATTCTATATAAAAGACATCGCTTTAAGGAGGCCACAAATTTGTTTCTAGGATGATTTTTCCAGAAGCTTTATGATCTTAGTAAGTTATGGTGAGGGTGGGGAATAAATCCAGGTTTAAGCAAACATACTTACTGTAGAACTTTTCAGAGCTATTATGTGCTGATATATATTGTGAAAAATGAAGAGTGGAGTATATAATATAAAATGCTTCCCAACTTTTTGACCATAGAACCTTTTGCAGAACAGCTTGGGGAACTAATGTTCTCTGAAACATTTTGAGTGATGCTGTCTAGGCAGTTAAGAACTGTGAAGGCCTTGGGTTTTATGACAGTGCTTCAGAGGGAAGGTACATATTACATCACAGAAGGGACATAGACATCTTAGGTTTAGTTTAGAAGGGATGATTTAGATGTGTAAGGCATCTGGGAATCACTTTATATGAGGAGTGGTCAGTGGAAACAGGACATTTATTATGGAGAAGATGAGGATTGGGTTGGGGACATGGGACTTGTCAGTTTTCTTGAGAACTGTAATGTGGAAGAGTGAAAAGAATTGGTCTTTGTGGATACGTGGATGGAAACTAGAACCATTGGGTAAAAGTCTCAGGAAGACCTGTTTCCATTCCATATAAAAAACTTTTCTATTTGTCATAACTGCAGACATTGAAGGAAACTATATTAGAAAGTAGTGAGTTCTCTGGTGTGGCAGTTCTTTGACTGGGGGGTGGGGAGGTATTGTGAAGATTTTAGTATAGATGATATTGTGAAGATTTTAGATTGGTGATAGCATTAAACAGACTCTTAGATCCCTGCTAGCCAAGAGGTCTTACTCTTATTCTATGAAAGTGTGATATAGGCCTTTTATGGTAAAGTCACAGGAAACATTCTTCCATAGAGATGCCAGATCTATCTTTGCATGTTAACAGTACAGTGTGTATTTCTGGTACCTAACAGGTAGTAGATATCCAAAAAATATTTGTTAAATGACCCACGGGGAAAAATATTGGAGGGTTAGCAAGCCACCATCCCCAAGACAGATAGGGAAGTCTAGACGGATGCACACTTCATAACCAAATGGTACTGTGAGATCAGGCTCTTGGTGTCTGTTATTGCACTCTGACCTCAGCATCAGACTCAATAGGCAGTAGATTTATCTAGTCTAAGCATAAGCCAGAAGTAGAGAGGAAAATCACTCAAGGAATGGTTCACACTCTCGTTCTTTGTCACAGCTGTTGGAGTTGCCGCAGTGATACTGTGTGATGGTCGGCTACTCTCTGGGTATGCGCAGAAAGAGTGAACCATTTCCCCAGTCCCTCCCTCAGGATAATGTTATTTGGGCTGATGTCTCTGATAGGTGCTCCCATGTGGAAATTTGTTTTCCTTTCTCAGTCTGTTTCTATGTTATCTTTCTACAGGTGCAATCCTTGCATTCTTTTGGATTTTCAGTGAATGTTACAGAATTGGGTTGCAGTCATTCTGTGCCTGTAGATTCTCTTACCTAGCCAAGGAATCACCATGAGAATTTCTTAAATTTGAGAACATAGGTTTCATGAAAAGAATGATTCCCTAATAAAATTAGTTCTTTTAAGTGTAAGTTCTATTTGTCTACTTAGAAAGAAGACAGAAAAATTGTTATATGCATCACATGACATTTGGTATTGTAGGATAGTGTCCTTCAGTCTTCTAGAATTTATATAGAGAGGGCTTATTGGAAATCATACATCCTTGGTGTGGCATATATTCTACCCGGTGTTTGAGGGGCAAAGAATATGGTTTGTTAATGATAACTAAAAATTCCAGTTCTATTGTATATGGATTTTGTTTTCTTCAAGAAGGCTTTTTTCTTTCTAAGAGTCATTTTGCCTGTCCCAGTCTGTTTGGACAACTTTGTGGTTTCCAAAAATATAAGGTTCAAAGAAGGTTGAACTTATATTGAATTTATTCTTGTTTTTTGGGGCTACATGAATTTTTTTCATTCTTCTGTGATGCTTTCACTGACTAATCCACTTCAAAGCAGTCTTTCTCTTTCTATAGATTTGTCTTGTTTGCCCTAGTCATTTGATTTTACCAACGAATACAAAGCTATATGTATGTTTATTTTAGGTCTCCTCCATTGTAATCTAAACTTGAGAGTGGGGATTGTGCCTTTATATCCTCCATAATTTTTGTCCTGTGTGGTATCCTGGACACAGGAGTTGAGGAGCATAATAATAATCTAGTCCAACCTGATTATTCTGCAGATGGAAAACTCAACAGTTTGTTGTTTGATTTGATGCACATTTAGAATTTACATGCCTATGTTTATAGCATAAATATAATAAACCTTGAATTAGGCCTTTATTTTGAAACTAACAAAAGGTCTCAGAATCGAGAAACTTTAGGACACAACAACAATAACATTTCTATTTTCCTTCATAGTTTATGAAGCTCTTTTACATATTATTTCATTATATCCTCAGAAGTCCTGTCAGATAGATAGGTTATTTTATCATTGCCAGTTTAGAAATGATGATACTAAAACCCAAAGACTCAACTTGAGAATAATTGATAGAGCTAGGGCTGTAACCTAAGACTCTGAACTCCAAATGTTATACATGTGCTATTATATCATCCTGCTTATAGATTATCTATCCATTCTTGTTATTGGTGGACAGGATTTTTCAGTAATTAGCCATCCAAAAATGAGTAATGTTGACTGGATGCTCGGGTTGTAATACAAAACACATTTTCAGATGCACTGGGGAAAATAAAGACTCCTACAGCATTTTGTTCTTACTATACACAAACATGCATCTACTTACATAAATGCACACCTATTTATTATAGCAGTTATCACATTGAATTGTAATTTGTCTTTTTACATGTCTGTCTCCCCAACCAGATTGTGTGCTTCTTGAGCATCCTCTGATTACTCTGTAAGCTCCTGTATATCCTCAATCCCAAATATAGACTCCTGCATATATATAGGTGCCCAGTTTGTTGAATCAGTGAACGAATGAATAAGTGAATACAGACATGAAAGATACGCCCTCTGGGGGCTTACAGTCTTCTTGGGGAGATAAAGCATGAAATTTACAATAAATACAAAGATTAAAAAAAAAAAAACAAGTTGTTTTTTTTAAGAGAAACTTTGTTTATAGGGTTTTTTTTTTTTAACTAATATAAAACAGATTCCCAGCCTGTAGTTCATGTAATTGCTTCCCGGCGTCAGGATTGGTCAGAACATGAAATTGCAATGGAGACTAGCCCCACCATAATTTATCAGGATGTATCCAGTGAATCACAATCAGCTACTTCAACAATCAAAGCTCTGTTAGAACTCCAACAGACAACAGGTATGAATTCACATGCTCAATTGAATGAAGCATGTTTTCTCTAGAGATGGGTTGTGCTAAAATACTACCACTGTTATATTTTCTTTGTGATTACATGAGCACATCTCCCCCCTCTGGACTGGTGTATAATCATTGTTGCAGTCTATTTACTTGTCGCTTCAATAAGATGTGCACAGGAGCACTAAAGGATAGGCTAGTCAGGGAGGGAAAAATGGCAGAGCTCTTTGTTTTCTGTCTCCTGCTTGAAACGGGTAGTCCTCTTGCCTCTTTCACCAGAAGGCAGTAGTTTCTATCATTTCTAAGCACAAGGTTAGATGTAGTATAGATGCCAGATTGAAGGGCCCCTACCGTCCTCCTTGATATTGGAGGCCACTTTTGTGGTCATAAAATACCATTAATGGCTCTTGCTAGCATTCTAATTGGTTTTATCTTTATATTTTCATTGTATCATTTAACCACTTGAGCTTCCATGCAAAGCTATCCTCATTTAACAAGATCCATTAGTATTTCTAGTTACTAAATATCTTCAATAAACTAGGCAAAACCCGTGTTAGTTATTACTGACTTTTCTATTACAAGAAGTCAAAGATTGTTAGAGTATTTAAGGAAGCTTAACAATGATCTCATCCAACCCTTTGATTTTATGCATAAGGAAACTGAGATCCAGAGAAGTTGCCCAGTTGGTTAGTGGCAGAGTGAGACTCCATGTCTTTTGATTCCTAAGTCAGTGTCCTCTCTACTTGTGGGGTGACTGTGGTATTATTTTGGTTTTGTTTTGCTTTCTTTGTTTAAATGATTATCTTGATTTTGTCACACTATATCCTGCGTGGGAAAAATCTGAATGATCATTCAGTGGACTTAATTACTGGGAACTAATTATTTGTTGTTACATCCACTTGACACTAGCCAAAGAATATGAGCATTTAGTATCTTTGGTTAATCTTTCTATTGGTGTTATTTTTGGCCTTAGGCATTTCCTCAGTTTCTTGTCTTTGACATACTCAGCCATTTCCACTAATGTCTTACAGAGGGTGGAGACCAAGTAAGTAGATTTTATAGAAAAAGTGACAAGATAGAAAGTAAATTTATCCATGGAACCCATTCTTGACTCCAGACTACTTTGTAAAAACATTTTTGTAGGAACAGAGAGGTCATTTTTTCTTAACACTGAAAATTTTTATTCTTTAAGAGCCGTTGAAGATTTGGTAACATTTCTTTGGAGATTATCTTGAATTTTTAATAGATCAAACTAAACTAGTCATTGTATTGTGCTATTCTGGGTAGATATGATCTAGAGCAAATCAGGCTGGATACTGCTTATTCACCCTTTGTTTTCAGGTTGGTAAACTCCAGCATACCAGGGAAACCTTGAAGAAGGGTAAAGGACACGTTCTAAGAGGAGTGTGTACGAGGGAGACCGATTGTTTGGCCTAGTCGTACTAGGGGGGAATTTAGTCTGATTGCATATGTGTCCTTCTTGCTGGGCTGCTGGTATCGTTGCATAAGTTGTGCACATTACAACCATACATAGCAGTCTGCTTTTTTCATTTCAACTCACTGTCTTCTTAGTCACTGCCAGTCGTGGCACCCCAGAGGGCTGGCTCATTATTCCCATGGACAGCTCTGGTATTGACACTTGTTTGTAATAAAAGTTAACTTTTCCACTAACTTTTCTATGCAGTAAAGGAAAAGTTGGAATCTAAACCAAGACAACCCACTATTGACTTGAGTCAGATGGCAGTGCCTATTCAGATGACCCAGGAAAAGAGACATTCTCCAGAGAGTCCATCCATTGCTGTGGTAGAGTCAGAACTAGTTGCTGAATACATCACTACAGGTAGGTGTTCTCTTAAAAAGTAGTATTAAGGTAGGAGAGCTACCTTTCTGGATTTGATGGGTTGGTTGGTTGGGGGAGAATATAGTTTTTATATTTCTAGATCTTTTCCAGTTTGCTCTGAGAGCAAATTCACATTGTCCTTGGGACTTAGCCCTGTCTTTAATGACAAGGGAAGAAAATCATTTGGTTGTTACAGACTGGCAACTAATAACAAATTGTAAGTTGGCCATAAATAACATCTTTGAATATATAGTGACAGTTGTAGAGAGAGGATAAAATACCTTTTATAGAAGAATAAATATTTTTGATGCATCTGAATGTTTTAGTTTTGTTGGGGGTGGGGAGAGAGAGATGGGTCAAGAGAGAAAGGAGATATAAAATCCAATACCTTTTTTGATGTGAAGAAAAAAATGTGGAAAACTTTAAATCCCTGTAAATACTTAGGAGTTCTAGTGGAAAGCAAATTAGGTATTTGCTTAAAATGTGGTCTGGCAGCAAAACACTAATGAGAGTTTTGGATGGCATAGATAGAAGAGTGGAACAGGAAGGATTAAAGATTCTTTCTCTCATGTTCTGGTGAGACCACAGCTGGAATACTGCCTTCTGTTTTAGACACTTTATTACCTTGAGATTTGAAATTGTTCAGAGAATAGTACTGTGAATAATTAGGGGTTAGGAGAAATTACTTACAAGGCAATATGTAAAGAACACCTGTCTTAAGTTTTCCTAAGCAGTGATTAAAAGAGAACCATAAAGTTACAGATATTTAGAGGATGTAAATACCAAAGTGGAAAAAGAACTCTTTGGTATCGTTTTTGGAGATAGTTTTAATACTAATGGGTTAAAATTGCCAAAAGGGAAAATCCAGTTAAAGACTATGGAAAGCCGTTTAGCATCTTTCTTTAGAGACATTTGGCAGAAAGCTAAATAAAGCAGAGGGCAGTATGTTGGGGAAATCAGTATTAACCTCTGGGGATAGACTTGATTATCAAATGGCAAATAGAAGAAAAGACGTATGATTTCTTCCCTTACTTATCCTTTTCAGAACGCACTGATGAGGGGACAGAGGTTGCTTTTCCCCTTCTAGGTAAGTGGTGTGCATCCATTTGTAGTATAACTGAAGGTAAAATATTACTGTTTTGGGGGGAACCACTTAAATGGATGCGCTCTACTCTGATCTGGTAGAGGAAAGGTAAGCTCCACTCAGTGAAGAGGAGACTTTCCTTTTGCAGGATAGTGGGATCCTTTCTCAGAAATGAGCAGTTTGACATTGGAAAAAATAAAAGTTGTTTAAAGAAATAAGTGACTGTTTTATGCTGTTTATATAAGGCCCAATTAAAGGTCAATTCAGCTGTTTTCTGAATGTTCATTCCATGATCTTCCTATCGTATCCTCAGCCACGTTAAGCATTTTCTTTGACTTCAGACCCAGCTCCATAGCTCTGACCTCTTGTATTATCCGGCAGTGGGTATTAGTCTTCTCTGACTTTTCTCCATGCTGGAGAATTACTATGAAGAGACTTATAGAATCTTGAGTGAGGATTATTTTTAAATGATTTTGGTTGATCTTCTATGAAACCCATTTCATTTCTTAATTAAAATCCTAATGTCATAATTATGAAGATTAGCATGGGCGGCAGAAATGTTCCATATAATCTGATAATTTCATGAGAAATTATCCTTATTTATTGTTTACTTTTCAAATGTCATTCATTTCTGATGATGCGTCCATCAGTAAAAACCTTTATTAATTTGCTTGTTCAATTTTAATATTAGTATGATTTGTTTTTCTCCTACTCAGTCACATTATAAATGATTTTAGTAGTAGTTGTTTTAATGTCAACACTGATGCCCTTGTTTTCAGTTTGGTTAAACACATATGGAAGATTTGATTAAGTCATATAATTTAAAATGTACATCTAAAGCACGCTGTGAAACACAGTAAGATACTGCGGTACATTTTTACCAGTGATGCTGCCTATAATCTCTTACATCACATGTAGGCATATGTGTAAGCAACAGTAGAAAAACTGGGTTTGAGAATATAGATAGAATGAGTTATAAAAATAAGTTAAGCTTGTTTGTATTTCACTGGGTAGTTTTAGTTCTGTACTCATAATACCTGAGTGGTACTTTGACATTGATTTCTGTAGTGATCATCTTACTCTTTGACATTCCACTATGAGTTTTCTATACATGGAACCACTTGAATATGGAACTACTTGAAACTGCAGATCAAGATATATGAGCCCTGGAATCATGGGTTATTGAGAGAGTTTTGATATTCTCAAAAGCCTTAGCTAATTTTACAGATTTATTTGATTCTGTTCCCGTTTCAAAAAGTTTGTTTCCCGGTAACCACAAGCTTTTTTCAAGCTCTGTAGAATAAGAAGTGGTGAATGTTCTACTGTTTAAAAAGTTGCAGGTGAGCCTGGTAAAAAGGTGATCGGTCGGCACCAGTGTAGATGGATCATTTTACATCTTATATATCAATATAAATATAAACGTATAGTTTACTCCACTGGACCTTTGTACCAAGAGAATAAGAAATGGGTGTTTTCTGATACTGAGTTCTCACCCACTTGTGTCAGATGAGGTAAATTTGAGAAGATGAAAGAACAGAGATTTTTTTTCTGTTCTTTGATTAACTTTATATTGTAATAGTTAACAATTTAATACTTAAGTAAATTTATATTTTAATATTGAACATTTTCAGTTTGTTACTTCATTTGATCCTCTTCTAGATAGAAAATTTTTTTTAGTATCTCATTAAAAAGGTAAAAAAAATAAAACCTCTTAAGTTTTAGAGGTTAATGGAACTGTTTTGTTTTTTTAGAGGTTCATAGAATTTGAGTGACCTCTTCAAGTTCGCATAGCTGGTTGGTGGCAGAGTGGGACAGAATCCAGGTGTGACTCTTGGTCCAGTTCTTTCTGCAGTATCATTTGACCTCTCATATCTTTAGGGACTGTAAGGCTGCAAGACAGTGTCTACTTCATGTAAAAGAATGAGTGCTTCCGGGTTTTATATTGCATTTGGAACTGAGACCAAGAAATTAAAATATTATCTTAGTAAATTAAGTTATTATCTTAGTTTCCTTAAAGATACTAGTCTGGGATTTGGTTACAGAAATTCATATTGTTTTTTTGCTGTCTTAATGGGGTGATGGTTCTTGGAGAAAGTAAGTATGGCTCACAGGAGGATGTAACTTTAAGGGATTTGTTCCTCCTTTGTGATACTAGTTTTCAAACTGCTTCCACATTTCTCATCTCATCCTCATAATAGCTCTGTTATTCCCATTTTACAGATGAGAACACAGAGTCTCAGAGAAGATAAGTGACTTTCTCAGAGTCACACAACTCATAGGTGGGCAGACTCTGGTCTTCTGCCTCCTAGTTCACAGTACCACACTTTCCCTCTGTGATGCAATCTCACAGACATTTGTTTAAAATGACTACTGGTTACAGATGCTGTGGTGATTTCTGGAGAAATATCATCACCTCCTCTATTTTCAGTCAGCCATCGCTCCCAGCCCCAACAGCCTTCCCAGCCCCAGCGGACCCTGCTCCAGCATGTGGCTCAGTCACAGACCGCAACACAGACTTCGGTGGTGGTGAAGTCCATCCCGGCATCTTCCCCCGGAGCAATCACCCACATTATGCAGCAGGTTGTATCTCTTCTTTCTCGCCCTGCCTTCTGTAACTGCCTCCTTCCTGAAATAAGGTTTTGTTTCATCTATTGTAAGAAAGGAAATAACTGAGTTGAAGAGTATTTGTGTCATTCTTTCCTCTATGAGGACTGAGTAGAGGAAGTGAACGGAGAGTCTCCACACTGGAAAGTAATTATGAGATAGTATTCTTGGACCTCCTGTAAACTCAGAACGTTTCAAAAGGCTGGGGCTTTCTAGATGAATCTGTGACTTCAGGATTGGCCACTGTTTCTGTATATTTGTTGTTACGGAAGAATTTATCACAGAGGTGAGATTTTTAAATGAAATAGAAATTGGCTTGTTTAGCTGTTGCTTGGTTTTTTTGCTTTTATGATGAATTCTCACGGGAAACATTATGAATAAGTAGGTTTAAATATCTGACTTTTATTATATGTGACCAGTTACGGAGGAAGGGACTCAATGGGAAGGAGAATGAGTTAATATAAAACAGAAAATCTGGTACCAAGGGTAATGGGGATAAGCTAATTTTAAGTCAGATACTGTGCTTTGAGCTTTAAATACATTAATTTCTTTAAGTCTCACTATGATCCTGTAAGGTTGGTATATTCTCCCTCTTACAAATGAGGAAACTCATGTTCACAGAAGTTAAGTAAAAATAAGTAACTTATTCTGGGTGGGAGAGCTAGGATTTAAATCCAAAGCATCCTGCCTCTATACAAAGTGATTATCATAGACCCCAGATTTAAGCGCGACTTATCTTTAGTGGTCACATAAATCTCTATCAATTTGACTGGTAGCAGTTGATCCTAATTGTCAGCAAATTAACCTGAGGGACAATAAAGAAATTGTTGAATTAAAAATCTGTATGTGCAAGGTCATTATGAGATAGGGAGGGTTTCAGTTGAATCTCAAAAAGTTTCAAAGTTAGAACGAAGGAATAACGTAACAAGGAAATGGGAAGGATGAGCTTAGGGTCGATTTTGTGTCACTGAGGGAAGCCAGGTGGCCAGAGGTTTAGCTGGGTACCAGATTTCAGCCTGGAGTCTGGCCCTCACCTGGCCAGTCCTGACGTTGACCTTTTTTAAGGCACCCAAAGAGGTCAAACAGACTGGCCCTCACCATGTCACTCAAGAGCAATGCCTCCTCCCCTCACTGTTATAAGTGAAATGGGAGAGTCTCCCTTTCCTGACAGGAGTGCTCTTGCCCCTGGGCCCTGTTGCCTGCTGGGCCCGGAATATGGCCAAAAGGGTGAGGAGGACTCGTACAGAGGGTGGTTCACACGGGCCTTGGTGAAGCCTGATGAACCGTTTCCACTCTGACCAGAGAGGCCCGGGTGGAGACCCGGATGGGCATATCACTCAGACAGCGGCCCTGACTTTCTGGAAAGCACGGCCAAAGTGGGCTTCTCTGAACTTTGACTTTTCTCTGGACACTTCATTCCTGGGTGGCTGCGTTCTTTCTTTGGGTGGGTCAGTATCTCTGATGAGCAGGCAAAAGAGCTGTGTCCTGACTCGGAGCCCCTTCTTTTTCTATGTTGGGCTGTGCTTGCAGGGTAACCTTACTCCTCCTACCTATAAATTCTGGGTCCACTTTTCTTATAGAAAAGAGTACACCAGTTTTTGCAATACTTAATGTCTAAGAGTTGAAATTAGAAGAGTCTCAATGTAAAGCCCCCTTTAGATTTAGAAAACTTGAGGTTTCTTGGTCTTTTTGGGCTCTTTCTTCTGAAGGTTTTTGAACAAATCTCATAATCAGGTCTTTTCCAGTTTGAGGAAAATATAGCAATGTAGGTGTTTTTCTTATTCCATTCTTACCTTGTGCCTTTTTTACTTAGGCATTAAGCAGTCACACTGCTTTTACCAAACACAGCGAGGAACTTGGAACTGAGGAGGGCGAGGTTGAAGAGATGGACACTTTAGACCCTCAGACAGGTCTGTTTTACCGATCTGCCCTGACTCAGTCACAGTCAGCTAAGCAGCAGAAACTTAGCCAGCCCCAGCTGGAACAGACTCAGCTGCAAGTGAAAACTCTGCAGTGCTTCCAGACTAAACAGAAGCAGACCATCCACCTGCAGGCAGACCAGCTCCAGCACAAACTCCCGCAAATGCCCCAGCTTTCCATCAGGCACCAGAAACTCACCCCTCTCCAGCAAGAACAAGCACAGCCCAAGCCAGATGTACAGCACACACAGCATCCCATGGTGGCCAAAGACAGGCAGCTTCCTACCTTAATGGCACAGCCCCCGCAAACTGTAGTGCAGGTGCTTGCAGTGAAAACCACGCAGCAGCTCCCTAAACTGCAGCAGGCTCCGAACCAACCAAAAATCTACGTGCAACCCCAAACCCCCCAGAGCCAAATGCCGCTCCCAGCCTCATCAGAGAAACAGCCGGCAAGCCAGGTAACGGAATATTGGTAGCATGCAAAGTTAAGCTTCTCTGTTGACGGAAAAAATGAGAACATCACGACAGTATCGTGATTAGCAGTGCTTTCTCCTGGCAAGAGGAAACTCAAAAGCCTCATTTATGCTGGTATTACTTTACTCCATCAGAAAGTTGACATATTAGGGAAGAAATGCACGCATTAACATAGGAAAGGAAAAAAAAAGCATAGCGCTCAGAACTTCATTTGAAATCACTTCAGCATTGATCAGCAGTGCATTGAAGCGAGATCCCTAAATTATTTGTATTTTTTTAGGTACAAATTTTTTTTCCCATGCATGTAACTATTTTGTCTGTGGCAGTAATGCTAAGTAAACTACATAGTCTTTTAAGGAGCTACATTGAACATCTTCCTTTGTAGTTTACATCATCACTATCTAATTAATAAATTTATCTTCTAGATTGCAGAGGAATTATCTGGATATTCAAAAGAAAAATTATATTAGGGAAACCTAGTGGCTTTGGAGTAATGTATATATGTGTGTGTATATTATAAATACATATATAGAGAATATATTTGTATAGATGTATTTGAAGCAAAAAATTGAAAAGCCTGTTTTTTATTTTTAAAAGCTGAAGATGATATAAATGATTTGAGAACGGGTTGAAGGTATACTGTACAGGGATATGAATCCCAAAGGAAAACAAGGCTGCTGTGACTACTTTTTCCTTTATGATATGTACCTTGGCTGGCTAGACAGAGGTTCTTTCAACCCCTTCTCCTTCCCTAGGTTTCTTAGAAATAACCAGATACTTTCCCATCCAGCCCTTGTATTAAAACACCATGCTTCAAAATGTCCCCCTAGTATACCACACGAATGTTTCTTTTGCCATATTATCTGGGGTGTTTGACAGGTTTTCTCAAAGAGATGTAGCTGTAACACACACAACCCCAATTTGTTTTCAGGTGGAGCAGCCAATTATAACCCAAGGATCCTCTGTTACAAAGATAACTTTTGAGGGGCGCCAGCCTCCCACAGTTACAAAGATAACTGGTGGCAGTTCTGTGCCTAAGTTGACATCACCAGTTACAAGCATATCTCCCATTCAGGCCTCTGAGAAGACAGCTGTGTCAGACATTTTGAAAATGTCTTTGATGGAAGCTCAGATTGATACAAATGTAGAGCATATGGTAGTGGATCCCCCAAAGAAGGCTCTTGCCACTAGTATGCTCACTGGTGAAGCAGGATCATTACCCTCCACCCACGTGGTGGTGGCAGGGATGGCGAATTCCACTCCCCAGCAACAGAAATGTAGAGAGTCCTGTTCAAGTCCATCTGCTGTTGGCCCTCCCTTAACGACAAGGAAAATCGATGCACCAGGAGTGCCTCCAACAGGCCAGTTCATGCGTATTCAGAATGTAGGCCAAAAGAAAGCTGAAGAGAGCCCAGCAGAAATTATCAT
The DNA here is from genome assembly GCF_003009895.1 of Hyaena hyaena. Taxonomy (NCBI): domain Eukaryota; kingdom Metazoa; phylum Chordata; class Mammalia; order Carnivora; family Hyaenidae; genus Hyaena; species Hyaena hyaena. The sequence goes on from NW_024080665.1 coordinate 2,806,240, forward strand.
CCAGGTAAGCATGGAAGGAACATGAGAAATATTGGGCGTCTTGGGGGCTGTGGGTTTGGCATGCTTGGGAATGCTTGGGAAGAGTCAAGCCAAGATGGCAAAAGACAAAGCGATTAATTTTGAGATGGCATATGACAGATTTGGTTTAATACCTATTACAAATATACAAATGTATATTTTCTGGAAGAGAATCCTAGGAAATTGGTGGATGTTATCACGGCACACCTTAGAGGCACTCAAGAGCCCTGAGCCCATATGTCAGCTTGGTTTATAGGTTCTAGACATACTTGCCAGTGTTAACTCAGTAAGTAAACCCAGAAAATCAGCAACTTGATGGGGTCACACTTTGGGCTCCCTAGTCTTTCCTCAAAACCTCTTGGGATATAACTGGATTGTGTGTTATTTCGAGTTAATTTCAGGGACCCTCTTCTTTGAAGAACAATTCTTTATCTTGATTCAAATTTAGGGTTTCCAAGACAATCAGACTTTAATTAACTGCAGTGTCTGGAGAAACATGTTGTAAGAAAATGTCTCTGTATGATTTAATTTTATATTTAAGTTGGGATTGACCATAAAGCTTTGCTTTTTATTTCAATCATTGTTATTGAAAAATCTTGTTATGGTTACTGTCCTGCCTTGGTAAGTATAGGCTAGTGAATGTAATGAATTATTCATGGACAGTAGATCTCCCTATGCCTCACATTCCCTTCATTCTAAAACCCATCTGTCATTATGCATAATAGATCAAGACTAAAGAATTATTGAGTCCAGACCAGCCCTTCAAGTTGTGTTTTACTTCCTTTTCTCTTTGTTAGGTTATCAGACTGTTTTCTTGACGTTTGTCATTTTGGGGCCTAAGCTGACAGATGTCTTAGAAGGTATCAGAACAGCACATTTTAGTTAATGGAGAATTTGGATTTATGGAAATGGAGATAATCTAGGATTTACTATAAATTCACGGTTGCGTGACTTGGAAGTTTCTGTGGCAAACTTTCTCTTTTCCATGATGCCAGGCTATGGGAGAATGCAGATTGACCAATATTCATCCAAATATGATATAAATGTATGGGGGAAATGCTTCAAGGCAGATGGAACTGGCCGTTGAATTATTAAATGATTTGTGCCTCCCTGTAAAAATAGTTGTTCATGAATTAAGTAATTGGGTTTTTTAAGTTTATTTATTTATTTTGAGGGGCTCTGCTGTCAGCATAGAGCCTGACTGGGGCTGCGTCTTAGGAACCATGAGATCATGACCTGGGCTGAAATCAAGAGTCGGACACTTCACCAGCTGAGCCACCCAGGCATGACTTAAGGAATTCTTGATAAAGGATTTGCTGAGATTTTTCCCCTGAAGAGGTTAGAGTATGGTGGAAAAGGAGTGAGTTCCTAGCTTTGCCCCTCACTGTGTGACTTTGGGCAGGGCTGCTTACCCTTGCTGTGCCTTAGTTTCCTCATCAGTGAAACGGGAATAAGGAATGCCTGTTTTACATGACTGATGGAAGGAGTACACAAAAGTGAGCTGAAGCGCCTAGCACAGTACCTGGCTCTCAGTGATTGCCCAGTACATGGTAGCTATTACTATTTCTACTAAAATTTACTGTGGCTGCTGAGAGTTTAAATTGGAATACTCACTAAATTGGAAATTCTTTGGGATAGCTTATTTGGAAATGATTTTCTGCACTTTATGAACAGGGCTGATAATATACTTTGCTTCACGTATCAAGGATGATACCTAATGAGTAGGCTGTCTACAGAATACGCCAGCTAACTTTTAGCATATACATGTGCTAGGTAGCTATGTCAGAGAGAAGGACAGTAGTATAGTGGTTAACAACCAAGCTTTTTGAGTCAAAAATACCTGGATTTGAATCTCACCTATACTCCCCCTTACCAGCATTGTGGTTTGGAGTTAACCTCTGTATCTCAATTTCATTACCTATGAAATGGAAGCAATAACAATTACCTTACAGGGTTGTTTTGAGGATCAAGTGGGAAAATGTATTTAATGCAGCTAGTTAAGTGTCTGATATACTCAATAAAGAGAGCTCCTGTTACTGTAATCGTCATTAATATATTGTTAGAATATTTTCATATCTTACTAATTATACTTAGCTTTGATCTAAAGTATTGATTTTACTGATTCGGTAAAATAGTACGGGGATGAATGAAAGAAGTCTGCAAAAGTGCTTTGATTCCTTGAAAAATGTTTTATAAAAATTCAACATGTTTAATAATAAGTGCTTTGAATGAAAAGCATTGTTCTTTGTAGACATATAATCTATATCTCATTCATTTGTTCATTCATTCATTCATTCATTCATACCACATGTATTATTTAATCTCTGTGTTCTAGGCACTGTGCTAGGTGCAGAGACCAGAGGAGTAGATAAGATGAATATATCTTCTATTCTGAAGGAGTCTGAATATGGGGAATTAAAATTTTAGGACCTTGAGGATCTTTAGACGGTATCTTCTCTATTTTACACGAGGTTAAACTAAAACTCAGTGAGGTGAAGTGACTTTTTCAGAGGTCCACAGCAAGTCTGAACCAAAGCTGAACTAAAATTCAGGTTTCCCTCCTTGGGACTTGTACACAAGGATCAGCTATATGGGACAGAGTGAGGGAAAACAAATAACAAAAAACCTCCACTATCCTAGATTCAGTGCCTTGGCATCTTGCAATATTTTCTTGGTAATGTTAAAATTAAATTTTCATCTCCCTGCAAAAGAAGATTGTTTTAGTCAAGTATATTTTTAAAGTAATGATATTCAGTTTTGCTCTGGGACTTTTAATGTTAAAGATAGGTTTATTCATTTGGCAATGTTTATTGAGCATCTAATGCATGATAAGCCCTGTTCAGAACTCTGGGCATCTAGCAGTGTGAACAGATAGTCAAGATATCTGCCCTGATACATATTCTCATGGAGCTTACATTCTAAGAGCGAGAAGGAAAATGAACAGATATGGTAAATGCAGTGAAGAAAAAGTAATAGAATGTGATAGAGGTAGGGTGGGGCTTACCCACTGATCCGGTTGCACGGTCATAGAAGGAGGGCTTCTCAAAGCCTTTTAGTCTAAGCATTTGAGTTAAGATGCAGCTGACAAGGTGGAGCCAGCCATGGAGAGATTTGGAAGAGAAGTATTCCAGGAAGAGGGGAAGAACTAGTGGGAAGGCCCACGGTACAAGTGAGTTTGGCGTAAGCCTGGAGCCATGATAAGAAGATTGATATATTATATAGCAAGTATGACAGGAAACAATTGTAGAACTTTAAGCAGGACTATGATGTGAATGGATAGACCTTTTAAAAAGGTGATAGAATTGAGAAAGAAGAACCTAATAAAGCAATAATGGCCATAATATGTGTTTGTCTACTGGTATTTTTATTGTTTAAAAGACAGTATTGTCCTCTCTCATTTTCAAGAAAGTGTTATTATGTGACCCAGATAAATAACTTCCCTTTTGAAGTACCAGAGGGTTACTGAAGGGTTTAAAATATTTTGTGGTGTCAGCAAATTAATTATTCATCTTGCAGATAATAATGAGTGAAATCTGACTACACTTACATTTAAAATTTGCTTAATGGTCGAGTGAAAATGTCCTTTAAAGTCTGTCTCTTGAATCAGGCACAGACTTCAGCCTCTTTTACTAGAAGTAGCACCATCAAGAAATGGAAAGATCACTTTAAATAGTACAAAACTTGGATTTGAATCCTGGCAGTTTAACTTTGACCAACTGTGTGACCTCAGTTAACTTACTTACCCTCTTGGTTTCCTCATTTGTAAAATGGGAACACTATTTTCCTTATAGTGTTCTTGTAGGGAGTTAGTAGAATATTATATGTGAAAGCACCCAGCACAGTGCCTGACAGGTAGTAGTTGTCCAGTAAATGTCAGTTTCCTTTTTTTCCTTCCTTAGTGTTGTGGGGGACATCCTTCTGGTTCTTTTTCTTACCATCTCTCTCCTGTGTCTTCTTTTCCAGGCCATTCCCCAGTATGCCATTCCTTGTCACTCTAGTTCCAACGTGGTCGTAGAGCCCAGCGGGCTTCTTGAGCTCAACAACTTCACTAGCCAGCAGTTGGATGACGATGAGACGGCAATGGAGCAAGACATAGACAGTAGCACAGAAGATGGAACCGAGCCCAGCCCCTCTCAGAGTTCTGCTGAACGATCCTAAGTGTTTTGGACACAGGAGTGCACTTTAAAACCTACTTGGTTACCAAGTGTCCAGGGAAGCCCTTGATTTTTGATGTCCGAAGAGAGCACTTTGCCCATGCTGAGGCTATGGACCCCAAAATAGCAGTGTTTCAACAAGAACTGCTGCAGGAGCAGCGTTTTAACACAACATAAAACTCACAGGGAAATGTACTTTTAAAAAGAAGAGAAAAGAAAGGAAAAAAATGGAAAGATGCACATCTACAGTGACGTAGGACCTGGTATTTCTCTGTTGGACCACATTTGATGGAAAAGTTTGTTGTGCGGTGGAAAGAGACTTTTCCTGTGAATGTTCCTCAGCTGGTTTCTACTGAGCAAGACACCATCGGAAAAGGAATGTGAATAGTTTGTATTTTGAAACGATGTGTCAGGAACAGGTTTTTTTAAAATATTGTATGTTTTTGCAAATCCCTGGAAGTGCTGAATTGATTAATATTTTACATTCGCTCAGTTTATAGTTTATAAAATAACTAGAAAAATACTGGCATTAAAGAATCCTTGTTTAGAGGGTGGAAATCAGATCCCTAACCAGTGGGAAAGTGCTTTTTGGGTGGCTTGTACATTCTCACCAGTTGTATGCTAATTTATTGTGTTGTTGTTCCTTTGTGCTCTAGGCAGCACACTTGCCTTCTATTTATTTAAATGTAAACATTTCAAAGCAGGCCATATTCTTTGTGACAAATTTCCTGTAAACCAGGATTGCCTGCCCTTTCCACCTCCCACCCCTCCCACGCACCTTTAAGAAAACTTAGGAGAAAATGTTTCATTGTGAAGGAGAGGAAAAGAAACATTTTCTGGCCCAGAGGAAACTTTCCTTCAGTTATGTTCAGGAGAAACTATTCACATGATGCTATCTTAACACTGAAATTGCACATTCATGTTGGACTGAGACTTTGAAAATAACTTTTACATAGTTTTGTTTAACCCCCTTTGAAATGTATAAAAATTCATTTACAGTTCTAAATGTAATGTTTTTAAGCATTTTGCCTTTTTAGGACACAGTTTGTTTAAGCAATATGTTTGGGTCTTGTGATCACTGTCTGTCACAAGTAGAGCGAGGGGTAAGAGGGTGGGGAGGGTAACAGTTTTGACAAGTTGTGGCAAAGGAAGCGATTCTTTTTGTTTTTAAAAAAATGTAAATAGAGAAGTTTTTAACGGTTTTATATAGATTTCACTATAAATAAGCATTTTAAGACTGACAAATGTTGAACTGTACATACATATATCAGCGTAACTGCCCAATTTTTTGGTGCTGAAGTACTGTAAGTAGAATTCATCAACGGTCTCCTAATTTTTGCATCTATATCTAGGAAAAAAAAACTGTGATACTGTAGTAAATAAATTCCCACTAGAGTGACACTGAAGATTTAAACACAAGCATTCATACGATGCACTGATCTCTGATAGTTGTCATTTCTCCTAAGCGATAACGACTTACCCATAGATGGAGCTATTGGATTTTATTTTATTGTACAAATTTATGTTTAAAAGACGTTGTGATTGTTTCTAGTTAAGTAATTTTTTAACCTCTCCAGTCATAGGCTTCTTTGAAAATCTGGTTACACTATGAACTTTCACCAAAAAGATACACATGCCAATATATGTTAGATTTTGCATACAGTTTTAGGGGTTCGTGGGCCCCTAAGCCTATCCATGTACTCAAGATTATAAGCCCTCTGTTATGGTCAGTCTATTGCTTACAGATGTAAGTTTTTATAAAATAAAATATCTTTTAAATATTCATGGATCAGGTAACAGGAGCAAACTTGAATAAAGTTATTACGTTCTACTTCTCCATATTCTGGCAGCGTAGACTACCTGTGTCCCTTTGAGAATTTAGCCTTAATAGGTTTCGGCAACTGGAATGGCAGATGAAACGTCCACAATCTATACTTTAAAAAAAATTATCAAGTGAGTGATTTAACATTTTTTTCTTTAAAGGGGATTAGTTTAAAGGAGAGCATGAGTTCTTCTGTTTATTCAGCAAATATTAATTAAGCATCTTCCATGTGTCAGGCACTGTTCTAAGCACCAGGGATCTAATGGTAAATAAGCAGAAAATCCTACCCTTACAGAGTTTGCAAACAGCTTCCTGCCAATGGAATGGATGCGAGGGTCAAAGGCAGGAGGAAGCATGAGCGACTCAGGTTTCGTGATTAAGTGGATGGGTGGTGATGCCATATATGGATCTCCAGGTATCCTTTTACTGAAAGTCTTAGCATTCAACCTATTAGTATTACCTATGTTTAAGTCCACAAACTAAATGTGATTTTAAGTCGATCCTTGTGAAAGATATTCAGAGATTTTCCTGCAAATGCTACAGAATTATTTGGATCATAACATTTATTGCAGGTGGTGATAAGAAAAATCCACTTGGTTTAAAGCAAAATTGGCTAAATGCTTTATATTGCGCATGCAGTTTATGGTGAACTTAACCCGCTTTATTGGAATTCACACACCATACAATTCACCCATTTAAAGTGTACAGTTGAGTGGTTTTCACTGCAGTTACAGTTGGGCAGCCATCACTACAGCCAATTTTAGAACATTTGCATAACCCTAAAAACCCTGCACCCTTAGCTGTTACCCCTGAAACCCACCCTGCCACCCTAGCCCTTGGCAACCACTGAATTACTTTCTGTCTTTATGGATTCGCCTATTCTGGACATCACATACAAATAGAATCCTATAATATGAGGTCTTCTGTTACATGGCTTCTCTCATGTAGCATAGTATTTTCAAGGTTGTAGCATGTTTCAGTCCCTCATTCCTTTTTATGGCTCCGTAGTATTTCATTGCACAGATAGGCTACATTTTATTTATCCATTCATTAGTTGGTGGACGTTTGGGTTGTTTCTGCTTGTTGGCTATTACAAATAATACCACTGTGAACATTTGTGTACAGTTTTTACATCTGTTTTCAGTTCTCTTTGTTAGGTATCTAGGAGTCTAATTGCTGGGGCATACAGTAACTATGTTTAATGATCTGAGAAACTACTAAACTATTTTCTACAGTGATTGCCATTTTACAGCAGTATAGGAGAGTCCCAGTTTCTCTATGTCCTCACCAGCGCTTGCTCTTATTTGTCTTTTGTTTTGTTTAATTATAGACTACCTAGTGGTACCTCCTTGTGGTTCTGATTTACACTTCCCTGTTGGCTAATGATAATCTTTTCATGTCTTTATTGGCCATTCACAGATCTTTGGAGAGCTGTCTTTAGCTCATTTTTAAATGGAATTATTTTCTATTTTATTATTTAAATTGAGAACTTTTCAAGTACAGGAAATAATGCCACTCCTGAGAGAAAAGTAACCTGTTCTCTGGTAATTAATTCATCACCTTTAAAATCTTAATCAGGTTTTACTTCTTCCTCTCTAATGCAGCAGAGTGCTTAACTCTTAAAACTGCATAGACCTTTATAATTGAAAACACTTTTAAATACATTGCTAGGATAGGAGATGTAGTACAAAGGAAGTAGTGGCCAGGTGGTCTGGGTTTGAGACCCAGGCTCCTCTGTTGATGAATCATATGAACTTTAGCATTCCCCATGATACCCGTCCCCATGATACAAAGGGACCGTTTCTGACCCCCATGGGATCATTGTGAAGACTGGATGCAGTAGTGCATGTAAAAATGCTAGGAACGGGCTTAGGGGCTCTGTTTTTTAAGTCTAGTATTTATTACCATTCCCTGTATATGCATGGACAACTGAGGGCCCAGAGACAAATGAAGTATCCACACTCACAGATTAAATGCTAGTAGACATCATGCTGATCCTCCAGTTGCTGCTTTCTATAAAGGAGTATGTTTTTGCCACCAAACACAGGATTGGCCTTTGGAAAGGCGGGAGCTTAGCGTGGCCTATAACATGATCTCTTTGCCAGTCTTAGGTGTCTTCACACAGGTGCTCACACACACAGGTTTGTTTTTTGAATTTAATTACGTGTCACAAATCCCAGATAAGAGGAAGTAGAGTGACAAAGCACCATATAAGCAAGGCCTTTCCAGGAAAAGAGTGGGAAAACAGTCTGCTGACTCTGCTTACAGGTTTATAAGCCTTCAAGTGATGCTTGACGACCTACCTATATATTGAAAAAAGGATTGAAATACCATAGGATCAGATTTGTACTTCTGTGAAGTCTTGTTCTGCTTTCTTCCCTCTTCCTTGCTCACATGTACACATTGTAACAAGACATGGTGCTTACTTTAAAAAAAAAAAAAAAAAGCCTAGGTTTGAATCCTGACAAGCCATGTGAATTGGGCAAGCTCTAAGAGGCTTTGGATAGTACAAGACAGATGATTTATAATGAATGCTATGTCATCTAATTCCCATTTAAAAAAAAATTTTTTTTTAAGTTTATTTTGAGAGAGAATGAGGGTGAGCAGGTGAGGGGCAGAGAGAGAATCCCAGGCAGGCTCCATGTTGTCAGCACAGAGCCCAGTGTGGGGCTTGAACTCACGAACCGTGAGATCGTGTCCTGAGTTGAAACCAAGAGTCCAGTGCTTAACCGATTGAACCATCCAGGTGCCCTTATCTAATCCCCACTTTAGGAAAGACTAATAGATAAGTAAACTCCCCTCCTCTCCCACTACCTTGGGTTTGTTTTGTTATGTTGTTCTTCCAACAAATAGTTACGGAGTACTTTACAAGTGCAGACACTTGGGATATAACTGTCGGCCAGGGAAAATAGCCTCTATACTCATGGAGCTTCAGCCTAGTAAGAGAGATTCGTTAATCAAAGATTACAACTAAGTATATTCATTGCTACGTGCTGTGATGGAGAAATAAGTAGTGCCTTGATAGTAGACACAGGGAGGCTGGGGAGTTGTGCTCAGAGAGGAATTCTTAAAGTGATCTGAAGGAAGAGAATGTAACTAGGCAAAAAGGAAGGGGGACAGCTGCCCAGGCAGAAGGACAGCAGGTATGAAAGCCCCGTGGTAGGGAGGTGCTTGGTAAGAGGAACTTTGAGTAGGCCAGTGTGGCAGCAACACAGCCAGAGAAGGCAGCGAGCATGGTGGGAGCAGAAAGGAGAGACCAAACTATATGTGGATCTTCCACGCTGTGATCAATGTTGAGGTTTGATTCTTAAATACATTTTTTTCGAACATTTTAATTTATTTTTGAGAGAAGGAGCACGAGCAGGGGAGGGGCAGAGAGAGAGGGAGACACAGAATCGGAAGCAGGCTCCAGGCTCTGAGCTAGCTGTCAGCACAGAGCCCGACGCGGGGCTCAAAGCCAGGAACTGTGAGATCATGACCTGAGCCGAAGTCAGATGCTCAACCGACTGACCCACCCAGGTACCCCTAAGGTTTTATTCTTAGAACAATGAGAAGTCATTGAAAAGTTTTAAGCCATTGGATCTGAATGTACATGAATTAATACATTTCCAAAATATTGGAGGTATGTTGGTCCATTAGAACAGAAAAATGTATTTAACATTTTTTTTGTTGCCAGTCTCCTCTCCTTACGTCCTTTTCTCAAACATCTTCGCTGGTTTCCTAATACTGTAGTATGAATCGCATTCGAGGGTCTCAGCCAAAGCTTCAACCTTCATTTCTAGATTTATAACCCATTTCACTGCCCTGAACTACTGCCTGTCTCCCCCACCTGCATTTAAGAGGCTCACTCATTCCTCAAAGCCCAGTTTGAAAACCACCTCCTTCCTCAGGACTGCCCAGATCTGTTCAAGAGAAACTCGTCCCACCTTGCTGCTGCATTCCTCTATCTAACATTTGGGGAGAAACACATGTTCACTTAGCATTAGTTATCTACTGTGAATGATTTGCAGTTTCTTACAATGTGCCTCTCAAGAGAGTCCTTGAAATGCAGTATTCTAAGGAGTCCTTCTAAATTCTTTCAACCTAAAGTAAGAGGCGCTGAGCTCTGTTTTTTCTCTTATGCCCTTGAACATCAAGGCTTAGTATTCAAATTTGCTAGAATTTAGTCAGATCGTTGATAATCTTGATAAGATTTACTCTCATACTCAAGTCAGTAGCATCCTACTCGGTTCTCCACAGAATCAACTCCTATTTCCTTGTATGGTAGAGTTCACCAGAGTCTATAATTTATGCTGTTGCTTTGACCTCCACTATATACGGATTAATTAATTAAGTCATTGACTAAATATTAAGCAGCTGTTATGACCCAGGCACTGTTCTAGCTACAAGGGATATAGCAGTGAACAAAATAGTGGAAAAATAAAACAGCCTGTGCTATGAAGCTTACATTGCAAATGGGCAGTAAATACAGATTAAAAATAAATGGCATCTTAGTGATAATTAAGATTTAAAAAACTGGGGAAGGAGAATATGAAATCTACTTCTCACCGAGAAGGTGAATTGGGGGAAAAAACTGCAGGAAGTGAGGAGGCCGGCCAGGCTGATGTCTACAGAAAGAGTGTTCGAAGTAGAAGGGATGACAAGTAAAAGGCCCTGAGATCTGTGCCTGCCATATTCAAAGAACAGTACGGAGAATAGTTAGATGGGGTCACACTGAAGGGGAGGAGGGTGGGGTGTAGTAGGATATAAGGTCAGATAGAGAACTGGAAGCTATTCCTACTTTTCTGAGTGCTTTTATTATGAAAGAGTGTTGGATTTTGTGAAATGCTTTTTATACACCAATTGAGATGATTGTGTAGGTTTTCCCTCTTTGTCCTATAAATGTGTAAACTGTTTGACTTTCTTATGTTGGACCACTCTTAATTTCCTGTTATAAGTCCCACTTGGTTATGGTATATAATCCTTTTAATGTGAAATTGGATTCAATTTGCTAGTATTTTGTTAAGGATTCTTCTATCTATATATTCATGAAGGATACTGGTCTGTAATTTTCTTATGATGTCTTTAGCTGGCTTTGGCATTAGGGTAATGCCTTGCAAAATGAGTTAAAAAGTGTTCCCTCTTATTTTTTGGAAGAGTTTGAGAAGGATTGATGTCAATTCTTTTTTTTTAAATTTAATTATTTATTTCTAGGAGAGAGAGAGAGAGAGAGAGACAGCGTGAGCAGGGGAAGGTCAGAGAGAGAGGGAGACACAGACTCCGAAATAGGCTCCAGGCTCTGAGCTGGCAGTCAGCACAGAGCCCGACGCGGGGCTCGAACCCACGAACCGCGAGATCATGACCTAAGCGAAAGTCGGACGCTCAACCGACTAAGCCATCCAGGCGCCCCGATGTCAATTCTTTAAATGTTGTAGGATTCGCCAGTGAAGCTGTTTAGTCCTTGATTCTTTTTGTTGACAAGTTTTTGATTATTGATTCAGTCTCTTTTCTTGTTATAGATCTGTTGATATTTTCTATTTCTTCTTAGGTCAGTTTAGGTAATTTTTGTATTTCTAGGAACTTATCCATTTCATTTAGGTAATCTTATTTGTTGGTCTACAGTTGTTCATAATATTCTTATAATCCTTTTATTTCTGCCAGGACAGCAGTAATGTCCCCCTTTTCATTTCTAAGTTTAGTTATTTGTGTCTTTCCTTTTCTGTTGTCAGTACCTAATGGGCTATCTATTTGATGATCTATTCCAAGAACTGACTTTTGGCTTCATTGATTCTCTTGTTTTTCTATTCTCTATTTCATTTATCTCCATTCTATTCTTTATTATTTTCTTCCTTTTACTAGCTCTGGGGTTTGAGTTTTTGTTTTTTTGTGGTTTTCCTTTTTTTAGTTCCTCAAGGTGTAAAGTTAGGTTACTGATTTGAGATCTTTTTCCTTTTTAAAAAAAAATGTAGGCATTTACAGCTATAAATTTCCCTCTGAGCACTGCTTTTGCTGCATTCCATTAATTTTGGTATGCTGTGTTCTTTTTGACTCATCTCTCAGTATTTTCTATTTCCTCTTAGGATTGATTCTTTAATTACTGGTTGTTTAAGAATTTGTTGTTTAATTTCCACATATTTGTGAGATGTCCAGTTTTCCTTCTTTTACTGATTTCTATCTTTATTCCACTGTGAATGGTCTATCTATGATTATGATTGCAAGTGGTGTGCTGAAGTCTCCAAAAGTGTCTATTATTGTGAGCTATTTCTCCCTTCAATTCTATTAATATTTGGCTCATATATTTTGGAGCTTTGGCATATGTATATCTATAATTGTTATTTCTTGATGAATCAATCCATTTATCAGTATGTAGTCCTTTGTGTCTTCTAAAAGTTTTTTTACTTAAATTCTATTTTGTCTGATATTAGTACAGTCACCTCAGCTCTCTTTTGGTTACCATTTGCATGAAATATATTTTTCCATCCTCTAACCTACACACTTTGGATCTAAAACGAGCTCTTATGGATACCATATTGGATCATTTTTTAATCCAATCTGACAGTTTCTGCTTAAAAAAATTTTTTTAATGTTTATTTATTTTTGAGAGAGATAGAATATGAGCAGGGTATGAGCAGAGAGAGGGAGACAGAGAATCTGAAGCACCAGGCTCTGAGCTGTCAGCACAGAGCCCAATGTGGGGCTCGAACTAACAAACAGCAAGATTGTGACCTGAGCTGAAGTTGGATGCTTAACCCACTGAGCCACCCAGGCTCCCCAATAATCTCTGCTTTTTGATTGGAGAGTTTTGTTCATTTACTTTTAATGTAACTAGTAATAGGGAAGGATTTATTTATGCCATTTGGTATTTGTTTTCCATGTCTAATACTTTTTAAAATTCCTCATTTCCTTCTTTTGGGTTTAATTGATTTTTTTATTGAAATGTTTGCTTCTCATTTCCTTTGTGTACATTTTTTAGGTACAGTAAAACCTTGGATTGTGAGTAACTTGGTCTGAGAGTGTTCCACATGATGAGCAAACATTTCTAGTAAATTTTAACTTGCCACACGATGAGCAAATATGTCTAGTAAATTTTAACTTGATAAACGAGTGGTGTCTTGCAATATGAGTAGTATGTGACACTGAATGTCACATGATCACAACTGAGACAACGGTTCTTGAAATGTGCTCTGATATACAAGTGAAGCGCTTTGGGTTACAAGCAAGTTTCTGGAACAATTTTGTTCCCAAACCAGTGTTTTACTGTATTTAGATATTTGTGGTACCATGGGGATTACATTTATCATCCTAAATTTATAGCAGTTTAGTTTGAATTGATACCAATTAACTTTAGTAACATACAAAACTTTGCCCCTAGATAGCTTCATCCCCCTTTATGTTGTTTTCATCACAATTACATCTTTATAAAATTACATCCTATAACAGATTTATAGTTATTTTTATGCATTAGTCTTTTCCAGTTATGTAGGAAATAAAAAGTGGAGTTACAAACCAAAAATACAATAATATTGGCTTTTATATTTCCCCATGTAGATAACTTTATTGGAGATCTGTATTTTTTCATATGGCTTCAACTTACTGTTGAGTGGCCTTTTGTTTCAGTCTGAAGGACTCCTTTTAGTACTTCTGTATGGGAAGATCTAGTGGTAATGAACTCCCTGAGCTTTAGTTTATCTGGGAATGTCAATTTTTCCCTCATTTTTGAAGAACGGTTTTGCTGGATATTGAATTCTTGATTGACAGTTTTTTTTTCTTCCTTTCAGCACTTTAAATATGTCATCTCACTGCCTTCTAGGTTTTATGGTTTCTGGTGAAAAACTGTCTGTTTACCTTATTGAGAAGCCCTTGGATCTGACGAATTGCTTCCCTCTTTCAAGATTCTCTTTTATCTTTTGATAGTTTGACTATAATGTGTCTCAATGTGTAAGTTTATCCTACGTGGAGTTCATTGAACTTCTTGAATGTGTAGATTTATGTCTTTCATCAAACTTGGAAAGTTTTCAATTATTGTTTCTTCAAATATTCTTTCTGCTCCTTTCTCTCTTTTCTTTCTGGTATTCCCATAATGCATATATTGATCCTTTTGATAGTATCTGACAGGTTCCATAGGTTCTGTTAATTTTTCTTCCTTCCCCCCCCCCACCCCATTCCTTCAACTGCATCGTTTCAGTTGTCCTAACTTTAGGTTCATGGATTCTGTCTTCTGCATGCTCAAGGTTTTTTGTTGCACCCCTCTAATAGTAAAGATTTGGCTTTTTTTTTTACTTTATTTACCAATATCTCCCTATTTCTTCAGCCCCTGGAAACCACCATTCTACTCTCTTCTGTGAGTTTGAGTTTTTAAGATTTCACACATAAGTAAGATCACACAGTAGTTGTATTCTGTGTCTAGTTTATTTAATTTAACATAATGTCCTCCATGTTCATCCATGTTGCAAATGACATGATATTCTTCTTTTTTAAGTCTGAGTAATATTCCATTGTATGTATACATCCCATATTTTCTTTATCCATTCACCTGTTGACAGACAGGTTGCTTCCGTATTTTGGCTATTATGAATAATGCTGCCGTGAACATGGAGTGCAGATAGTTCTTTGAGATACTGATTTAATTTCCTATTAATATATACCCAGAAGTGGGGTTGCTGGGTCATATGGTAGTTCTTTTCTTAATTTACCTGAGGAGCCTCTATACTGTTTTCCATGAAGTTTTCATTTTGATAATTATACATTTCATGTCCAGAATTTCCATTTGGCTCCTTTATATATAATTTTAATTTTTTTAATGTTTATTTTCAAGAGACAGACAGATGGAGCATGAGTGGGGGAGGGAGGGAGAGAGAGAGAGAGTCAGAGACAGAATCTGAAACAGGCTCCAGGCTCTGAGCTGTTAGCACAGAGCCCGATGCAGGGCTCAAACTCACAAACTGTGAGATCTTGACCTGAGGCGAATTCAGATGCTTAACGGACTAGCTGAGCTACCCAGGCGCCCCTTTTTGGTTCCTTTTTATAATTTCTCTTTATTGTTACTCTCATTTTGTTCATATATCACTTTCTGTATTTCCTTTATTCTTTGTCCATGTTATCCTTTGGCTCTTTGAGCACATAGAAAACAGTTATTTTAAAGTAGTAAGTCCAATGTCTGGATTTTCTTGGGGACTGTGTCAGTCACTTAATTTAGTTCCTTTTAGTGGCTCATATTTTTCTGTTTATGTGTATACTTTGTGATTTTTTTTTTGATGAAAAGTGAACATTTGAATATTATGGTATGGTAACTGGAAATCTGATTTTCCCTTTCCCGCAAGGTTTGCTGCTTTTTTCTCTCTTTTTTCTTTTCTTCTTTTCTGACTGTTAAAGGCTGTAGTGGTTCATTTGTCTACTGATGTCTCCTAACTGTCATTTTTCCAGAGACCATATTCCTTTTCATGTGTGGTCACTGAAGTTTCTATTCCTCAGCATGTGTTCAACTAGTGTTTTGACAGAGATTTCCTTGAACCCTAGGAGCTAAGCACATGCACATACATACACTTACACCATTGGTCTTGGGCTGTGGTCCTTCAACACTTACCCAGACTCCTGCGGAGCTTAGGGACTGGCCTGGGCTGAAAGCATGGAGTCTTCTCAGTTCTTTTCTAAGCATGCATGTAGCTTTCTAAAGTCGTTTTTTATATACAGGTGCTTTCCAATGCCCTGAATCCCCAGAGAAACTCTCCTCAGCTTTTTCCTTCCAGGCCTTTGGTGGTCCATTGTGTCCCAACCCTAATCCTTTGCCTTAGCCATTTGCAGGTTGTTTGACAGCCTTACCATGTTTTCAAGCATTGTATTCTGCAGTTCCAGCCTCACTGAGCTCTGAGTTAGAAACAGAGGCGACCGCCTTGCTTCAGTCCTCCAAATAGCCCTGAGGCAGGTTAGAATAAATGTACACAATAATTGGCAAAGAAGGTCTGCCACATTCCTTTCAAAGGCAGGAGCCAGGGCCTGACCCTGGCAACATGGGCATCTTTAAGGTCATTGCTCAGCCCGGGAGAGGGTGGGGCGAAGGCTAGTCGAAATGCCACAAAGCTTTTCTGTAGTTTTGTTTCTGTCTCATTTTTTTTGTGTGGTAAATTATACATAAGATAAAACTTAACATTTTAACTGTTTTTAAACACACACTTCAGTGGCATTATGTGCATTCATATTGTTGTGACTTCAGCATTATGCACATTCATATGTGCATTCATATTGTTGCATTCATAACCATCACTACTGTCCATTTCCAAATATTTCCATCATCCCATACTGAGACTGTGAAGCCTTTATACAATAATTCTCCCTTCCCACCTCCCTGAGCCCCTGTTAACCACCCTATGCTTTCGAAGTTGCTTTTTCTTGACTTAGCATTTGGTTGTTGCTGTAAACCTTTGATTTGCCAGAGTTCTGACAAAGTTGGTTCTGACAGTTTCTGCTTGGGTTTCCGTTTCTGTGGGTAGGGTAGGAGCTTGGAGCTATCTACTTTGCCATTTTGCTGACATCACTTTCAACACTAAGGCTTTGTCCTGAGCAACTTGGAAGAGTAGACTAGCCATTAACTGACATAGGAAAGACTGGCGGGGGGGGGGGGGGGGTCTAATTTTGAAGGAGAATATCAAGGGCTCATTTTGGGATAAATTAAATTTAAGCCTCCTATTAGACATCAAGTGGAGAAATCAAGTTAGGTAGGTGAAAAAGGGGTTCAAGATTCTAATCCCTGGGCAGTCGAGCACATAAGGGGCAGGAGAATGAAGCAGAACCAGAAAAGAGACTGAGCAGGAGTGGCCAAAAGAATCGGAGGTAAATCTAGAGATTGAGATTCTAGTGTCTTGGAATCCGATAATGGAGGGTTTATCATGGACACAGATAAAGCTTTGAAACCCAGTAAGATGAGGACTCATGGGGTTAGCCATGTAAAGTCATTATGTGACCTCGGAAAGAGCAATTTTGATGGAGCTGGGGACAAAAGCTAGAGGAGAATGTAAGGAGAGAATCAGAGCTGAAAATACAGATAATTCAATGGGCTGCTGTAAAGAGCAGCTGGTATGATGCAGTTGCTGGAAAAGCAAATGGGGTCAAGAGTCTTGTTTTTTAGTTGAAGGAAATGAGATCCCTGATGTGATTGCTCCAACGCAGAAGAGAAAGTTTATAACGCAGAACAGAGGAGAGTTGCTGGTGCACTGCTCTTGAATAGTGAGAGGAGATGGGATTTGTGGAGGTGCTGGCTTCATCCGTTGTAACAGAAGAGAAAAGATACATGGGGACAGAAGTGGGCGGGTGAGTGGATACATCTGCCTTAATTTTCTAACAAGTTCCAATTCCTATCTACAGCCGTCAGCTCTTCCCTGAGCCAAAGCCCACTGCCTTGAGACATCCCTGACGGAATTTCCTAGAAGTACTTCAGCTTCAGATTGTCCCAAACGAAGATCAGCTCCCTTCTGATTCACACTTCCTGCTGTGTTACTACCTGTCCACGGCATCCCGATCCATGTTGAGAAGAGGAGAGGTCAGGTTTTGGGGTGGGGTGGAGGCCTCAACGCAAAGGCAACCCCAGAGCTGAGGCTGGAAGAAGGGAGTGGAATGAACTAGAAAGAGCACCCTAAGATGGGGCGTGGGGTGACAAGGTGGTAGGAAACTCAGCAGTGAGCCGGAGGCTGTGACGTACCTGAGTTACCCACAGTTTGTTACATCATTTAAAGGGCTGTTTATTTGGGGGTTTCCCCCCTTAGCATTAGATTGTTGTCCTGCTGGAATAAGAACCCTGGAATAAGGCCTTTCACGGTGCCTTGCACAGGCTATTTGTTCCCTCCTCACACAACGCACTTACTTCTCTGATCATTGACCAGACCCCTTCTCGCTCTGCATCTCCAAGGTCACCTGGGATGCTTCCCCTCACTCTCTCCCCATTTGCCCCCTCATCCGCATCTCCTTTGTGGCTCTTCTACGCCTCCTTTATGGCTCCTAATTTTTGCTCCATGAGAGTTTTGTTCTGAGACTTGGATTCACCTTCATGGCCTTGGAAAAGTACTTGGTGCTGGGGAGGCACCAACACGTTTGTTCATCGGCTGTACAGAAAACTTCCAGGCTGGCCCCGCGGCTCTGCGCACAGGTGCACCAGTGCTCATTAACAAAACTGCACGAGCAAATCCAGAAATAACATCCCTATCGCAGGTTGTTTTGGGATGAGGATGTTATTGTTGTCAAATGTTTGTGTATCAGCCGCTCTGGACCCACAGGACAGTGGCCATCTCTGTTGTCATTTGTTCTGTCACTTCAAAGTGCAGGAAAACCATGGGTGGTGATTTTAGAATCTTATTCAGAACCCTCAGGGAATGAGTCATTTTGTACTGACGACTTTTCCGGATTGCCACCGTCCAAATAAATTAAGCAACAGGACATTGTTGTTGTTGTTCCTCATTTTAACCATTTTAGATGGTAAACTTCGGAAATGCATTATCGTACTTTTCTGAATGTGATTCAGCCCACTCTTATTTCTTCAGAATCGTTAACATGAGCGTAGTTGTAATTTTCCGTCACAGCTATGAGAATACAGGGCTTTGCTAAAGGAGTAAGAGGAGGGGTCATTTGGGCTCGGTCTCTCCCTGCAGCAAACCTAGACTGAGTCCAGAATCTAAGGTGGACATCAGAGAGGTAAGTGAGGAGAAAGAAGCAGGGCTTGGCCCCGATCATAGGGCCTGAGAATCTCTTCCTTTAGTTTGCATTGGCACTACCCGAGGATCTTGTTAAAGTGCAGGTTCTGATTCAGTAGATTTGGATTCGGTTGGAGACTGGGATCTGAATTCTGCATTTTAAACAAGATTTCAGGCAATGCCAGTGCCACTGGACCACAGACCACACTTTCAGTATCAAGTCTTTTATTTGACCTCCCAGAGATTTCTTGTGACCTGTGGTGGATTTTATCAGGAAGCTTGTCTTCAGTGACTCCTGGCCAGGTGGCCTCGGGTAGTAATAATTCCTCCGTGTGCACAGTGCTTTAAGGCGTATAGACTGGTCTCATGTTCCCTGTTTGTCTTCACGTTGTCACAGTCGTCCTGAGAGGTACATTAGCACCATTTTACCACCTGGGAAAGCAATTTCTGACATCACACAGCTCAGTGACCGGCAGAACCAGGGCTCGTGCTTTCATGCTCTTTTCACTACTTGCTGCCTCCGCCACATCTGTGTTGTGTGCTGTCCACAGCCACTGTGGGGATGCGGTGGGGAAAACCGACACACAAGACTAATCAACAGCTGTAGCACGTGCGACCCACACAGTCTTGGTTGGGACACCCCGCCTGAGAATGACATTTCCTCTGCTCTCAAATCTCCACCTCCACCTTGCCTCGTATTGTGTGGACTCAGTACTGGGACCACAGTGGCCATCCGTGGCATGTGCTGAGATGCTGTCGGTGCCCCACTCACTGCTTCTCTGGGCTCTTCCATTTCAGGGCAGGCTGGCAACTCCCATCTGCCAGCATTGTGTCTCTCTGGCCACAGGGGTCTGCTCTGCCTCACATAGGCACAGAAGTGCCAGGAAATTTACGCCCCTCAGTCAACCAAGGATTGATAGGAATGGATGTAAAAATAAGTCAATTCTCTCCCCTCTTAATTTGGGATGAGTCAGGCATTTTCCCCACATCAAGCCCCAGTTACCCATAGTGGTAACTTGCTTGCTAATGTTGCCTTCATTTGTTGTCTTCCTCTCTCTGCCTCCCTTCTCCACTCCCGTAATAATGATTCCTGGGATTCACCTCCTAAATGACTGACTGACACCCTCATCTCGGGGTCGGCTAGAGGAGCCCCAAGTAAGACGCTTCTTTTCAACACTGTTTCTACTGATCTGCTAACATCTGGACCCGCACACCTGACTTTCCTGTAGTAATAATGGAGAAAGTATTCTGGTTCCTTACTAAGGTCACACACCTTCTACCAGGGACCTTATTGCATCCCTCCCACAATTATCCCTTTTCTCTATGACATCATCTTCTCTCCCTTTCTGTTTCTCTCTCTCTCCTAGATCATTCCGACCTCCAAACATGCCTCAATATGACCCCCGAGGCCATGTGTTTCTGATTTCTGGCCATTATGGACTAACAGAGACTAGATTTTCTCTTCTGCCTGAAACAGCAACAGTCAAACAAAATATATGAAACAATGGTCTTCAAGACACTGGACATTAAGTATCAAAGGACAGTGATTCTTGAGAGATGGGAAGCAAACACAGGAGACCATTTCCAAGCCCAGCATAAGGAGGAGAACCCAGGCAGAGCCTGATGGACTCCCTGAATCAAGAAGACTGAACTAAGAGCCCAGAGAGACTGAGGTAGATCAAATGTGCAGGACGAAGTGCTGGAAAGGGGAGAGGTTCACAGGGAGAGCACTGCTGAGATCTGCCAGAGGGACTCCTCGAATATTCGCTGGAGTACTGACAAGTACATGTTATGAAGAAATAATCCAAGAGTAAGGAAAGAACCACCTGGAAGGATTAGAGGAGACAGTAGCTGGCACTCACACAGAGCCAGGAACAATGTTTGTGCCCCACAGCCAGTCAGGGAAACTTTGTATTTCACAGGACTTTAGGCAGAGCACTCAGAAAGGTCTCACCTCAGTAGTGAGAAACAGCAAACCCTGGACTAAATGCTGCTCTAATCCTGCCCCACACATTTTAAAAGAAATACCTCAAAGGATCAAACTGTTTCCAACTAATATAACTGCATCCCAGAGCAAAGTTCAAGGAATATTTATAGAAATACAAAAATATTCAGCACTCTGCAAGGTAATAGTCATTATTACTAGCATCAAGTAAAAATGATCAAAAATGCAAAGAAGCAGAATAATGTAACCTACAATGAGAAAAAAATCAAGCAATCAAAACAGACCCAGGATCACCACAGATGTAAAAATTAGCAGACAAGACATTAAAAAAGTTATTATTACTGCATATATGTGTTCAAGTGTTAAATAGAGACATAGAAGATATAAAGAAATCTAAAACTTCTAGAGATGAATATTACAATATCTGATATATAGCATCCTATATATCACTACTTATATAGTGAAGGGATTAACAGCTGATGAGGCATTTCAGAAGAAATATAGTGTACTTAATGACAATAATAGAAATAAATTAAAAGGAAACAGTAAGAAGAAACATTTTAAAAATGAACAGAGCATCAGTTAACGATGAGATAACTTCAAATGGTCTAACATATGAATAATTTGGTATCTTGGGGAAATAAAAGGGAGGGGAAGACAAAAAAAAAAATACCTGAAAATAACAGGCAGCATTTTCCTGAATTTGATAACTACTATGAACCCTCATATGCAAGAAGCTCAAAGAACTCCAAGTACAAGAAGCATGAAAGAGTATATACCAAGACACCTCAATCATTTGCTCAAAACCAGTGATAAAAAGAAAAACCTTAAAAGCACCAGAGGCGAAAAGACACATTACAATACAAAGGGGGGAAATTAATTCCACCTCCCAGCCCCCAGGGAACAACTCAAGCAAGTGAGAGAGGAACAACACCTTTAAAGTACTGAAAAGAATGATTAACCTACAATTCTGTACCCACTGAAAATAAGTTTTAAAAATGAAGGTGATGGTTTTGACAATATGCTGTGTTTATGTAGGATGTTGTCATTAAGGGAAACTGGGTGAGTGTACATGGGAACAAAAAAGAGAGAGATCAGATAGCAAGATGATAGATTTAAAACAAACCAGATAGATTTAAACCTAACCACACTAAATGTAAATGATCTACCCCCAATTAAAAGGCATAGATCACTGGATTATATATAAAACCGAGACCCAACTAACTATATATTGTCTCCAAGAAACACACTTTGAAATGTAAAGTCAAAAATAGGTTAAAAGTAAGCAAACTGTGGGGCGCCTGGGTGGCTCAGTTGGTTAGGCGTCTGACTTCGGCTCAGGTCAAGATCTCACAGCTCGTGAGTTAGAGCCCCATGTCAGGCTCTGAGCTGATACCTCAAGAGCCTGGAGCCCACTTTGGATTGTGTCTCCCTTTCTTTGCCCTTGCCCAGCTCACACTCTGTCTCTCTCTCTCTGTCTCTCAAAAATAAATAAACATTAAAAAATTAATTAAAAAGTAAACAGGTTGAAAAATATATACTAAGAGAAAAAGAATATAAAAAGTTGGATTAACTATATTAATATCAGATAAAGTAGATTTCAAAGCAAAGATTATCAGAGATAAAGAACATCAGTTCCTGAGAAAGGGGCCAATTCATCAAAAGGAGATAATTATAAAAGCATATGCACCTAATAACAGAATTTCCAACTGTATTAGCGAAAACTGGTAGAATTGTAAGGAGAAATAGACAAAAATACCCAGAACTTCAACATTCCTTTCTTATTAATAGAACAAACAGAAAATGAATAAAGGAAAAAAACAAACAAACCCTTTCACTCTAAGAAAGCCAAAAAAAACAACTCCAAACAAAAAGAAAATGTTATGGTAAATAAAGGAAGCAGTCACAAAAGATGTAAAATTTCAAATGTCCACAATACACAAATCCATAAAGAAAGTAGATTAATGATTGCCTGGGTCTTGGGTTAGAGGTGGAAAGGAGTGATTGCTAATAAGTAGAGGGATATTTCTCTCCCTCCTTCCCTTTCTCTCTCTCTCTCTCTCTCTCTCTCTCTGGTGTGATATAATAAAATTGATTGTGGAGGTGATTGCCTAACTGTGAGTATATATTAAATTGTGAAAACAATTTAATTTTATACTTTAAATAAGTGAAGTTTGTGGGTTTGAATTATACCTCAATTCAGCTGCTACTAAAAAGTAGTTCTAAATTTTGTAAATCCCTCTTGGGTTAAGTATCAAACAAACACCTGCTGGTTTCTCATTGCACTTGGTATAACTCCACAACCCCATCCCTGGTGTGATGGAACTTTCCACGCCTCTCCAACCTCATCTTCCTCCATTCTCCTCTCACTGGGTTCCAGCCACAGTGGCCTTCTCTCTGTTCCTGGACGTGGCAAGCTGATTCCTATCCCGGGACCTTTGTAGCTGCTGTTACTTTTGCCTAGAAGAAGGCTTTTAAACCAACTCTTCAAACAAAACTGCTTCCTTTTCATCAGTCATGTTTCATCTCAAGTATCATCTTCTCTGGGAGGTCTTCCCAGACTGTTCTGGCAAAACCCTACTTCCTATCTCACATTACCCTATTTTACCCATGTCCTTGAACTTAGTACCTGAAACCACCTTTTGTCTATTGACATGTGCGTCCTGTGCTAGAATGTGATGTAACTCACTGAGGAAAGGCGTCTAACTCCCTGCTGTATCCACTGTTCATAGAACAATGGAGTAAGTACTATCCAAGCCAGAGAGAATTGCCAGGAGTATGCATTGATGTATAAATAGCAGCACTAGGGAGCAAGGCACGAAGAGTTTCGAGAGTGGTGAAGGTTATATGCCTAAGTGACACCAGCATTGGCCCCGGCAGTGATGTGCCTGCAGAGATAGGGTTGACTGTTTTCTGCAGGTTAGCAGGCTAAGCTGACTAGAAAGAGAGAGGCTAGGGCTATGCTCTTCTTTAATAATTTTTAAATTTAGAAACATATGCAGAAGAGCATATAAAACATATGTACAGTATAAAGAATAACTATAACCATATATATATATATATATACACACACACACACACACACACACACGAGAATTATAGATAAAGTTGCTAGAAACATTCATGTACAGGATTTTGTATTTCCCTAAATTAATACCCAGGAGTGTGATTCTTGGGTTGTGTGGGAAGTCTATGTTTAACTACAAGAAACTATCAGATTGTCTTCCTAAGTAGCTATACCATTTTGTATTCCCACCAGCAATGAATTAGAGTTCATGTTGTTTCACATCCCCGTCAGCATTTGGTATTGTCGGTCGGGTTTTTGGATTTTAGCCATTCCAATAAGTGTGTAGTAGAATCTTTGTCGTTATCATTTGTATTCCCCAAATGACAAATGATTTTGAGTATAATCACATTTTTAATTTTTATTTTCTGATTAAGGTTGAATTTCTTTTCATATACTTATTGGCAATTTGATTTTTCTCTTTATGAAGTGCCTATTCAAGTTTTTCCCCATTTTTCTATTTGATTCTTATCTTTCTTAATATTTCTTTGAACTTCTTTGTATATTCCTGGTATTAGTTCTTTTCTGGTGGAGTGTAATGCACATGTTTTCCTTACTTTATGGCTTGCTTTTCACTCTTTATAATGCCTTTTGATGAATAGAAAACCTAGGTAATTCAGCTACAGTATTAACTCTGTTCATATTTAATGCAGATATGGTAGACTTATATCTACCATTTACTTGGGCCATTTTTTCTATTCATTCTATTTCCTTTTCTCTCCTTTCTCCCCTTCATGTGGATTATTTGGTGCAATCCCACTTTTCCCTCTACTAGTCTGAAAGATATACATTCTGTTTTTATCTTCCCAGTGATTTCTTTAGAAGTTAGAAGATCACGATGAATTTACCAAAGTCCAAGGCAGTTTGTGTCTTTTCCTTCCTCTTGAACAAGGACCTCTCATTTTCACTCTCCTTTCTGGGGTCCAGTTGCACCTACTTTAGACTGTTTGACATCATCTCATAGCTCTTGATCTTCTGTTTTTGTCTGTTTCTTGTCACTCTTCTTTCCTCTGTGTTTTAGTTTGGCAATTTCTTTGGGCCTATCTTCACTGATTCTTTTATTTTTCTTTTTTTCTTTTATTTAT
The DNA here is from genome assembly GCF_003009895.1 of Hyaena hyaena. NCBI lineage: Eukaryota > Metazoa > Chordata > Mammalia > Carnivora > Hyaenidae > Hyaena > Hyaena hyaena. Next base: position 2,830,984 of record NW_024080665.1, read on the forward strand.
TTATTTTTATTTCTAGGAGAGAGAGAGAGAGACAGCATGAGAAGGGGAGGGTCAGAGAGAGAGGGAGTCACAGACTGAAACAGACTCCAGGCTCTGAGCTGGCAGTCAGCACAGAGCCCGATGTGCGGCTCAAACCCACGAACCAAGAGATCATGACCTAAGCGAAAGTTGGACGCTTAACCGACTAAGCCACCCAGGCGCCCCACTGATTCTTTCCTCAGCCACTTTTAGCTGACTGATGAGCCATTGAAGGAATTCTTCATCTCAAGTACTGTGATTTTTATTTCTAGAATTTTCTTTAGATTCAGTCATATAGTTTCCACCTCTTTGCTGAAACTTCTCCATCTGTTCTTGTGTAGTGTCCACTTTCCCCCACTAGATTCTGTAACATATTATTTCTATTTATTTTCAAGTCTTCCTCGGATAGTGCTACCTTCTGGATCATCTCTGAATCTGGTTTTATTGATTGCTTTGTCTCTGGACAATGGGTCATTTGTTTCCTGCTCCTTTGATGTGTCTGGTATTTTTTTTAATCAAAATGTCGGACACAGTAGAATAGTAAAGACCAAGATAAAAGTCTTTACACCTGGGAATAGGCATGCCTCCACTTCTGTCAGACCGTTTAGTGAGTGGGATTGAGTGGATCTGGTAGGCAGTTGAGCTGGATTTGCATTTTTATTGTTGTTGTCACTGTGTATCTTCAGTGCATCGCAGATTTCAAATTCCCCTAGAATTCCCTCACGTTTAGGATTAGAATTAGGGTGCTGGGAGATTTTTCTCAGTGACACTCTCGTCCAACTTCAACATCCCTGCACTTCTTCACCACAGAAGGGCTCGCTCTCTACAGTTTTCTCCTTCCCCAGCAGGAAACTGATTTGCTTGTTACTCAGTCTTACAAGAGGCTTGTTGTGGGCCCTGGGAGACGTTTTCCTTGCTGTGCTCCTGCCTCAGCCTTGGGCTGGCCCTGTGTGCCTGGGCCTTGGAGGTGGGCCTTTCTCGGCATTTGTGTCCCTCCTCCCCGTGGCAGCCTGGCGCCTCTGGTGAGTCTTGCATTGGATAGGACTTCCTGCCTTCTTCCAGCAGGAATCGACTTGTGGTATCAGTTCAAGATTCTGGGTGTGGGACAGTTTTCTGCATTCTATGAGTGCAGAGGACTTTTCTTGTATTCTTCTCTCATGAGCAATGGGATTTTGCTCATGACCTTGGGAACAAGACTTGCTGCCCCTGCCCAAGTAGCTTAAGGGCTTTGTTCCGTATGAGAGAAGGGTCTTGACGGGGGGGGGGGGGGGGGGGAACAGTACCTTCCTCTAGTACTGCCCCTGCACATCACCCTCAGACGTGGCTCTCTACAGTCTCTCACGCTTCCTCCAATATTTCTTGTAAGTCCCTGGTAGAGGTCAATGGGAAAGAGCCTCAAAATATGTCAAACCCTCCTTGAGTGTGGGGCTCTTTACCGTCATGCTAGTTAATACTCCGCCATCAGCAGTTATGAAACTCATAGCTGTTTTCTGCTTCTCTGCCTGCATGGAGGCCCTACAGTGTCTACTTCTGTCACAGGCGAGCCCGTCCCTGGTGTCCTTTCTCCTTGGAAGGCCTGTGCCTCCCAGGGAGTCAGTGTACTGGCTGTCCTCTGACCTCAGATCTCTGATGCATTCAAGAAAAGTTCTGCTTTGTAGTTTATCTGGTGTGTGTGTGTGTGTGTGTGTGTGTGTGTGTGTGTGTGCGCACGTGTGAGAAAGAGAGAGAGAGAAGGCGGGAGTAACTTTCTTTCCAGCTTCTTACATCGTGGACAGTTGTGAAACCTCTGTTCTGTATTTATTCTCATAAAGTAAACAGGCTGCTTTTCTTTTGCCAAGTCTTTCCCCCTCCCTGCTGCCTTCTGACCTGGCTCTTCAAAGGCTACCCTCCAGCTCCATTTCCATTCCCCAAGTAAGACCCTCTCCCGGCGTTGTGAGACCCTCCTTTCAGGGTAAGGATGGAAGGAACCGGAGGGAAAAGGCAGAGGCTTGTCAGTGGGCAGGGATTAGGAGCAGCCCCTGAAAATTCATGTGTTATTCATGTTTGTCTTGCCACAGCTTGAAATAATAGCAGCGACTGGGCTGGTCCCTGTGCAGGACCCCCACCCCCATCCTGCCCAAGGGGGCCCCGGGAGGGGTCCTGCTGTTCTCCGCCTCTGCTGCCCTATTGCTGGATAAGAGGCCAAGTTGATCCACATAATAAAGCACTGGGGGCAAGGGGAGGGAGGAGGAAAGGGGGGAAGAGCTGGATAGTTTGGGGGTGACGTTTTCAGAGCATCTGAGGAGAGAGGAGACAAACCAGGCAGAGGATGGAAGCCAACAGGAGAGGGGCACCTGGGTGGCTCAGTCAGTGAAGCGTTCATCCGTTCAACTTCGGCTCAGGTCATGCATGACCTCATGGATTTTGAGTTCGAGCCCCTAACCCCGCATGAGCTGGAGCCTCCTCGTAAGAGTTTGTGTGTTCAAGCCTCCCTCCCCATGAGTTCAAGACCCCCCCCCCCCCGCTGTATGAGTCTGAGCCCCTCATCAGGCTGTCTGCTGTCATCACAGAGGCCACTGCACATCAGATCCTCTGTGCCCCCGCACCTGCTCTGCCCCTCCCCCGCTGGCGCTCTTTCTCAAAAATTAACATTTTTTTTTAAAAAGCAAACAGACGAAGAGTAGATTCTGAGAGCATTGCATGGACTGTATTCAGAGTCATTTTCTCTTTAACAGAATCAAGTAAAAATGAATTCTTTTTGATGATTTATTATTAATAATGTAAGTATTAAGATTTCTAATGGCTTTATCTGTTTTTGAGTGCGTTTTAAATGCAAGGCCACCCTGAGGCTGAGCCACGAGTGTCTCTGGCCTCACAAGGGCTACACCGCAGGCTTAGCATGTGAGTACCAGGCTGTTTTGAGGACTTTACAGATAAAGAGCCTGAGGGTCAGAGATGGTGGGTGCCTTGCTGCCAGTCGCACAGTTAAGAGATGTCAAAGCTTGGACAAAAGTCCAGCCTGGTTTGACTCTTCTGGCCTGAGGTCTTTCAGTCTTGCGGCTCAGACAGCTCACCCTGATCAGCCCCTGCCCTGCTCACTGGCACCCCAGCCTCTAGACACTGCCCCCAGTTACCTGTCAGTGAGCAGCAGAGAACGTTCTTTGCTTCCTCGCGTCCCCAGACAGCCCGGCCCCAGGGCTTGCAGCCAAGTGGAACCCCTCCGGGTCCCCGCCTGGGCTCGGGGTGTGCTCCCCGTCACAGCCCAGGAATGTGGGCATCCAAGCAGCAGCAGCAGCCGCGCTGGCTGTCAGCCGAGCCAGGGGCCCCTGGAAACTGACAGGAGCTGAAAGAACCATTACAGAGGGAAGCACGGTCGCAGGGGCACATTTCAGAGTCGCCTGGGCTGGGTACAACAGGGCGAGGCAGCCTCAGGTAAGCCACCACCTCGTAAGCCTCAGTTTCCCCATCTGTAGAACAGGGATGAAATGTCTTGGCCTCCCTCACCAGGCAGCTACAAGAAAATAAACGTGCTACCTGATTGTTCTGCCCGCTGTAGCCCTTCTGCAAAGACGACAGAGAGACCGGGGCCCCAAGAGCACAGATCCTACTTTGCGTTGGTAACAGAGCCAGAACCGGACCCCGGGCCCCCTCACCTCCTTAACCTGGGCTCTTCTGTTCCAGCGTCCATCTTTTCTCTTTTGCACACACCTGCGGAGGGAAGTTGGCTCCCTGCATGGGGGACCGGGACGAGGTGGAATTAGTCCTTGGACGCCACATGGGGCCAGGAGTGCTGGGCTCCAGGCTTAGCACCGTCACCTACTTGCGGTGGGAAACTGGGCAGAGGGTTTCTGCTCTCAAGGTCTCGATTTCTTTATTGTGAAAGAAGGGCATTACCATGAACAGTGCTCCTCAGACTCGCACGTGCTTGTGAGTCACTGGGACCTTGTTAAGAGATTCTGATTCAGCAGTTCCGGGCTAGGGCTCCAGAGCCTGCTTTTCTAACAAGCTTCCATGCGCTGTGGCTGCTGCTGGCCCCTGACTGCATTTTGAGAGCAAAAGAGTGGAGGAGCTCCCAGATCGGGCCTTCTGTAAGCTTCTGGGGCTCCAAATGCCCCTTACCGTCATCCCAGAGCCCCAAGGTCCCAGGCTGTTCGAGGGTTCACGAAACTCCTCCTTGGGAGCACTTCCCCTCTTCCCTGGGACTCTCCCCTCCATCTGTTCCCGCTTCACCTTCAGGATCCAGAAGTCTCCAGTTCCTCCTTCCTCCTGCTGGGCCCACTTCAGGAACACCCTCCTCCAGCCTTTTGAGGAAATAGAGCTGCATCTGCCCTGGGGACTTAGGGAGCTCCTTCCATAGCTTCCCAGCTCCTTCAAGGGGAGGGGGGGTGGGAAGCATCAGAGAGCAGGGCTTCGAGGAGGTCCCCACCCCAGAGGCCCGGCTCCTGCCACTGGCCTTTCCTGCCCCCACCCCACACCCGCCTGCCTGCCAGCAGCAGTGGCTGGGGTGAGATTTATGTGGATGCCGTGGGGGTTTTGTAAAGAAAAGAGGGTGTGTGTTCATAAGGAAGGAAGAAAACCAACATTTATTAAGGCCCTATTGTGTGGGAGGCACATTCCCAAACATCACTTCCGCCCACCCCTTGGCCCTTGGAAGGTACTTTTGCCTTGAAGGTCATTGTGATGAACTACGAAGCACGTGAAACCCCTGAGCGACTCATCAGCAGTTTGAAGAGTGGACAGAGGCCGGCCCTGGCTTCACAGCGCAAAGGAGGAGGAGAGAGGCTGGCACAGGCGGAGGAGGGCGTCTGGCTCAGACGGGCCTGCGACCACAGATGGAGTTGGACTCCTGTCCAGGAGCAGGGGGTGGGGGGGTGCTGGTAAAGGATTAGGCAAGTTTGGGGCCAAATCACATTGGCTTTATAGACTCACAGTGTGACCACTGAGTGGAGATGGACAGGAGGGGCACAGCTGGATGTGTGGAGGCTGGTGGGGTTCTGAAGGGCCCCCAGTGAGATCCCTTCCTTTTCTGGGATCTTGAATGGGACCGGCTGTGTTTGCTTCCACATCTCAACAGCACAGACGTGATCTGAGTTTCCCTGTCAAAACCCCCAGGAGGGGGCAGCACAGGCCTCACTCTCCCGTTTGGGAGATAAGGCCCAGGAGCACCAAAGGCTTCCCCAGGATCACGGTGGGATGAGTCACTAGGCTGGGGCTGGAATCCAGGCTCCCATAGGCTGTGTGGCTGCCAGGACTCTGGCGGGCCTGGGAGGGAGAGAGGCCGGAAGCCCCGGGCCCAGCCCGGGTCAGCCAGCGTCCATCACCAGGAGCATCGCCCGGCTGGCCCGGCTCAAAATAGCTCTCCAGACGCAAGGAAATATTTCATCCAACTCTGTTTTCCCACCGAAAAATAAATAAATAAATAAATAAAATAAACATTCCCAAATCTCAATGGGGCCAGACTCCAAAGGCGGGGGGTGGGGGGGGAAGGGAACAAGAACGTGCCCGGCCGCCTACTGAGAGGTCCAGTGTCTGTCCTTGCAAGTCCTTTCTTGAGGGTCAAGACTTTGCTTCATGGCATGAGCGCGGAGACTCCCACGGCTTTCCCAGTGGCGGCTGGCTTTCTCTGGATGTCAGGCTGCCCTTTCCCAGGGGTCACACATCTTAGACTTGGTGACGCATGAAGGATCTAAGAAATATATATGACACAACTCTGTCCTCGAAGGGCTTACAAGTGCAGGGTGGCAGGGCTGGGCTTCCTCTCTCCCTGGGGAGCAACTGGAAAGTGGGGGAGAGAGCATCAATATTTAGGGAGAGCCAACCCCGTGGTACAACCAGGCACTTCCACCAAAGAGCATCCCTTCTGACCCTCCCACTAAGCCTTTGAGGTTTGCATTATCACTTCTCATTTTACAAATGAAGAAACGAGGCTCAGAATGGGCATGACCAGTTCAAGGTTTCACAGCCAGTGAATGGTAGACCCAGGACTGGATTTTACATGACCTGGGCTCGAACACCGTGTGGTGTGCCATGTTGGTTCTTGTAGGGCCCACATGGAGGCTAGTGGGCGGACTGAAGGAGCTCTGGACTCACTTGTGTACAGGGTTCTCCTTTCCTTTCCACTGTGGTCACGACTCAGGGCCACCAAGACCCAATCAAGGGGGCACAAGTGAGGCTGGTTTGTGGGTTGAGTTGTGTCCCCTCCCAAAAGACATGATGAAGTCCTGAGCCCTGTATCAGTGAATGTGACCTTATTTGGAAATAAGGTCTTAGGTGGATATAATCAAGTGAAGATGAGGCCATTAGGGTGGGCCCTCATCCAATACGACTGATGCCCTTACGACCAAAGGGAAGACAGCCTAGGGAAGACACAGACAGACCAGGGCCATGCTGCCATTAACCAAGGAATGCCTGGGGCACCAGAGCCTGGAAGGGACAAGGAAGGATCTTCCCCTGGAGGCTTGGAAGAGAACTTGACTGCCAACACCTAGATTTGGTACTTCCAGCCTCCAGAACTGTGAGAGAATACTTTTCAGTTGTTTTAAGCCATCCAGATGTGGTTCTCTGTTCAGGGAAACTTCTACAGCTGGGGTTGCCCCCCAGGTCTCCTCAGGAAGCAGGCAGATTGGGACTGGGGACAGAGCAGAATTTGATTCTCAGCTTCATGAGGGGAAGAACTTTCTCCGAGTCAGAGTGAGTCCTCGGAGGAGTGTCTGCTTCTGGGCAGTGAGAGCTGCATCACGGGGCATAGAGATAGGGGAGCCAGTTGCCATTTGATGGAGACATAGGTGCGTCTTTCTTCTTGTGTTTTGGGAATTCATCAATTCCCGAAAAATAGACAGATTGGCCTACTGGGTAATAAATTCATTATGTATTTTGTGACTGTGTTCCCTAGTTTGAGACTCGTATGTTCATATTCTTCATGATGTAACAAGCAGAGGGTCTCTATTTTCATGTGGTCGGAGTTACTCATCTTTTCTCTTTATTCTCTGTGCTTTGTTGTTTGTTTTAAAAAGACCCCCCCTTTTTTCATCCCAACATCAGAAGAGAGGCTCCTATATTTTTCTACATATTTAAAATACTTCTTTTCACCTTCCTCTTTAATTCATTTGGAACTGATTTTTGTGTAGGGTGTGAAGTGGTGCTAGTTTTGTTGTTTTTTTTCTTTAATACTTTATTTATTTTTGAGAGAGACAGAGACAGAGTGTGAGCAGGGGAGGGGCAGAGAGAGAGGGAGACACAGAATCTGAAGCATCCTCCAGGCTCTGAGCTGTCAGCACAGAGCCTGACATGGGGCTTGAACTCATGAACCACAAGATCATGACCTGAGCTGAAGTAGGACGCTTAAGCGACTGAGCCACCCAGGTGCCCCATAGCTTTGTTTTTAAAACATAGATAAGCAACTGCTCAGCATCAATCTATATTGATTGCTGCCTCTGTCTTCTGTCTCTGCCACAACACCTCACGGTATTCATTGCTAGAGTTTTATCGTAAGTCTGAATATCTGGTAGAGCCAAACTCCCCATCCTCATCTTGTTGTTCTGGAAGGTTTTGCTATGTTTTTTGTATGTTTTTAAAGGTCAGTAAAAAATTCTTAGCACTGTTCATTTATATACAATTTCTGTTAATGTAATACTAGCGTCACTATTCATTTGAATGACTTACTTTAAAATTTGTACAACAGGGGCGCCTGGGTGGCTCAGTCAGTTAAGCATCTGACTCTTGGTCTCGGCTCAGGTCATGATCTCACGGTTTGCGAGTTTGAGCCCGGCCTTGGGCTCCAGGCTGGCAATGTTGGGTTCTGTCTCTCACTGTCTCTCACCTTCCCCCACTTATGCTCTCTCTCTCTCAAAATAAATAAATAATTTTTTTTAAAAATGTAGAACAGGGAAAGAGTTTGACAGCTTGGTATATGTTTTTACAAAATATTTTCAGTATCGATACCAATATACAAACACAGTGTATTATGTACACATTATGATAAAACTATTCTTCACATACTGTTCTGCCACTTGGCTTTTTCACTAAGAAATATGTCTAATATATATTTTCATGTCAGAGAAATAGAACCGACCATTTAAAAAACTACCTACAGAGGATCCAATTTTAGAGATATAGGGACTCTGATATAATCAACCAACTCCTCATTGAAGAATGTTGGTATTTCCAACAGATCATTTTTCAAAATCATTCTACTTCAGTAAACACGTTACCCTCCAAGAAGATTGTAGCCATTTATACTCCCACCAGCACTGCCTCACACTGCCTGTGGGTCACACCATCACCAACACTGGTTTTAAGAAAATAATTAAACAGATACAGTAAAAGTAGAGCAAAGAATATAATAGGCACCGTGTACCCACCACTCACATTGGCCACATATTTATTACATTACCTTTTTATTGCATTTTCTTTGGAAATAAAAAAAATTAAATTCCACACATACACAAAAGTAGAGCGAATGGTACAGTGAACCTCCTCAGCCAGCTTCAACAGTGATCCATTCATTGCTAACCTTGCTCCATTTAGACTCGCACCCCCAAACTGTTTTTGCAGCTGACACCAGACATCATATAATTTCACCTGTTACTACTTCCGCAATTCTCTCCAAACGATAAAGACTTTCACACCTTAAAAACTACTGATTTTCGAACATAATCAAACATTCAATGTATCAACATTTCCTGGTCATCTTTTTACATATATGGATATGGATATATACATATATATATATATATATATTATATATGTAATGCGTATGGATTTGTGTATATGTGTTTGCTTGAATAGGATCCAAATTAAGACCTAGACATTGCTCATTGCTTCTGATTGTCTCAAAATTTAAAAAAAAAATTTGAATCAGGGGCACCTGGGTGGCTCAGTTGGTTAAGTGACCAACTTTGGCTCAGGTCATGATCTCGCAGTTTGTGGGTTCGAGTCCCGCGATGGGCTCTGTGCTGACAGCTCGGAGCCTGGAGCTGCTCCAGATTCTGTGACTCCCTCTCTCTCTGCCCCTCCCCTGCTCGCACTCTCTCTGTCTCTCGAAAATAAACATTTTTAAAAAGTAAAAAACAAAATTTTTTAAATCAATCACAAACAGAAAAGTTTCAAGTATGTTACAAAGAACTTTCCTTCCCATGAGCCTTTTGAGAGGGAGTCGTGGACCTGGTTTCCCATCCCCCGCCTCCAATTTGCATGCGGGCTTTTCTATAATCCAGGACTGTCTTCTCTCAGTTATTACACTACTACCCTCAAAGCCAGGGCATTACCATGGATTCATTGCTCTCATTTATCTCTCAGATCCCACGCAAGTGGCCAATGACCCCAGTAATGTCTTTTATAGCCAAAGGATTCAGTTCAGATACATAGCGTGTCTCTGTAGTCTCCTTTGGTTTGGAGAGGTTCTTCAATTTTTGCTTGCCTTTTAAGACCTTGACGTTCTTGAAGTTATTTTGTAGATCTCCCTCAGTGTGAGTTTGTCTGGCATTTTCTCATGATCGTGTATCTTTAACACAAACATTAAGGAAGTAACCCTGTGTTTTCCTCATTGCACCTTCAGGTGGCATGTGATTTTGATCAGTCCCATTACTGAGAGTGACTAAGGTGATGTCTGCCAGTCTTCTCCACAGTGAACTTGCTCTTTTCTCCTTTGTGATTTAATAAACAGATACTTTGACACTATGCAAATATCTCATTCCTCGTCAACCTTTGATTTTATTTATTTAAGGTTTATTTATTTGTTTTGAGAGAGAGGGCACAAGCACAGGAGGGACAGAGAGAGAGGAAGAGGGAGCATCCCAAGCAGAATCCACGCTGTCAGCACAGAGCCCAACACAGGGCTTGAACTCACAAACCAAGAGTTTGTGACCTGAGCCGAAATCGAGTCTGATGCTTAACCTTCGAACCGCCCTTGTCAAACTTTTATTTATTCCTTTGTTTATATCAGTGTGGACTTAGGGTTTTCTGTCTTATTCAATAGGTTATAATCTGTTACTATCATTATTTATTTTGATACTCATATTGTTCCCAATTTGGCCAGTGGGAGTCCCTTCAAGCTGGCTTCTGTATCCTTTTGAAAAATCCCCATCATTCTTTGAACACTTCCTTACTTTCTGGCATAAAAGATGTTCTAGGTGTATCTTGTTCTTTTCTTATCCCTATCCTGTAATCAGGTGTTCTCTAAGGAAGCGCAAAATGCTGATATTCTAATTGTATTATTCTCTTTGTTTATTAGCTAGATTTTTTTTAAATTACAAAAACAAAAACTTCCTTTTCATCAGTAACACTGGGTTATTTCCTTGAGATACAGTTTAAATAGCAAGTCAGGATAAATGTTTGAGTCTTTCCTTTACACTCCAGTTTTCATAATTATGAATTAGTTTTCTAGCATCGTCCAAAGGTGATCAATAAGGTTTTTTTTTTAAGTATTATGATGAATTTACTAATTTTTATGCATTTCAGTCTATTTGTCATTCTTGGTGTTGATGCCACCTTTGGTCAGTGGTAGCCTGTCTTGGGCTTTACTCTTCCAGATGATCCTAATCATGAGGAAAAAGGAAACAAACCCAAACTGAGTTTTCTTCTACTGAAATTTTGGGAATTTTGTTTGGGATTGCATTGAATCTATAGGTCGGTTTGGGGAGAATTGAAATATTCAGCATAGTGAGCCTTCCTGTTCATGAATGTGGGCTACATCTCTGGTTAGGTTCCCTCTAATGTCTTTCCATAAAGTTTTATTAGCGATCTTGCACACCTTTTGTTTGATTTATTCCAAGATACTGTATATTTTTATTGCTGGAACAAATGGGTTTTTTTTTTTTTAATATTTTTATTTATTTCTAGGAGAGAGAGAGACAGCGTGAGCAGGGGAGGGTCAGAGAGAGAGGGAGTCACAGACTGAAACAGGCTCCAGGCTCTGAGCTGGCAGTCAGCACAGAGCCCGAAGCGGGGCAAGAACCCACGAACCGCGAGATCATGACCTAAGCGAAAGTCGGACGCTTAACCGACTAAGCCACCCAGGCGCCCCACAAATGGTATTTTTTGAAGTGCACTTCTAACTGGAAAAAATGGAAAAGTGGTAACTGACTTTTGTATATTGATTTTACATCTGACAAATCGCTAAACTCTTATTGAGTCCTAACAATCCGATTGTAGATTATTTTGCTTTTCTGTGTAGAAACTCTTGCCAGTTTATAACACAAATCACAGCCTAGTTCTGTTTCTTCCTTTTCAGTCTGTATCATTTTATTTCTTTTTTACCTCATGGTGTTTTCTGAAGCTTCTAGTTCTGTATAGAAGAGACATGGCGATCGCGGGCATCCTTATCTTAGTCTTATTTTTAAAGGGAGTGTCTTTAGCGTTTCAGGATTTAGTAAGATGTTTTCCGTAGGCTTTTGGTTCTGGTAGCTATCAGGTTTAGTAAGTTTATATTACTAATTTACCAAGAGTTTTGTTTGTTTACCTTGAATGGATATGGAATGGATGATCTATATAATTATTGAAAGAATTCTAATTCTTGCCCTTTAATCTGTTAAGAAAAAGCAGTTTATAGATTTTTCTACTCTTGAACCCTGTGGTCAGAGAACATGGGTTGTATGAAACTGATTCTCTGGAATTTGTTGATGCTTGCTTTATGGCCGACTCTATTATCAGGATGCAAAGGTCATCTGTCTTTGTTTGAAAATCAGATTCTTTCTCCAGGGGCCTCTGGTGGTTCAGTCAGTGAAGCCTCCCACTCTTGATTTTGGCTCAGGTCACAGTCTCACAGTTTGTGACATCGAGCCCCGAGTAGGGCTCTGCACTGACAGCACGGAGCCTGCTTGGGATTCTCTCTCTCTCTCTCTCTCTCTCTCCCCTTCTCTCTCTCTCTGCCCCTCCTCCATTCAGTTTCTCTCTCTCTCTCAAAATAAATAAGCTTTAAAAATAATTAAGTCAGATTCATTCTTCAGTCATTGGATGCAGGGTTTTATATTCATGTATTAGGTTGCTAAAGTCTTACTAATAATTTTTTTTATAATGTTTATTTATTTATTTTGAGAGAGACAGAGTGTGCATGCACAAGCTCGGGCAGGGGAGGGGAAGAGAGAGAGGGAGGGAGAGAAGCCCAAGCAGGCTCTGAGCTGTCAGCACAGAGCCAAACTCAGGGTTTGAAGCTACAAACTGTGAGATCATGATGTGAGCTGAAATCAAGAGTTGGATGCTTAACCGACTAAGCTATCCAGGTGCCAGTGCTTTCTTTTTTTAAATGATCTATCAAATCCTGATCTCCCTTACTATATATATGTGTGTGTGTGTGTGTGTGTGTGTGTGTGTGTGTATAAAAAATACATTACTTGAAAGTAATATACATATAATATATGTATATATATATATATATATTGAAGCTATGTTATTATGTATATATAGATTCAACAGTTTTATATCTTCCTGGATAGTTGAATCTTTAATCATTTTGAATGACTCTATCACTAGTAATGGTTCTGTTTTCAAGTCTGTTTTATCTGATATTAATATGGCTACATCAGATTTCCTTTGATAATATTTGTTTCATCCTTTGACTTTCAACTTTTCTGCATTCTTAGAGCTAATTTTTTAAAGCTTATTTTGACAGGCTTCATCTTGTTATTGTGATCACTGATGTATTCAATTTGTTTTGACCATGTAGCACATAGTAGGTGCTCAGGAAAGCAGTCACTGCCAACCCAGGGTCTCTGGGAGTAGGGGGCTGGGAAGGGAAGTGGGGCCTTTTCTCACTTTACCCCTTAGTCTGGGGAGCCTACAGGACATGGTTTTCCTGAGAAAAGCATGGCGTTTCCAGAAAGACTTGGCTGAGAAAACCCCAACTCAGTCTGGGGCCGCATAACTGTTTCCTAGAAACAAGATGTGAGTGAAACTCGGCCGGTGCCCGAGTTACAGCATACATTTCCTGTTTTTCATCCACGAGCTAATAAAGTTATTTCCTTCTCAGGCTGCTCTGTTGAGCAGGAAGGCCCCGCTGCCTCAAGGCCTGAGGCCGGCCCTTATCCACCACCCGGCTCCAAGCAGAGGGAGGAAGTGGCCTGGGCTCCCCTGGGGAGGGGCTTCCTCAAGTCTTCTCCCCACACGTGCTCCATCCGCTCAGCTCTCCGGCCGGCCATCAGAGCCATCTCTACCCTGACGGCCTCCAAGCTCTGTCACTGGTCCGGAGCCCTCTGTGGATCCTCTGGCTCATCTATCTGCTTCTTGGAAAAGTCTCCCTGGATGTCTGACCAGCACCTCAGAACCTGCGTGTCCCACACACGTCTCCTTTGCATCACCTGGGTTCCTCTGGCTATCCCTCGCGTTCCCCGTCTCCAGGGCTACCCCACCCACTCAGCTGCTGACCAGAATTAAGGGCATCACTGTGCCCCCCTGCCCAGCCCTGATAGCTGGACATCTTGGTCTGGGTCTCCGGCCCTGGTCCACACTCTGTTCACAGCGGTGTGGGAAGGGCTCTCATCTGGCCCAGCTGCCCCCACTCACTGTGAGTCCTCCAAGGACAGACTGCACTCGTCTCTGTGCCCTGGTGTCCAGCACAGCGGGGCATGGGAAGGCTGCTCGGGAAAGTTCACTGAACAAACAAATAAATGAATGTATGCATGAATGCGCAGGCCCTTCCGGAGATTCTCCAGGATCACACCCTGCCACCCCTCCCCCAGCCGTCTTCCCTGGTTATGGTTTCCAGAACCCTCTGCCCCCTGCCCCTTCCTAAATCTGCTGCAAGCCTCTACTTTCTTTCCCAAGTGTGGAGCCCGGCTGCAACCATTGTCCTGGGCTCCCCTTTGGAACAGAGATCATTCCAGGGCTCTGGCTCTGGGGCTGGCATGGTCCTGCACTGGTGGTATTGGCTCTAGGTGCCCAGGATGTCTTCCCGGGTCACTTATTCTTTACTTCCTCAAGCCTTTACCTGTGCTATGCACGGGGGATACAGCTTGACTGACAGATAAGGCGCCTCCCCTCTTGGGGCTTACTCACCACAGCAGGGCACAGAGGACCCAGCAGCACCCAGTCGCCGATGGTGTCCCACTGAGTGGGGCACGTGCAGGTGTGTGGTGGGGATTGCCATCACGATGGGACGGGAGGGCCGAGGGAAGCGCGTGCAGGCCACAGCCCAGACAGCAGGCTGAGCTGCAGGCCCGAGTCCAGCTCCCAGAATGAAGTGGGGTGTAAGGATGGAGGGCGGTGGGCCTCGGGGCCCAGGATCCCCCACGGGTGAGGCAGACAGACGGTGAGGTGAGAAGGTCCCGATGTGGGAGTCAGGCAGCCCCGACACACCCAGTGAGGTCGCTCTCCACGTCCAGCTTCCTTTTCTGTAGCATGGATGTTAACAATCCCTACCTCACTAGAAGGGGAACGAAATGCGCAGCAGGGAAGACGCCCTGGCACATACGAGGGGCTCAAGCTGGGGACCGGGGGAGGCGGGGAGGCCTGCGGCACCGAGACAAGGGCTACTCAAAGCCCCCTGTCCTCTTCTCAGGGTGACCTTGAAGCTGAGACAGGGCCGAGGTGGAAGGGCGGGAGTCCAAGATGATTAGGGGCAGGCGCAGGGGCGGGGGGATGAGGGAAGATTCACTTTTGACTCGGGCAGTTCCGGTGCTTGAAGAGAATCCTTCCAAGTCCAAAGTGAAGCATGTCTCACCCCGAGGAAACGGGAGTCTCGAGAGGAAGTGACGTGCCACGGGCGAGTGCAGGGCTGGGCTCAAATTCGCAGGAGCCCTGCGGCTCGCGCTCATGCCCTTTATCTTGCACTGACGTCCCCCCCGCCCCTTCTCACAGTCACGCCTCGGGGTCTTGAGCTCACCCCTGCACCCCTGCCGTGGTTGCGTGCTGCTGCGTTGAACGTCTTCTTCATCCGTGATCAGTGCATTGACTGTTTTCGGCCCAGCCTGGAGGCCCGCAGGGGGGTGGCGGCCCCCACCCAGGCCCTGGCGGCCGCTAGGTGTCCTGCAGTGGCCTCCAAGCTGAGCGCCCGAGGGCCGGGCCCACGCTGCCTCATCCTCGAGCTCCAGCACCCAGCCAGGGGCCGGCAGGGAGCAGGAGCCGGGAAAATGTTTGCTTTTTATAAAAGAGGAAGGGGCGAAGGGTGGCCCTGAGTGGGTGACAGCGCCCCGCGGTGCAGAAGAAGGGAAGGACCAGCAAGTGGGGGGACTCACGGTCTCAGATGGGAAGCCCACCCTTGGCCGTCTTTTTTCAAACTGTGGTAAAAGGCCTAATGTAAAAGTTACCATTTTAATCCTTTTTGAGCATACAGTTCAGTGTTAGACGACCGTCACCGCCATCCGACTCCAGAACTTTCTCGTCTCCCAAACTCTTGGCCATTTTTCGGGCCCGCGTGCCCTCGGGCGAGGAAGCGCCTGGCCCCTGAGCCTCCATGTGCTCATCCACATCGGCTCGTTGTGGGGCTAAAGGCAGGAGACGGGCCCTGTTTCTAGGGCCACGTGGGGTGGACCCACGAGCGGCTGGTATCTTGTTCCTGTGTGGACTCAAGTCAGCCCCCAAGGACATTCCCTAAAAGACAGGCTGCATGTAATAACAGTAACTATGCACCGCAGTGACACACGAGGCCCTGAGGAGAAGACCCCAGTCAGCAGGGTGGCTTTGACCAAGGCCAAGGCGGCCTCCCCTGGGCCTCAGCTTCCTCCTTGTACAGAGAGAGAATGCATGAGGGGGCTCTCTCTCTTGGAGTGCAGAGCCTTCTTTGGGCTTGCCCAGCAGGCTCCCAGACCCTCACGTACGAGGGGTCCTGGCTTTCTCTCATTCATTCGTTCACTCACGTACTTGACGAACCCTTGTCCGGTGCCTGCCCTCCGGGGGCTCTCAGTCTGGCGGGAGGTCACAGCCAGGCACAGACAGCTCCGGGCCTGCAGGGAAGAGCTGATATTCCCAGGGGCCCTCTGCCCTGCACAGGGGTGAGGCGAGGTGGGGCTCACGACATGGACATGCCGCGGCAGGCGCTCCTCCCAGCTCTACCCCCTCATAGCTGCAAAGCAGGGGTGCATAACGTAGCGGCGCGTGGGGTCTGTGTGAGGAGCAGACGAAGGGGGTGCACGTAAAGAAATGAGTCGAGCTGCACAGAAAACATTCGTGCTCGTGTGAACTCCCCACGGGTGGGGTGACCCCCACAGGAAAATGCTGCACGTGTGCGCGTCCATCCCCCGGCACCTGTTGGAACAAAGCGTTTTTGAGGTGCCGCAGTGCGCACTTCACATGAACGTGCTGCTCAGTTCTGTGTGGCACTTCTTGAGAACCCAGAGAGATGCTTATCTGCACTGAGCTGTGGTTCTTAGAAGGGATCTACTGGTGGTTGAGCATAAACCTTGGGTCTAGGGACACAGAAGGGCAAGACCCAATCCCCTCCCTCCAGATCCTTGGTCTCGTCGGGGAGAAGACAGGTGGGAAACTTCAAGTGACCTGCCCTTGGTGGGGTGGGATTGTGACCCTGGCCCCCCGCCCCCTGTGGGGGTGGGGCTGGGATGCTGGGCAGAGGGATGGACTCAGCTCGTGGATGGAAGACAGTCCTGATGTTTCTTCTCATAATACCACCACCACCACGCCCCTCCCACACCCATGCGTACAATTTAGGTATTATACCCAGGGTTCCCGTTTTACAGATGCGAATGCTGAGGCTTAGAAACCTCATCCACTTGCTGACGCTCGCACAGCTGGCAGGTGCAGGGGCCGGGATTTGAACGCTCACAGGTGTGACATCAGAGCCAGCACCCCCCCCTCTAGTAGTGCCTCACAGACCCTTTCCCTCTCCCTTGGTGGATACCTGTCCTTGTTGCCTTTCCACTATCCCTGACGCCCTCCAGGTTTCACCTTAAAACTGGGGCTGGAAGGCTCCACCCCTTCCCTGGTCACAGGCTACCAGGCAGGGACTTCCTGGCTGTGTTCCCGTGGAAAGCAGACTGCAACCCCCTCCTGCTCAGTACGGCCCAGGGACACAGGCTCCGCCCGGGGGTGTGGGGCTGAGGACAAGGCCTCTTTGTTCCCTCATCTGCCCCCACCCGGCCCTGCCCTGAGCCTCTCGGATTCGGAGAGGGCTCCGGGCAGCTGTGCCAGCCAAACATGGGTTTGCCGATGAGGCATATGAGTCCACGCATCCACAGACTTAGTACGTGGGCTCTCATCCCCGCCCGCACGTCACAACCACCTGGGAGCTTACACAAAGTGCCCGGGCCGGGGCTCCACGCCAGACCAATGAAATCAGAAGCCCTGGGTGGGCCTGTATGAGGCACTGTATGAGATTCCAGCCGGGACCCTCTCTGTTGGCCCTAATGCAGTCCTAATGGTCATGGCAGGGGGCCCAGCTTGGACAGGAATCTGTGCTGACCCTCAAGCCTCCCCTGCAACAGGGTTTATATGATGCCATGTTATGGGTTGAATTTCGTCCCCGCAGATTCATGTGTGAAGTCCTAATTCCCAGCCCCTCAGAACTCGGCCTTATTTGGAGGCAGAGTCTTTACAGAGGTAGGCAAGGTGAAGTGGGTCATTGGGGTGGGTCTTAACCCAGCACGACTGGCATCCCTCTATAAAGGGGAACTTTGGAAATGGATCTGTACGGGGTGATGCATCTACAGGTCAAGGAACACGGAAGATGCCAGCCAGCCACCACAAGCCGGGGGAGAAGCCAGGAACTGATTCCCCCCCAGCCCCCAGCCCTCAGAAAGAAGTAACCTTAATCTTGGACTTCCAGACTTCAAAACCGTGAAACACCATATCTCTTCGTTGAAGCCACTCGGTCTGTGCTACTTTGTTACAGCAACCCTAGCAAGCGAATGATCTCCTTCTTACAAATGAGCAAGACCAAGTTTATGAAGTGACTTTCCCAAGGTTACCTGGGCACCATTGACCTCTTTGGTGCTGATTTCTCTGCCATTTATTAAAGGCCGATACCCGCCGCTGTCCCCCACCTCCCCACCCTGAATCCTGTGCCCTCGGCTCTCCGGGTGTTCATCCATCCATGCATCTTTGAGGCAGACGATGTTCTGAGCACAGAGGCCCAGCAGAAAAACAACCAATAGACATGGGTCTTGTCTCCCTCCCCACAATGTGGAACAAAATGCAAGGTACGTGAAATAAGGGTCAATACTATGTTATGGGGTCTAAGTGCCATGGGGGGACCTGGGACAAGGAAGGGGAATCGGAGGTGTGGAGGGGACGGGGTTTTGAACAGGATGGTTGGGAAGGCTAAGCCAGAAGGGACACCCCGGGCTGCATCCCCTCCAGATACACCTCTCCCAGATCCTCCCCAGTTCATCCTCCCCTGGGGGCGTCTCCCCTGGGCTCACCCCACCCAACCTGAACTCAGCCCTCCCGTCCACATGCCCCTCCGCAGGGTGTACACCCCAGCAATTTGCCACCACCATCCACACTCAGCTGCTCCAACCACAAAGCTGAAAGCCAACTAGACCTGCCCCCACTCTTGCCCTTCACCCCATCTGACTCCGGGAACTGGAGGTGCTCCCTCTACAGGTGCTGGAGTTGCTGGCCGAGCCCCCTCTCAGCTTGGGCAGGGAGGGCTATTCTTGTCATGGTGGGCCCATTGGAGTCTAATCACCCCTGCAGACCCTGTCCGCCACCATGGGTGGCCCCAACTTCAGAGGCCATAGTTGGGCCCTGAGATCTGTAAATCTGCCTTCTCTTCTGTGCCCACCGAATGCTGCACCCCTTCCAGGGGGCCTTTCATGACCCATCCAATGAGAGCGGACAGGAGAACCAAGTTCCTACCCTTTCTGGGCCTCAGTCTCCCCATCTGTATAATGGGCACAAATCCCTGCAGGGCTAGCCTCTCGGGTTATCCTGGCTGAACCCATGGGCGTGAATGGCATTGCCCTAAACAGCAGGTATGCTGGTGGCTACGCTGATGGGCTGGGGTGAGGGGAGGATGGGGTGGGACGCTGTGTGTGTGTCCATGTGCACAAGCCAGAAGGGCCAGAGTGACCCGGACTTACCAGTCCCCACAACGTGCTCCCTTCAACCTTGGTTTCTCTAGAGGCCTCTTTCCTTCCACTGTCTTCTGCAGAAAGTCTCCGGCCCAGACGCCCCCTGCCTCTGGGGCCCACGCTGTGCAGGGTACCCCATCTGAACAATAAGATGGGGTGGACAAGACTAATCTCTGGGATCCTAGAGTTTTTGTGAACTTTCCAAGGGTGCTGGAGGCTCGCTGGGGGAAGAAAGGGAGACCCAGACATGTTCCTCAAACTCTGACATTGGACCGAGCTTTTCTATTCTCTGGCCTCTGAGAAGCCCCAGGCCAGAGCAGCACAGGTGCCCAGGGGATGGGAGTGAAAGGGCAGTCTGGCCAGATTGCCCCGTTTGGGTGCCCCACAGGCCTGCACACAGAGACGCTATATATTTGAGGTTGGGGGTGGTTAGTGGACTTTTGATCTCACGTGATTCTCTCAACAGGTGACTCGGTTTCTCCATCTGCTGAACGGAACTGCCTGCCTAGCCTTCTATTCAAGTTGAATGGCACCCCCTGCTCTGTCCTGCGTGTGTGCACGCGCACGCACACGTGCGTGCCTGTGCCCGTCTGGCACGATCTAGACCAGCCTTTGACAGGGCCAAACGAAGGAGGAAAAAGTTGTTGCTGCCCACCCCCCTCCTGGTTCCCCACCTCTGTATGAAGGGAGGGTGACTGAAGGACATTCCCCAGGGATGCCTGGCCCTCCCTTGGTGGCGCAGGGCATCAGTGGGCTCAGTGATCCTGGGGTAGAGGGTCCTTTGCTCATCTGTGCCTCCTGGGGTGGGGTGGGCTGCAACAGCCCGTCGGCACTTGGTGGGGGCGGGGGTGCCTAGACTCCCAGCCTGCTGTGCAACTTTGTGTGAGTCACTTGACTTCTCTGAGCTGGCTTCCTAATGGGGTCATAAAACCTCATGGGGTTGTTGAGAGGATTAAAGTATACACGACCAGGACCGAAATCCCTATTGTTGCCTCTGGGTCCCTGCCTTGCCAGTACCTGGGGCTGTGGCTCCCCGTCTTCACTGCCCCTTGGAAAGTCGGTGTCCTCGCGTCACAGGGGCCTCTGTAGCTGTGTGCTCTCCAATTTAGTAGCCGCTAGCCACGCGCGGCTTTTCGGCACCTGCCACGGCGCTTGTCCGAACGGACAAGTGTTGGAAATATAAAAACACACACCAGGTGTCATACAAAAAGGGAATCAAAATATATCATTAATGATTTCAGATTCAATTCATGTGAGTTTCACGACGAAATGATTAATAGTTTTTGACATATTAGGTAAGAGAGACTATATGGTTAAAATTGAGCTCACCTGTTTCTTTTTACTTTCATTATCTGGCTACTAGAGACATTTAATTACATAGACGGCATGCATTACATTCTCTTGGGTAATGCTGCTCTAGAACTTGAGAGGCCATCTGCAGGGCATCTTCCTAGTGGCTCCCAGGAGAGGCGGCCTTTGGAATTCCCACTGAATTCCAAAAATCGACCTCAGCCACAGAAGAATGTCTGCTTCCCAGTTCTGGAGCCCACTCTGGGTGGCCTCACTCGCTCTGCCTGATTCCCTGTGTGTCATATGGTCTCCCAGATGAGGAAACTGTGCTCCCAAGTGTGGCCAACAGAGCCCGCAGCCCCCTGTGTCAACCCCCAGCTGTCTAGCTGGTCAGAACCTCAGGGCCGTGTGGGAATGTTCTGGAGTCACTTTCTCCCCCCAGCAGACCCCAAGGAGGTGGATTCCTTGC
This sequence comes from Hyaena hyaena, assembly GCF_003009895.1. Taxonomy (NCBI): domain Eukaryota; kingdom Metazoa; phylum Chordata; class Mammalia; order Carnivora; family Hyaenidae; genus Hyaena; species Hyaena hyaena. The sequence continues at coordinate 2,851,699 of NW_024080665.1, forward strand.
TCCAGGCTCTGAATCAGCTCCAAGGAATCCTTCTCTCAAGAGGGTAATGAGGGGGCGCCTCGGTGGCTCAGTCCGTTAAGCATCTGACTTGGGCTCAGGTCATGATTTCCCAGTTCGTGAGTTCAAGCCCCGCATCGGCTCTCTGCTGTCAGCACAGGGCCTGCTTCAAATCCTGCGTCCCCTCTCGCTCTGCCCCTCTCCCACTCAACACATGCTGCCTCTTTCTCTCTCTCTGTCAAAAATCAACAAATATTCAAAAATTAAAAACAAAAACAAAACAAGGGGAGTGAGGGTGAGAGGCAGACCTGTGTGATGTTGGAGAGCATGGCTGTTCCGGGGACCAGAGAGAGCCTGGCACCGGCTGTGTGGCTGGGGCAAGTCCCCTCTTCCCTATACCTCAGCTTTCTTATTTCTGAAATGGGCATAGTCATTGCACCTGCCTCGTGGTGTTGTCGGGGGACCAAATGACCCCACTCATGCATGGCCTCCAACACAGTGCCTGCTTCCCAATAAGCTGTAGTTGTGAGAGAGACAGGAAAGAGCGAGGGAAGTGGCTTTTGGCCACAGCCTCCCTCATCCAGCCACAGGGGGAAGGTTCCTGGGGGCGGGGCCAGGCGTGGGAAGGAGGTGGTGGGACTGCTGTAGGCGGCCTGACACATAGCCCGGCTGGCTTCTTGTCAGATGACGAAATGGAGGCTCCTCGAGGTGAAGTGATTCGCCCAAGGATGGCACCAATGCTGCCTGTCTGCAAAACCGGTGCCCTCTCCGCTCCACTGCATTGTCAAGTCTGAGCACGGTCTGCAGAGGGCGGGGCTGGGGTGCGGGAAGTGGACTCAAGAGAGTTTGAGAAGAAACTTGAGCTGACATGGCCCCTTTCCCACCGGTGATGTTGAGTCTTTGAAAGAAAGTATCTCCCACTCTTTTTTAAAAATATTTATGTTGAGAGAGAGAGGGAATCAGGGAGGGGCAGAGAGGAAAAGCGAGAATCCCAAGCAGGCTCCACGCTGTCAGCACAGAGCCCAACTCGGGGTTCGAACCTACGAACCGTGAGATTGGGACCTGGGCAGAAATCAAGAGTCAGATGCCTAACCGACTGAGCCACCCAGGTGCCCCAAGCGTTCCCCACTCATACGCTGGGCTCCCCAATGCAGGCCTTGAGGCCAAGAGCTCAGACGCAGGCGGTTCATTCAGGAGGTGACCCCAGGAAACACAGTACGGAAAGAAGAAGCAAGATGGGGAGGGGGAGAGCCCCAGAAAGTGTGTCTGACGAGCAGGTCGCCACTCTGGGCACGTGAGCACCCTGTGCAAGCTGGGGTACAGGACGCACATGAAGATTTTCAGGCTAGCGAGCTGAAGGCGGGTTGTTTGCCCTGTTCCCACCGCTCATGATTGAGCCTTGCCCCTGGGGGTGTGGGGTTTCTGGCCCTTCCCTGCACGGGCTGAACAAGAAGACCCCTTGGCGCTGGAGGAAGCCCTTGGAAGTAGAGCGAAAACAGGAAAGCGGGCAAGGGTAGACTGGAACATGGGCGCTGCCCACGGGGTTGGGGGGAGCCCCCCACACCCGCACATTCTCCTTGGGAACAACTTTCAAACTATACAATGAAATATTTGTGACAGTTAAAAAAAATATGTATATAATGGTGGATATTTAAAAAGTAACCTGGGGCACCCGAGTGGCTCAGTTGGTTAAGCGTCCGACTTCAGCTCAGGTCATGATCTCGCAGTTCGAGCCCCGCGTCGGGCTCTGACAGCTCAGAGCCTGGAGGCTGCTTCAGATTCTGTGTCTCCCTGAGTCTCTGCCCCTCCCCTGCTCACGCTGTCTCTCTCTCTCTCAAAATTGAATAAACATTAAAATAAATAATTAATTAAAAATAAATAAAGTAATCAAATAACCTAAATATGCAGCAAGAGGGGACTGGCCTAGTAAATTATGATGCATCTGCGAGAGAGAGTATCCTGTAGCCCGGAATGAAGACTGCTGTAGCGTGATAAAATATTTGGGCAGGACTGTTAAGTAAAGTGTGGCCCAGGCACACCGTGTGGCCCATGGCTGGGGTGCGTCCTCTGGGCCCCATCGGGAGGGCGTGAGGGCTCTCTCGGCAAGTCCGAGGACTCACTTTGGAATCCCAGCCTGGGCTGGCCCTGGAGACTGCAGATAGATACCCAGCTGCATTAAGCTGACACCACTCTAGCCTGGGGCTTGATCCCTCTAGAATTCCTCCCTCTCCTTGCCCTCCCCCCTCACCATAGATGTAAGGTGGCAGGGTGGGGCCACTTTCTCTCCCATTTCTCAGCCTTGGCCTCAGTGTACATCATCTCTGGCGTGGCGCCTGGACTGACACGGCACAGACCTCTCCCCCCATCTTATCTCCGGGGCCTCGGTGGGGGAGGGGGGCAGGGCAGGGAGGTCTGTGGAGAGGGATAGGACTTAACACACAGATCCCATCAGTGACCTCACTCTGAGTGGTCATCACTAGACTTTCCCTGGCCTAGGAAAGGTCCGGCTTGAGGCTGCCCTCACTGCGGCTGTGGGATTTGTACATTCCAGCCCCCCCAGGACGGACCAAGGCGAAGTAGAAGATGAGTCAGGCTATGATTGGCCGTGTTACCTTGGGCAAGCCCTTCTCTGGTCACTCTTCACTCTAACATGGAAAGTGTCTGATCACGCCGGGGTTAGCTTCCGAGCATCTGGGCGTGGTGTCCAGAACCTAAAGGCCCAAAGCGGGGCTGTGTGGGCACGGGTGTTGGGCTGCGAGGCATAAGTGGGGACCAGCCAGCCTGAGGGCGGTGGCATTTATGCCCCGAGTTTGACCTGCACCGCTAGTCCCAGCCTTTGTGCCTCAGTCCCGAGCTGCGGTCCCCAGACCCAAGGACCCTGTAAGGATCCACCTCTGAGGCATCAGTGCCCAGCCTAGGGCTGGCACAAAGGGACACTCAGTGAGGAGGGAAGAGAGAGAGAAGGAAGGGAGGGAAGGAGGGAGAGAGAAGGCAGAAAAGGAGGGGGAAAGGGAAAGCAAGGAGGGAGGGGAGGAAGGGAGGTAGGAAGGAAAAGATGGAGGGAGGGGAGAGATGACGAGGGACCGAGTGTGTGCCCTGAGCGGTCCATCATCCGTGCAGTCCAATTGTGCTGCGGGCCCAGCAGGTAGAGCTGGAGGCCAAGGCCAGCCCCTTCTGCAGATGAAGAAACTGAGGCACAGGGAGGAGAGTGGCGATGCATGAGGTTGTGGTGAACAGAGGCAGGGACGGGCCCAAGGAGCACCGTCCAGTGTTCTTCCCACGTCCACACATTGCCTTTGCCCTTGGAGACATGGTTTCTAGAGCCGGATGGGAAGGCAACTGGGAGCCGGGTCCTGGGGGGTGAGAGGGAGACACAGGAGTTCCCAGGCCGCTGGGCCCAGGAGGGAGGCAGGAAGGGCATCCCCCCAGGGGAGTGCAGGGTGGGCGGGGCTCCGGGAGGCCAGCAGGCAGGACTGTGGCTGCCAGGGGACTCAGGCTGCGATGCCAGCTCCTCTGGGCTCCGGGCTGGCTGCTCTGACACTTCCCACATTTCAGTCTCGCGCTCCCTGTCCAGAGTGTTCTTGGCCCTGTTCCTTCACCTCCTCTCTCGTCTCCTCTCTGTTCCGCCTCTCCCTCCTCTCTGAGGGTCCATCTCCGTGCCTTTCTCTCCCTGTCTCGCTGTGTCCATGTCACTCCCAAGGTCACTTCAGCCTCAGTTTTGCCCTGCTCTGTCTCGGGGTCCCTCTCTCTGTCACCTCCTGTCTCTGATCTTCTCCCTGCCTCTGTCTCACGCTCCCTCCTTCTAGTCACCGAAGGCCCTGCTGGCTGCTCTGGGTGGTGCCCCCCACCCCCACCTCTGGTAACAATTACTCTGGGCTGCAGTGGAATCCTCCAGTGCCCCAGAAAGACCCACAGGCAGCACATGGGGACCAGATGGCGACAGACTCCTCAAGAAACTAACCACTTTGGGCAGGGGGACAGAGGTCCCAGGGAAGGCGAAGCCAGCCAGAGAGCAAAGAAAGCCCCAAGTGCCGTGGCTGCCAAATCCCACCCAGGAGCCACTTGGGCTCTGCTCTGCCCACGTCCGCTCTGCCCACTGGGATGGGAGGCACGAGGGGGGGGGGCGGGGAAATGCCGGTGACCAGCACATGGGCACCAGAAGCAGCCACAGGCAGAGGAGCAGGGCCACTGGAAATCAAGTCCTACCCCTAACAGCACAGGCCGGAAGTCAGGGCCTAGACCCCTTCTGTGACCTCCTCAAGGTCACCGCACCTGGGCAATAGACCAGAAACCCTGAGTTTGAATCCTGGCTCTGCTCCCGGGAATAAGTTGTTTCCTCTTTGCCGCGTCTTACTCTGGAGACAGACTGCTTGGGTTCAGCTTCACTCGCCTCTTCCTGAGCCTCTCAGTGTCTTCTCCTGTAAGTCAGAAATAATAGTAGTGCCAAAAAAAAAAAGAAAGAAATAACAGTAGTACCTGCCGCACAGGGCTGATGGGAGGGGTTTATGAGTTAATATGCATATAGTACTAGCACAGGGCTTGGTCAAAATGACAGTTCAATCACATGATAAACAATACAACGTAACAATAAATAATAATTATTATTAATCTTCCTAAGGCGCAGCTCAGTGCAAGCCCTTGCCGGCTCAGAAACTTGCCACGCCCCCTGGTGTGTATGGAATAAAGTCTAAGAGAGCGACAGTATCAGTCTGCCCTCATCTTCCTCACCTGAGCAGTCACTTTGTTCACCGGCCCTGGGTCTTATTCTCCCCAGCAGCTTATTCTCCCTCCCTGCTCGGGACTCTTGCCCATCACGGTTCACCCCTTCACTGTGGCCAGGACCCGGGGCTCTTTCCACACACGCCATGCCCTTGGCCATCTCAGACGGCAGTGGCTCTCAGGGTCATCGGAGAGCAAAGATACCAGCACCCACGGCTCCTCAGCGGTTCCAAACCAGTGTCCTATTGACCTTCATACTTGACTTGTCTAAACCCCAACTTAGGATTTTCTCTCCTGACCCTTCTCTGACCCTCCACCTTCCCATTGCCCAGGCAAGCCAGGAGTCTCACTGTCATTCCTGAGTCCCTCTCATACCTCACATCCCAAATGTCAGCAAATCTCTCAGCTCAGCCTTCAGAAATACACCCCGAAGGCACCTGAGCCACTCTGCGCCCACTCTGGGCTATTTCAACAGCCTCTCGCCGGTCCCTCTGAGGCCACTCTTGACCCTCCAGGCTTGTCTCAACTCAGCCCCTTGTGTGACCCCTTTCAAAAGCAAAACATGAGGTTTACACGACTGTACATGTTTGTCAAAACTCACAGAGCTGTACACTACAAAGGGTATATTTCACTGCATGTAAATTACATGTTAATTTTAAAAATGGAACAAAAAGGGGCTCCTGAGTGGCTCAGTTGGTTGAGCATCTGACTCCGACTCAGGTCATAATCTCACTGTTTGTGAGTTCAAACCCCAGAGGTCTGGGCAGCACTCTGGGCCTGGGCCCTGTCGCGGTGAACAGAGGCGACATGCTGCAGTTGGGACTCTCATTCTAGTCGACAAGACTTATCGGCCGAGTGCACCAGCTGAGACAGAGCAGGGAAACCTGAACCAGATGGCTGGTGAGGGGGCGGCCTCCTCGCTCGGGAGGCTGCCTCACCATAGCACCCCATCCTACTGGCTGCAGCTGGAGAAGCCCCCACCCCCCTCAGGGGCCCACACCTGCCTCGGGGCTGGCCAGCTTTGTGGGGCGAGGTGGGGAAAGGAGGAGGGGACCATACCTCCAGGAGCTGGAAGGTCTGAGTGAGTTCTATCTGCCAAAATGACCTTATTCCCCCGGATGGTGAATCTCAGGTTTAGACCACTGGGCGGGCTCATGCAAGCCATGTAGGACAACTTCTCTGTTCCACGGACAGGGAAACTGAGGCCCAGACAGGGAGACAAACCCGCCAAAGCCTCCCGCCATCCTCCACCCATCACTCTGGGCATTTGGAGCCAAGTAGGAGTTCTAGGGAGGGCAGGCCCGGGGGACCAGGGACAGAGGGCACTGAAACATGGCTGATTCCCTTGAACCCCAAGGCGTAGGAGAGTGTCTATGGGATTTGAATGGGTTCTTTCCAGACTGGCCAGGTTTCAACAGAGAACAAAGACATTTCTGGGGTGCGGCTGGGTTGCATTCAGCAGGTGGGTCTTTCTTTCAGGCCCTGCATGGAACAGCGTGGCCAGGGAGAGCCTGATACAGTGGGGGGTGGTGGAAGGTGAGGTGCGAGGCCCTCTTCTGCCAGTCAGGGGGCAGCCTCATGCCCAGCGGAAGCACTAGGGGCCAAGGACTTCACGCTTGGGAAGGATCCGGAACACAGGAGTGTGCTGGCTGGGAGGTTTCTTTCCGTCCCCCTTCCCGCCCCCTCCCCAGGCAGCTCTGTCCCTATAGGTGGTCATCTCTCCTTGCCAAGTCCTAATGCTATTTTGGGACACGGAACCTGCCGGTGGAGGGGGGGCCGGGGTCGGGGCCCCACCTCCTGCAGGGATGCCGAGGGTCTGGGAAGCAGGAGCAGGGCCTGGGAAAACAGGCCATCAAAGCTGCCTGGGCAATTCCCTCCGGCCATGGGCAGGAGAAGGCTGCAAGGTCACAGCAGACTGCTAAATATAGGGACACTCGGAGGTGGAAGTGGTTCCTGCTGACCACAGGGGGCTGTCCCGTTCCTTCTCACAGGAGCAGGCACGAGGCTCTTGGGAACAGTGTTTGTGAGATGGAGCTGCAAGAGCCGGATCCGGTGGTGGGCTCGGTGCCTGGAAGCCTCGGTCTGGATATGGCGTCCGATGTTCATCTATGGCTGGGGTCGTGGCATGGGTTACCCTGTGTTATTCATTAACTCCAACCTTATCTATTGACCCTCTAACCTGGGGCATGATCTCAGGCTCAGAGGTCCCTACTCTTAGGAACAAATGCTTTCCTGGGGAGGTGAACTTACAAATGGCCAATGCTTTTTTTTTTTTTTTTTTTTTTTTTATTTTATTTATTTCTAGGAGAGAGAGAGACAGTGTGAGCAGGGGAGGGTCAGAGAGAGAGGGAGATACAGACTCTGAAATAGGCTCCAGGCTCTGAGCTGGCAGTCAGCACAGAGCCCGACGCGGGGCCCGAACCCACGAACCGCGAGATCATGACCTAAGCGAAAGTCGGACGCTTAACCGACTAAGCCACCCAGGCGCCCCTAGCCAATGCTTTTGAGTAAAGGGAATAAGGACTGCCCCCTAGAACATCAGCATCTTCCCCACTAGAATGTGAGCTCTCAGAGGGAAGGATTTTTGTCCACTGGGTTCACTGTTATAGATCAATACCTGGCACATAGTAGGTGTTCAATGAACAGGTGTTTGTTGAATAGTTGAATAAACAACTCTGGCCTGAGAATCAGATTCTATGGACAGGTGGCCAGGGGTGACTCTTGAAGACAGGATAGACTTTTTTTCTTTAATTTTTTTTAATGTTTTATTTATTTCTGAGAGAGAGAGAGACAGACAGCGTGAGCAGGGGAGGGTCAGAGAGAGAGGGAGATACAGAATCTGAAACAGGCTCCAGGCTCCGAGCTGGCTGTCAGCACAGAGCCTGATGTGAGGCTCGAACCCACGAACTGTGACATCATGACCTGAGCCGAAGTCGGACGCTTAACTGACTGAGTCACCCAGGTGCCCCAAGAAAGGATAGACTTTTAAGCCAGTCCCCCGGGGTGGGCACATCAGATAAAGTGCCTTGTATTGGAAAGACAGAAAGCTATGCGACATACCCAGGAATATTGGATCAAGGTATGAGGAAGACCAAAACAGATCATGAGGTGGTGTGATCGTGGCCAAGGGCCCTATTGTACAGCCATAGAGGTCCGAAATGGGGACCATTCATGTAGAAAGAAGCTTCTAGAACTTTTCTGTAAGCTTGTTTTTACCTTGTTTGTAAAAAGGAAGAAAAAATTTAAGTTCTACTCATAATAAATAGCCTGACATCCATGCCCTCGTGTTGTCTACACTGTGATAGGTCACGTGTTCCGTATCCCAGGTCTGCTGTGGGAAAGCAGCATGCGGTCCAGTGCGTGGGCTTGGCCGACAGTGGTGCCCCATACCAAGTGATGCTTCTAGTTAACCTGCCACAGGAGTCATCCAGGCACTTAATATTATAAAGGCAAAGCCTTTATACTGTAGAATCTTCAATATTACTGACAAAGGCAGGGGTCCCAAAAATCTTTTGTGCCATACAGAAACTTGCTGGTTGTTTCATAGCAAAATGCTTCATACATTAAAGATGAGTCGTACTTTTGCCTTTTATGAAAAGACAAATGATCCGAATGTGCTGGGTCTTTCTGTGACAGCAAGGTATGTTATCCAGCAGATATAAAACAAATAGACGGTACCCCAGGTGAAGATGTGGTTTTCAGACTGAGTGGGAAGGTAACACCTTTTGGAAAGAAATGTGCCAGAGAGGCAGCACTTCGCCGACAGGTATCTTGCGATGATGTTGGGGCCGGCCGGAGTGGTTCTCAGAGGATCGCATGTCTATCGTAGGTATGCATTTAAAAACAGGGAAATAAACATTTTTAACTTGTTTTAAGGTTTTCTAAATTCTGAATTCACTTGTCAAAGATAATGAAAAAAAGAACACCTTCTGACTGGTTTATATTAAATGACATCGTTAAACAAATTTCAGCAAAAACTTCTGCACCGAACTGAAAATCGCACTTACGATGCAGTCAGTGCGGCCAGTGACACCCTCCTTCCCCGGGGGGCTCTCATTCTTGGAGGTCTATCAGCTACAACAGATGTTGAACCAAGTGGACAAATGTGGGGTTAGGGCCAGATTCTTAATTGAGTGTACCACAACGTTAACCAAGGTTAAAAACATTTTTTTCATGTTTATTTAGTTTGTGTGCGAGACATAGAAAGTGAACGGGGAGGGGCAGAGAGAGAGAGGGAGAGAGACAATCCTAAGCAGACTCCACGCTGTCAGCACAGAGCCTGATGTGCGGCTTGAACCCACAAATGGTGAGATCATGACCTGAGCTGAAATCAAGCGTCAGATACACTGAACCCAACTGAGCCACACAGGGACCCCTAACCAAGGTTTTATTTAAAGATGAAACACATTTGGGGTGCCTTGCTATCTCAGTCAGTGGAGTGTATGACGCTTGTTCTTGGGGTGGTGAGTTCGAGCCCCACAATTGAGTGTAGGGATTACTTTAAAAAATAAAATCTTAAAATAAACACAAAAGTAAAACACACCTAATCACAACTTTTGGTAATATTATTGTTAGAGCAAGAAGCTTTTTCTTTTTTTAAGTGTATTTATTTACTTTTGAGAGAGAGAGCAAGCAAGCATGAGCAGGGAAGGGGCAGAGAAAGAGGGAGAGAGCATCTCAAGCAGGCTCCATGGAGCCTGACGTGGGGCTCGATCTCATGACCAGGAAATCAGGACCAGAGCCAATATCAAAAGAGTCAGAAGCTGAACCGGCTGAGCCACCCAGGTGCCCCAAGAAGCTTTTTTAAAAACCATTAAATTAAATGAAAACAAAACATAAAATAATATTATTTACTCTTGTTCTTTTTTCAGTTTCTATTTTTTGCTATGTGTTTTATAATTTATCCACTATATTTGTATGGTGGTGTATGTACATAATTTAAAAATAAATATATGCATATATTGGTTAGAGTGCATGACCTTTGCTTTTCCTAGTGGGAGGCTGAGATTCATCCGTGGCTGAGAATGACCAGGATGCTAGGGAGGGTTTCTGGAGGGAGGGATGGGATCCATTCGAGGCCACGTTGGGGTCTGGAGGCCTGGAGTCTAGAGGGGAGGCTGAGCTTTGGTCCAGATTGACTCAGGAGGGAGACTGACCCGGGCCTGGGGCTGAGGGCAGGGAGGAGTGGGGATGGGAGAATGCCAGCAGTTCTAGATAAGACAGGAGTGCAGGCTGTGGTGATGGATGGACGGGGCGGGGAGAACTCAGGAGGTAACCATGCCACTGCCCAGCTCCCTGGTCCATGTGATGAGATGGCCACATGGGGTGCATCCAGGCTGAGCCAGCTGGGGAGGCGCAGACACCGCCTCCTCCAGCCTTACTCTCCTGCACGGCCCATCTGAGCCAAAGAGGGTTCACAATGTAAGTGCTCACGCCAGCAGCCAGCGTGGGTCCCAGGCCGCTGGGTCTGGAGGTCGCCCTGGCAACAGGCTGTGTTATGATGCTTCACAGAGCCAAGGGCTTGTTAGTCAGAGCCACACAGGAAGGTCCCCTCCGGGCCTGGCAGGCCAGTAGGCCACATCTGGACACCCCTGGGAATGGCCCAATGACTGACCATTCTTGGGCCTTGCTACCTGCCCAGGAGAAGAGCAACCGGTCAACGGAGAGAGAGGTGGGTCCAGCAGGGATCGGGGTTCAGAAATCAATCTACTACCAAATTAACAACCCGTGCGCAGCCAGCAGGCAAATCAGGCCTCGCCTCAGTTGGGGAGGAGGGTCCCCGTGTACCACGTGAGATGTGCTATCAGAAGTGGCCCCAGTACAGCCAGGACACGTCCTTCCAAATATGCCTCGCCCCCTGAAGCCGTCCCCTTGGGCCGTTGCTGCGCTTACGCCAGGGATGAAGCCGCCGCCTACATTTCAGGACGCTGCGTGGGGGCTGCCTCAGTCACTTCAGATCTGGGCTGCTGTATTCTAGTGCAGCCTCGAATAGACAGTCCCCCTTTTCCTGGGCCTCAGTCTCCCCATAGCATGCCAGCAGGTTGCCCAGGAGACCTGCCCCCACACCCCCTCAGAGCCCACCTCCCTCATCCGATGCCAACAAGCCCCCTCTCCACACTGAGCTTTGTCGGGCCACCTGGGTCTCACTTTCACATTATTGCAAATGCCGTTCCAGTCTGCCGTTCCTGCTCCAAGGCCTGTGATGAAGGCAATGAGAGACCCTGGGGCCGAGCCACGTCGCCTCCCAAGACTGTCCCCGAGCAGTGGCCCCTTCCCTGCTGTGCCCAAACCTCCCCCCACAGCATATACGCGGATGCCCCTAGGGGCACAGTCTTGGAATGACTGGCCTCAGGGCAGCCACTTCCCTCCCCAGAGTCTCAGTTTCCTCATCTGTGGAAGGAGGGTAGTGAGAGTGACCTCACAGGAAGGCATGACACGGCAGAGTTAGCTCCCATGCTTCTGATCACATTTAAGGAATTATTTTTATTATTAACGTGGGCGTCTCTTGTTGGCCTTTTTAGGCTGTTTGATGAATAACTTGGGCATGGGTCAAACCCCACCTCCCTTGATCGCCCTGTGGGCTGCGGTGCTGCGGGGGTGGGCGGTGGAAGCCACGCCCTCCAGGAACAGCCCCTCCACATGATGTCAGGAAGCCCTGTCAACAGCAGCGCAGACCTGAATCACGAGGCCCTCCCAGTCCCCTGGGAGCTCCTAGAATAGATCCAGGAGAGCTTCCCAGAAGCAGCCCCGCGCTGGGAAGGCAGACAGGCCCCAGTTAGAATCCTGCCTCTGCCCGTGTGACTCAGACAGGTCACCTGAGCTCCTGCCCAACCCCCAGCTGCATCCTCACCCCTACCTTCTTCCTGGACTCCCCTCCATGAATCTCCCCACCCCAAAGGGGCCTGTGGTTTCCTGCTGCCGTATGTACTCTTTCTCTTTTTAAATTCTATGCGTTTCAACAAGAACAGAAAGAACGCACCCATTTTTTACCACCTCTCACCCCCTGCCTCTGGCAACCACCAATCTGTTTTCTGTACCTGTGACATTGGGTTTTTCTAATTATCATTCTTTTAAAGATTCCACATATGAAAGAGATCATACGGTATTTGTCTTTCTCTCTCTGACTTATTTCACTTAACATAACACCCTCTAGATCCATCCATGTTGTCATCATTGGTAAGATCTCATTCTTTCTTATGGCTGAATAATATTTCATTACATATATACATATAATGAATATATAATGAACATCTACATATATAATGATATATACATATATAACGAACATATACACATGCATAATGAACATATACACATATATAATGATTATGTGCATATGTAATGAATACATGCATATATACTGAATATATATATCAAATTTCTTTATTCATCCTTTGATAGGCGCTTTGGTTGTTTCCATATCTTAGCTATTGAAAATAATGCTGCAGTGAACCTCAGGATACATATATTTTTTCAAGTTAGTGTTTTCGTTTTCGAAATTGCTGGATCGTATAGTAGTTCTATTTTAAACTTTTATTTTTAACTTTCTGAGGGCCCTCCATCCTGTTTTCCACCGTGGCTGCACCAGTTGACATTCCCACCAATAGTTCACAAGTTCCCTTTTCTCCACATCCTCGCCAACACTTGTTATTTTTTGTCTTTTTGATGACAGCCTTTCTGACAGGTGTGAGGTGATATCTCACTGTGGTTTTGATTTGCATCTCCCTGATGATCAGTGATGTAGAACATCTTTTTGTGTACTTGTTGGCCATCTGTGTGTCTTCTTTGGAAAACATCTCTTCAGATCTGCCCATGTTTTAGACGAATTGTTTAGTTGTTGTTTTTTTTTCTTTTTACTACTGAGTGATATGAGTTCTTTACGTATTTTGGATACTGGCCCTTTATCAGATATATGATTTGCATATATTTTCTCCCATTTAGCAGGTTTCCCTTTCTTTCTTTCTTTCTTTTTTTTTTTTTTTTGAAGATTTTATTTTTAGATAATCTCCACACCCGCCGTGGGACTCAAACTCATAACCCTGAGATCAAGAGTTGCATGCTCCACTTTCCTTTCATTCGGTTGACGATTCTCTTTGCTGTGCAGAAGTGTTGTAGTTTGATCTAGTCCCACTTGTTTATTTCTGCTTTGGTTACTAGCGCTGCTGCTGTGTGGCTGCTCAGGCTGTTTCCTCCGCTTGTCTCCGTGCTGCTGAGCCCAGCCACTGCCGCCAGGAAGTGCTCCCAGCCTCCCTCCCCGGAGGGGAGCTTCTCCTCAGCACCTTGTAGGTGTCATGTTAGCATATGTTTTCAAGTTTATTTATTTAAATTGAAAGAGAGAGAGAGCATCAGTGGGAGAGAGGCAGAGAGAGAGAATCTCAAGCAGGCTCTGCGCTGTCAGCTCAGAGCCCGACAACGGAGCTCGATCTCACCACCACCGTGGGCGATATCAGGAGTCGGATGCTTAGGCCACTGAGCCACCCAGGCAGCCCCGTATGCGTCACTTATTTAAAAGCTTCAAATAGGAGCTCCACTCAGCAAGTGCGGTGGGTACAGTGCCCTTCAGATGCAGCATCTCATCTTTTATTTTACAGTTGAGGCAACTGAGGCTCTGAAAGGTTGAATAACTTGTCCTGGACAGTCTGCTACCCTGGGATTCAAAGCATGCAGATACCGAAGCCCCTGTGCTTATCTATGCTCCCCGCCCCCTGCACATTCCCGTTTCTGGGCTCTCCTTGTCCTGACTACACAACTGAAGGTAATATCCTGAAGGAAATCAGAGTTGAAAAAAAATACAAATTAATCCAAAGCGGCTCTCCAATTAACCAAAAATTCTTCTCCTTTTTAATGTTTATTTATTTTTGAGAGTGAGAGAGCAGAAGAGGGGTAGAGAGAGGGAGACACAGAATCCGCAGCAGGCTCCAGGCTCTGAGCTGTCAGCACAGAGCCCACACGAGGCTCAAACCCACGAACCGTGAGATCATGACCTGAGCTGAAGTCGGATGCTTAACTGACTGAGCCACCCAGGTGCCCCAACCAGTGACCCTTCTAAGTTTGTTCCTCCACACTGCTAGCATTATAAACCTCTTTTTTTTTTCCCCCTGGTGGAACTATAGTTCCTAAAACAAATACCCTCAGTGAACTTAAAGACCTGAGAAGAATATGGAAGTCAGTCGTTCCCTCCTCGTGAGCCTGGACCTGCTCCACACAGGGACCAGGCAAGTCCTGTGGGGTGCAGCTGACAGCTTGCCCAGTGCTAAGGACAGTGTGACAGCTGCGTTCACACAGTGCTCGCAGGGCTGAGGTCCTTGCTCATTTCATGCTCACAGCAACCCAGCTATGTGGGCACCAGTACCCTCATGCTGTGGGGTGGGAGGGGGACTGCAGGTCAGAGAGGTCGAAGGTGACCCCACAGATCTTTCTAGCTCTACAACTGGTTTTCCTACCCTCAGAAGTGGGACCTTCCCTCCCACTGTGGCCTGGCACCTCTGCCTGGGGGAAGCATTCGGCCTCTTGCTAGGGGACCTGCCTTAGAGGGGCCTCTCCTGGGGCTCTCCCTCCTCCCAAAGGCCACAGAGCTTGCCTCCCCCCTAGCAGCCCCCAGTCTGGTCCCTCCCCTGTGGTCACGTGCATGGTGGTGCCCCACCAGGGCACTGGGGGCAGCTGTCGAAGGGAGAGTCAGGAGCCTGTGGTTCAGATCTTTGCGCTGCTACCCATGTGCTGTGCTATGACCTTGGGCTTCCCGGGTGAAATGAGCGTGTGCGGGTGACTTGGGCAGGAGCATTGCAGGCCTCCCTGGAAGGGAGCTGAGTCTGAGATGAGAGTGGAAGGGCAGGCAGGAGAAGGAGGCCCAGGAGGCCAGGCCATTCCCAGTCTGGGTCCGGGAGCAAGGACATGCTTCTCGGTGCTTGGGCAACCTCAGGGCGCGTCGCTCCCCTCCTGTGGGTGGAAGGAAGAAAGAGCTTTCCCCATTGGAATGTAGCCCTCCACCTCCCCCGTGCCGCAAGACGCAGACCTCCAGCATTTGGGCTGAATTAAGAGCCTCAGACATCAGCTGTCTCTGAATCACGGCTACTCGGAGCTGAGCCGGGGAAGCACGTAGGAGCACATCCTGGATGGTGATTTTCACACTGTGACCTGTAGGCTCTGGGGGACCTCGGGGGTACAGTTCCCTTTATGTGTGTTAAACGTGAGGTTCCTCTTATTTCAAGTGAAGAGAAAGTTCTGCATCCCAATAGAGGAAGGGAATGAACCACCTGAGTTCCAGAGAAGTCACACAGCCAGAATGCCTTGTCTGTGCCAGGCCCAGTGCCGCCCAGGGGATGCAGTGGAAGCCACAATAGACAGGCTTCCTGCCATCAAGGAGTTTAAGGTCTAAGGAGGTGACAGGGATTGATAAGAGCTCATACATGTGACCTCATTACCACCAATCATGAACCTTACACATAACAACTCTCATGACAGCCTTACAAGGTTCGTAAATCCCCCATTCACAGATGAGGAAATTGAGGTTTGAGAGGTGAAACGTTATGCCAGACAGCAAGGAAGTGGCAGAGCTGGGATTTGAACCTTACCTATCTGTCTTCAGAGATTGTGCTCATGACTACTACATTATACAGGTATACAAATAGCCTATGGTGCTCTCTATGTGTTTTATATATACAGGGGACCCCGGCTAAGCTGAGGTTGGGTGGGGAGCATTGTCAATAGAAGCTTCACAGAGGAAGTGATGCTTGAGTTAAGATGGTAGGGTGACATTGAGAGACCATTGATTTTTGTTAAGTTTATGTATTGTGAGAGAGAGAGCACGAGCGGGGCGGGGGGGACAGAGAGAGAAAGGGAGAGCATTCTGAGCAGGCTCTGCACTGTCAGCACAGAGCCCACAAACCATGAGATCATGACCTGAGCCGAAACGAAGAGTTGGATGCTTGGCCAACTGAGCCACTTGGGCGCCCCAATAGACCATAGATTTTTGACAGCGATGTCAAGACCATTCCCTGAGAGAAAGGACGATCTTTTCAACAAATGGTGCTGGGACAACTGAGTATCCACGTGCGGAAGAATGAGGTTGATCCCCTTTCTTACACCATCCACAAAAATTACTCAAAATGGATCAAGAACCTCAATGTAAAGACTAAACCTCTTAGAAGAAAACATAGTTGTAAATCTTCGCGACCTTCGATTAGGCAATACTTTCTTGGATGTGACCTCAAAAGCATAAACAACAAAAGGGAAATGAGAAACATTGGACAGGATTGAGATTAAATACTTTTATGCTTCAGAGAACACTGGCAAGAACGGGAAACCATTTTTGCGAATCACATATCTGATAAGGGACTTGTATCTGAAATAGATATGAAATCCTTTTAACTCAATAATAGGACAAAGTTAAACACTGGCAAAGGATTTGGATAGATATTTCTCTGAAGAAGGCACACACAGGGCCCACAGGCACATGACAGTATGCTCTGACGTCATCGGCCATCAGAGAAATGCACGCAAAGCCACAGTGCGATGCTTCACACTCAGTACAATGGCTGTGTATATATTTACAAAAAGGTGTAATAAAAAGCATTGATGAGCATGTGGAGTAATGGGGGCCCTAGCACCCTGCTAGTTGTAATGGAACATGAAGCAGCCTCTGTGGAAAACAATCTGGCTGTTCCTCAAAAGATTACATGGAGTTGCTATATGATCTAGCAATTCTGCTCCTAGGAATACATGCAAGAGAAATGAAAGCATATGTCCGCCCCAAAAATTGTACAAGAATGTTTACAACAGCATTATTCATCATGGCTAGAATGTGGAAACAACCCAAATGTCCCTCAGCTGATGACGGTATGAATAAAATGTGGGATTGTCCATGTGATGGAATACCATTGAGCCATAAAAAGGGATGAGGCGCTGATATCTACTACAATACGGGTGAATCTTGAGAACCTTATGCCAGTGAAAGAAGCCAGTCACTAAGATGTACATTTCAATTCATAGGAGGTGTCCAGAATAGGCAAATCTATAGACACAGAAAGTAGATGAGGGGTTGCCAAAGGGTATATGGGGGTGGGAGGTGGGGGGCAGTGACTGCTAATGAGTACGGGGTTTAGAAGGTGATGCCAGTTGGTGGTGATGGCTACTCAGATCTGTGGATATACTAAAAACCATTGAATTACAGTTTTTAAATAGGTCAATTATATGATACATGTATTACGTATGAATAAAGCTGTTATTTTATTTATTTATTTATTTAATTTAAAAAATGTTTATTTTTGAGACAAAGAGAAACAGAGTGTAAGCAGGGGAGAGGCAGAGAGGGAGACACAGAATTTGGAGCAGGCTCCAGGTCCTAAGCTGTCAGCACAGAGCCCGATGCACAGCTCAAATTCATGAACCGCGAGATCATAACCTGAGCTGAAGTCAGACACTTAACTGACTGAGCCACCCAGGAGTCCCTAAAGCTGTTATTTTAAAAAGATAGAAGGATGAAGAGGCATTAACTGTGGACATGGAAGGGGCTGGTGTTTGGGGCATGTCTTCTAAAGTAAGGGGACTGCATGTGCAAAGGGCCTGTGGCTGGAAGCCTGGTGTGTTGAAGAAAGCAAGAAAGATCAAGCGACAGGAGTTCATGAATGGGGCAAAGGGGGAAGAGAGGAGAGAAGAGGCCAGAGGGCCAGCTGGGCTAGGCTGCCCAGGGCCTTGAGGGCTATGGCACGGCCTCAGGTCCACGTGGAGGCAGAGAAATGCGGCTCCCACAATGGTGCAGGTGATGGTCTTCTGGCATGTAGCACATCAAACTCAGGCTGTCCTGCACTTCCCTCCTCCCAATGTCTTCTGTCTGCCTGGGGGCCCCCAGGGTAAGATGTGCGTTCTGGAGGAAGTGTGGGAACCATCGGAGTCTGAAGTCTCTGCGGATGATGGGCTTTGTGGCAGAGCCAAGGCTTAGGTCCCAGCTCTGTGACTGTGGTGGGGCTTTGGGCTGGTTTTTCCTCTTCATGCCTCTTCCTTCCTCTCTCTCAGAGCTCCAGCTTCTGCATCTGTGTAGTAATAGCTCTACCTTCCTCAGAGGGCTGTGGTGAGGGGGGGTCCATGTGATGATGTCCAGTGCTTTGCAAAGAAAGTTTAAACACACAGACAAAGGTCATTGTCTATCAGCCGCCAGCTGCCTTCTTTCTGAATTCCAGGGTCGGCTGGGCCACCGCACCCCCACTCTGGGGATCATGGGGGTTTTCTGAGGAGCTGGCTCTAATCCTGAGATTGGAGGGGAAGTCTCTGGCCCGCTGGCTGTCCCTCCCCAGCTCCAGGGCACTCAGGAGGTGGAGGGGGGTCAGGGAGTGGGAGAGCTGGGAGCAGACAGGCTGTGTCTATGTCCCAGGAGCTGACTAACTGAGGGCAGGGGGCAGGCCAACTGTCCGGTGAGGCAGGGCTGAGCGTGGACTCCTGGGGGGAGCACAGTCTGGGGCTTTGGCAGCTGGAATCTGCTGGCTTGCCCTCTGAACAAACACTGGGGCCCTCTGTGCAGCCTTGGAGATCATGCCTGTCTCATACAGGCTCTGGATCGGAGGCAGCTGGGGCCCGGCATGGGGGGAAGCCTTGCAGAACCCCTTGCCGTCAGTCGGGGTCAGAGCAAAACATGCTGCAGTGGGTCGAAAGGGAAGGGGCTTAGAGGGCATCACTAAACGTCACACTGCACACACGGGATAGAAGCCCATGGAGCTGATCCATGATTAGAGGGACAGGTCAGCCCACGGATGGAAAGATGGGCCGAGTGACCCACGCTGCTCCCAAGGTATCTGTCGTCCCGACCCCCGAGGTCTCCTCCCTGATTCCTGGAGGGCAAGACACGTTGGACATCTCCCAGTGTTCCATTCCTAAGTCCTGGTCACCCCACCCTCCCCTCCCCTGCAATGGATGGCCTTTCCCACCCTCTCCCCACCCCTGTTCTCAGATCAATGCCCACCGTGGAGCCTGCATTCCTAGAGTCAGACCCAGAGCCCGAGATCTGGCCACCTTATGACAGCACTTTGTGCATCCCAAACGGAAACTGTCTCTGGGCCCTGGCACTATTCCTCACCCTCTGGTCTCTGTCAGTGATGGCCGCCATCGCCCACACCATGCCCGAGCCAGCCACGCACCTGGGGTCACCTGCCCAGACTCCCCTTCATCTCAGAAATAGCCCCTGCCCTTGACAGGCTTCCAGTCTCTCTCACAGGCGTCCCTAGTGCCCTCCAAGCCTCCCGCCCATCTCCCCACTCTGGTCCAACCTCCTTCTCCAGGGAGCCAGAGACAAATTTTGGACACCCTGTTCCGATCATGCTCCTCCTCTCTTCAAAACCATTCCTTGGCTCCCCAGCACCTTCAGGGGAAAGCCCAGGCTCCCTAGCCTGGTGTTCAAGGCCCTTCCTTGTGTTCCGCTGGTCCTGCTGACCTGGTGAGGCCCTGGACCCCAGCCATCCGTGCTGGCTGGAGACAGACTCCCACCTGGACTCCCACCTCCAGGCCTTGGCCTCCAGCTCGCCCCACCCAGGGCTTTCTTCTTCTTCTCCCCTGGGCTGCCTGGCAAACACCCACCCATTCTCTAAGGATCATGTCCCCAAAGATCTCCGCACAAAGAGTCTTGACCCCTCCCTCACTCTAAGATCCTATCCCACAGAACCCTGCACAGACCTTGGTCTGAGCCCCTGTGACACAAAGCTTACAGCCTTCTGCCCAGCCCAGGGACCAGATCTTGTTGGGCTGGGGGTGGGGAGGGGAAAGCAAGGGAGGCAGCCAGGAGGGAGGGGAAAGAATTTATTTCAGGTTCCTGCTCAATGCCGCCTCCCTCAGGAAGACCAGCGGATGGCCTCTTGCTTGCATCTCTGCTGGTGCAGTCACAGTAACTCAGGTTCACACAGCCTGGAATGTCTGAGCCTAGGGCCCTGGAAGAGCATTGAGGTGGCACCTTGTTTTACAGACGGGGAAAATGAAGCGCAGGGAGATCAGTCCCCATTGAGTGTCATTCTATGAAATTGGAGCCAAGCCAGAATTTAAACTCCTATCTGTCTGACTCCAAATCCAGTGCCCTTTCCCTGCTCCTCCTGGCTGATTTTAGCACCTCTGGGTCCTGAAAGCACATCATGAAGGGGCCTCTTCGACCCAGGGGCCCCAAGCCACAGGTCCCAGCTCGATGGGGCGAGCGGGGGCCTGGGAGCAGGTGGTGGGGAAGGGGCCTGAGCCTTGTGACACACGCACACTGTGACCCCTTTCCATCTCACTCCAGATCAGCAAGCAGCGACTATTTGTGCTCGGACCCCCGATCACAGCTCCTACCACTGTCTCTACAGAACCAGGCCTCTGGGGCTGGAACGCCAGTCTGGACAAGTTGTGAAAAACGCTGTCACCTCCCTGTGCGTAGCTCCCTACTTGGAAATGGACATGTTAACAAGGTTACTTTAAGGGCTGTGTGAGTTCAAAGAGTTGATTGGAGCCAATCGCTCAGCAGGGCACAGGGCATTAAAGGACCCCCAGGCCGGGATTCCCTTCTCCCCTGCAGGCAGAGTTGCAGGCAGGGAATGGGGGAGGGCATAGGGGCCACCCCTGCGCGTCTGCTTTGTGTCTTCCCTGGGGCTGGCTCTTCACTGGACTGTGTGGCAGGCATGTTTACATTCCCGAGTACCCCAGACGACAGCGGCTGATAAGGACGTCTCTGGTCTGGGAGCCTCCGCAGTGACTTTATCTCCCTAGATAGAGCTGGCTGGCCCCGTTGCGGGGGGACGGAGGGCGCCTCAGGTTTCTGAGTCCGTGCTGCGCCGATGTAGCTGAGCCCACCTGGCTCTGGTGGGGTTTCCCGGTCTGTTCTCTTTGACCCGGATCTACCCCCGACTCCTACCCCTATCAACCTTCCTTGACCAGATCCTGGCAAGCCTGCCCAGCCCCACTTCTCTTCTTCCTCGATCTGGGTTAATCTGGGAGCAAGCCGAGGGCAGCGTCTCCTGGGGACCCATCCATGCAGGAAGCCGGGCTTCTCACGCTTAATGTCCAACCAGAACTGGCCACTTTTCAGCCTCCTTGAAACGCACTCCTCCCCTTCTCCCTTGACTAAGTCAGAGAGATTGGGGCCGTGTCTTGGATCTCCTCCTTTCTTCCCAGCCTCACACCCCTGCACACAGCTAAGGAGCACTCCCTCTGTGCCTTGCACTTTCATTAATCCCCGGGCTCCTGGGAGGTACTATTATAGTTCCCATCACAGAGGCTGGTGACCTGCCCAGAGACACACAGCTGCAAGTGACAGAGCTGGGCTCCGCGGTGGGCAGAGGACTGATTCCAGGTTCCGCTGAGACAACTCAGGGGTGGAAGTGGGGTACAGGGAGGAGCTTACTTACACCCGCCAGTGGGTGACTTACAGATTACCGGGGAAGCCGGAAGACTGTTCTTGTTACTCAGTGCTGTGTATCTAAAACCTAAGTGCTTGAAACAAAGACATTTATTGTGTTCTCAAATCTGCATTTGGGTAGGGCATAGAGGAGGTAGTTCATCTCTGCACCGCTTGACATTACCTGAGATGGTTGCAGTCGGGAGCAGGAATCATTCGGAGAGTCATTATGTGCATGCTGAGCCCTGAAGCTGACCTTGGCCAAGACCTCAGTGGAGGCTGTTGGCCTGAGCACCTACAGTGGCCTCTCCGTGTGGCTTGGGCTTCCTCACAATATGGCTGCCGGATTCCAGCGAAAGACAGAGACAGGCCGGTAGAAACCACATCACATTTTAAGATGTAGCCTGGGAAGTTAACGTCGTGTCACTTCTGCTCTATTCTGTTCACTGAGGCACTCACAAAGTTCTGCCCAGTTAGAAGAAGAGGGGCAATAACCTACATCTCTTGATGGAGAATGACAAGACTCCAGTATGTAGAGCTGGAAATCTTCCTGAGGCCACATGTTTTGGAAAGTGTACTCTGCCGCCGGGACCTCCTCCCCTGACCTCTCATGACGACTCCCAATTTCCTGACCTGGCAAAGCAACTCCAGAGGCTCAGCTGATACTTCGCAACTTTGGAAGCATGGTCCTAAGTGGTGGGAGGGGGAGAGACCGCGAGTCGGCATTTACTGAGCACTTACTGTATGCCGGGCCTTACCCAGGGATAGTGGCCCACACCCCACTACGATCCTACGTGATGGGCAATGAGGCCCCCGTTCTCCAGGTGAGGGAACAGAGGTTGAGAGAGGTGAGGTGACTACCAAGGCTACAAGGGGTCATCAGCAAGGCTGAGATAGAACCTAGGTCAGGGTGGCTCCAGACGTCCCGTTCTTACCCTTGCACAAGCTGTTCCCAGGCTCAAGGTAAAGAACGGGTGAGAAGGTGAGGGACTAAGAGCACAGGCTTTGGGATCAGAACAACTTGGGTTCTCACTGAAGCCCTTTGACCTTGGAAGGTCACTTCATGTCTGTGAGCCTCAATTTCTATTATCTGTCCAGTGGGGTCATAACCTCTATATCACTGACTTTCAGAACAAGCCAGCAAAATAAAGTAATCTCTGCCATCAGCTTGGCACAGCCTTTGGCATAAATGAACCCAGAGCACCCCGCCCTCCTTAGATAAGACCTGCACACCTGTGGCCCAGAGTAGGTGGTGGCTGCCTGGGGAATGGGCATTCTGCCGCTCCCCAAGGGGGAAACCCCGGTGCCGGGTGGCTCTGTGCAGGCAGCCACAGAACCACATGCGGGGTTTACCCCGGCCTGGCCAAGCCCGGAAGAACAAGAAAACATATCTGAGGACAGACGGTGGGCATCTGAAGTCAGGAGGGGCCTCTGTCCTTTCCAGCATCTCTAGGTCATTTCTAACAAAGTAGGAGCCTCTCCGGGGCTCTGTTTCCTCATCTATAAAATGGGGAGGATCGTGAGCACAAGACCCCACCTTTTGGGGTTGCTTACCATGGGCCTGATGCAGATGAAACAGCTCAGGGCATCTCACACGACCCCAGCTGAGAGGGAGGCTGGGGGGCAGGAACAGCTCAGCTAGAAGAGGGGGTGGGAGTGCGACCAGGCTGATCCTTTTCAGCACTCTGCTCCCAGCTTCCCCAGACAGACTGCAAGGACTTGCAAGGACTTACAAGGACTATAGCTGAATTACGGAGGTGGGTATGATTTTGAAACCGTAAACTAGAGTGCAAACGGAGCACGCCCAGGGACAACCTAGGCTTCGATTAGAACTGTGTTCTATGAGGCTTTGCCTGCCTCCCTGACCCCAGCCTTCAGCCATGTGTTCACTTACCCATCTGTTTTCTGGACAGGGGGTCCTCGTGAGATGTTATGTTGGCTCTACGAAAGAAACAAAAAGACAGAGAGAGAGGGAGGGAAGGAAGGAAGGAAGACCAGAAGGAAGGGGCTTAGAGAGCCACTGGGCGGTAGACTGAAGCCCAAGGGCGGCCAGAACACTCCCCAGGGCACATAGTGGGCACTGAAGCCCCACGCGTCCGAACGCCCTCCTCACCAGCCTGATCCACAGCAGTGGCCCCGGGAGCCTCCGCCCACTTCTCAGAGACCAAGCCTCAGGCCACCTGCTTCCTCACTCACGTGGGACCTCTGACGTTGGTACTTCTCAGGTCCAGGAAACCAGGTTCCTGGAAGAGCCGCTCAGAAGCTCTGTAATCCACCAAGAGGAAAGGAAACCAGAGGACAACGAGGGAATGTTTGTATGTGCACATACCTGCAGTTGCACGTGCTCATACACACCACGCATATCACATATGTGCAACACACATATCACCCATGAGTTCACCTGTACACACACAATTGTAGATCTACACGTGTGCACAAAGACCCTTACAAAACACGTATTCCCCCAAGTGCCCATGCTTACACCCCACACCTATCCATATTCCTACACTCAGGTTCACCTGCACAGCACACACACACCCTACACGAACATAGATGTGTGTCTCATACACTCATATGGATTACCATAAAGGCACAGCATGTATTTATGCAAAAAAGCACAAACATATATATTTTTTTACATATATATAAATATATATATATATATATTTACACACACCCAGTCATCATACACTTTCCTGAATAAACAGATACATATATTCAATACACTTGCACCATGAAAGCTTGTATATAAATGGACGTTCAGGCAAACACACCCATTCTCTCTCTACAAATGTAAGTGCGCGTGTATACTTCATTTCTACATATTCATACACAATAACAATCAACACAGATACACAAGCATCTATATCTACGCATCCCAGCGGTCCATACATGCATGCGCAAACCCACAGGGGGGCACATGCGTGCACACACACATGCATGCACATGTTTAAGCTCAATACTGCATGCCAAGCACGCGCACTGCCTTTTCGGGCTCCAGTGTTTCTGAGCAAGGCTGCAAAGATGCAGAGATGCAAACACCTAGTTCCACTTCACCTGAAAACCCCCAGGCCCTGGGTGTGTGGGAGGACGAGCCAGACACCCTCCCTGCAGGGGGCACAGTGGAAAGTATGACCCAAGTTGACTTTTGCAATAAAAGCAAAGGTGAGCGTTTTTTCCACCCTGTTGCCCCACTGTGTCAGGGGTGACCAAGGCCACCACTGCTAACCTACCCCCCGTCATCCCCTCAAACCTCAAGGGCGTTCAGGTCCCATACCAGAATTCCGTATTTTTTGTTTTCTTGGCAATTAACTCACCAGCCCCTGACTCCACCGGGCGCCAGGGCCTGGGCCTGGCATGAGGGGCAGAGGGTAGAGCCGGGACTGGGCCCTCCTTGCAGGGCTCACAGTCAGGAGGACGGGAGGGGAGGGCTCTCGGTCAAGTCCCTTAATACGTATTCCCTCCATGGCCAATGTGCCAAGTGATCAGTCTTTCAAAAGACTGGTTAGCTGAACACACCATCTCATCAAGTTAATACTACTTTTTTCTTTCTGCTCAGAAGTGCACAGCAAGTTTATTCAATGCGTTGAAATTTGTTTTCATTTTGTCTTTGGAACAGCATATTAAGGAATATGTTCAAAAGCTGAGGGTCAAGAAGTAACATTTGGTTTAATAAAGGCACTTATGGGGTGCCTGGGTGGCTCAGTGGGGAGCCTGGGTGGCTCAGTCAGTTAAACGTCGGACTTTAGCTCAGGTCATGATCTCACGGTTCATGGGTTTAAGTCCCGCATTGGGCTCTGTGCTGACAGCTCAGAGCCTGGAGCCTGTTTTGGATTCTGTGTCTCCCTCTCTCTCTGCCCCTCCCCTGTTCACATTCTGTCTCTCTCTGTCTCAAAAATAAACATTAAAACAATTTTTAAGTAAATAAAGGCACTTACTAGTTATAACTGGAGCAGGGCATTCTGGGAGCCCTGTGGCACGGCAGGCCTCTCAGGACCTCTGACCCCCAGATGCATGTGACCTGTACCTGGGTTCTCATCCGGCTTCCCCGCGATCCTGGCCATGTCCCTTCTCCTCTTGGAGTCTCAGCTGCCTCACATACAAAGAGCTCATCTTTAGGGTCTTGCTGACATTTAATGAGATCTTGACCTCCATCTCCTAGTGTGGCCTGGGTCCGGGCCCATGAGCTAGAGATGGTGCTCACTTTGGGGTGGCCTAGCCCTGCTCAGAAGTCAAAACTGTGTAAGTCTGCACTCACCCATACTGTGTGAACCGTGACATTTCTGGGTCCTGTCCCCAGCCCCAGGCAGAAGGGCCTAGTGTGCTGGGGGGGGGGGGGGCAGTGGGGGAGGAGCGTGGGGCTGCAAAGGGTGGGGCCCAACTAACTTTCCTTTCCTGGTAACGCGCTCTTTCTAGCTAACCTCATTTCCTTTTTCTGAAAGGAAATGCCATTGACATCACACAGCTGGATTTTTAGTGAGGCCCAATGAGAGCGCACGACCCTCTCTCAGGCAAGAAG
The DNA here is from genome assembly GCF_003009895.1 of Hyaena hyaena. Classification (NCBI taxonomy): domain Eukaryota; kingdom Metazoa; phylum Chordata; class Mammalia; order Carnivora; family Hyaenidae; genus Hyaena; species Hyaena hyaena. The sequence goes on from NW_024080665.1 coordinate 2,877,276, forward strand.
GGTGCACCTATAAGGCGGGGTGCAAATCTGTCTGGGGTAGACATTCTCTGTGAGCTGCCCCTCACCCCGTGTCTTTCCCTGATTTGCCCCTTTGCTCCTTCAGTGCAGAGATTACTTGCCCTTCCCAGATGGTGGAACCTTCCTGCACATGCTCACACTGTTCCCTCTACCGAGAACTCCTCCCTCCACAGGCACATTCCTGCCTAAATTCACCCCTAGGGAGTCAGCTCTCTGGCTCTGCCCCCATCCCCATCTTGGAGGGAACTGATCCAAGTGTTCCTTTCCACTTCTCCAGCAAGGACAGCTTACTGTGGAAAGCTCTAAGCATACACAAGAATACACACACACACACATACACACACACACACGCCTGTTCTTCACTCAGCTTCAATCCTCAGCACCTCAAGGTGTCTCTTGTCTCCCCCATACCCCCCAACGCTTCCCCCACTGGATTATTTGGAGCAATTCCAAAACATCACACAATTTTCTCCATAAATATTGCAGTATGTGTTTCTGAAAGATAAAGGCATGAGCAGAATACTGTTATCCTACTTACGTTTCTATAACTATTTATTTTCATCCAATATTCAGTAGTGTTTGAACTTCCCCACTGTTCTGTAAATGGCCTTTTAAAGTTGGTTTGGTCAAAATTTAGGATCCACAAGAAGATGTGGTTTATCTATACAATGGAATACTATATGGCAATGAGAAAGAATGAAATCGGGCCATGTGTAGCAACATGGATGGGACTTGAGGGTGTTATGCTGAGTGAAATAAGTCAGGCAGAGAATGACAAATACCATATGTTTGCACGTATAGGAGGATTAGGAAGAACTTAATGGAGGACCGTGGGGGAGAAGAAGGGGAAAAATAGTGGGGGAGAGGGAGGGAGGCAAACCATGAGAGACTCTTGAATACTGAGAACAAACTGAGGGCTGATGGGGGTGGGAGAGAGGGGAAGGGGGGTGATGGGCATGGAGGAGGGCACTTGTGCGGATGAGCACTGGTGTTATATGGAAACCAACTTGACATTAAACTATTTAAAAAAAATTCAGGATCCAAACAAGGCCTGGGCGTTTCACTTGGTCACTGGGTCTCTTCAATCTCTTTCAGTTTATAGGTTTCTCCTCCTCATTTTTTCTCATACTCATTTGTGGATTAAACCAGGTTAGTCCCGTGTAGTTTTCTCCATCCTGGACTTGCCCCCACTCCATCCCCTGTGGTGGTGTTTAACATGTTCCTCAATCCCCTCACTTTCCTGCAAATTGGCCATTAGACCTAAAGGCTTCATTCGATTTGGATCCTACTTCACAGGAGGGGTGTGTGCTTTCCTCTAAAGGCACGTAGTCCTTGGTTGTCCGTCTGTTTGTACTTTCAGAAGACTTTGGTGATCATTGCCTAGATCAACTGGTTAGAGACTTGCAAAACAACGATATTGTAATTTTCCCAGTCCTTCTTCATTTACTAGCTGGCATACTTACATAGAAAGAAACTTTTCTTCCGGTTTTTCTGCTCTGGGTTTTCTGAGGTACAATTTATTTAGGAAAAGCAGAATAAATATTAGATGCTTGCCCCTTGTGTATCAACTTTCAGAATAACGAGTTGATTCTTGAACACCTTCTCCCAAGATGTCCAACAAGGATTTTTTTGTTGCTGTTTTTAGTTTAGTTTAGTTTTTTGTTTGTTTGTTTTTGTATCATGGTCGTCTAATACATTTGATATTTCAATCCATTTCATCATTATCCTTGTTATCGCTCAAAGTGTCCCACATCTGGCCAGTGGGTACCTCGTTAATGGGCGTCTGAGTCCTTCTGAACTGAAGAGTGTTTATTAACTTCCTGACTTTCTAGTATGGTAAATGTCCAGGTTTGCCTAGTGCATTTTCTGCCCAGATGTGGAATCAGCTAGTTCTTTAAGAGGCTGTGGTTCTTTTAGTGAGAAATGGTATTTACAGACCACGAATCTGGATGCTAGGAGAGCCCAGGGCTGTTTGGATGGCCATGGCATCTAGGTCTCTTCAGTGTACAGAGCTTGGAAATGATTTTCTTTTTCTTTTTTAAAGTTTGTTTATTCTGAGAGACAGAGAAAAAGAGAGGAGAGAGAGAGAGAGGGAGAGAAGGCACTTGGGATAGGGGCAGAGAGAGGGGGAGAGAATCCCAAGCAGGCTCCCAGCTCTCAGCACAAGCCTGGTGTGGGGCTTGATCTCACAGACCGCGAGATCATGACCTGAGCAGAAATCAAGAGTCGGATGTTTAACTGACTGAGGCACCCGGGGGCCCGGAAATATTTTTTTCTTAAGAAAATATACATCAAAAGTTCATACTGATACTTAAAATAAAACCTAAGACTCTAGGTCCTTTAGTTTTTTTGACTTTATATTTGTAGTTCCTTTTTTCTAATGCTGAAAAGCGTCACTTCTAACAATATTCACAAGATCTTTTGTTTGTTTTCTCCTACTTTCTCTACATAAGATACACACTTCGGAACAAAAACATGAGTAGTATCACTACCTATACGATGACTGGACACACTTGATGATTTATCTGCTGTTCTTTTGCCCTTAGAATGAATATATGCACTACCAGGGATATGCAGTCAGGGCACCGGGCTTCCAAATCACTTGAAATAATTTAGTTCTGCTGGTGAAGCCGTCAGCTCAATATACAGACTCACTTATTTCATTTTACTTTTGATTTGGGTGGATTGCTTTTGACTTTAATTTTGATTTAATTTTGTCCTTTTTTTTTTTTTTTTTTTTTGAGAAACATGAGTATGTGTGAGTGGAGGGGAAAAGAGAGCGAGAATTTTTTTTTTAGTTGAGAACCTCTCCTTTATTGTTGATTTATTTTTGAGAGAGAGCATGAGAGAGAGGGATGGAAGGGTGGGGGGGAACAGAGGATCCAAGGTGGGCTCCACCCTGACAGCAGAGAGCCCTATGCGGGGCTCCAACTCACAAACTTCCGAGATCATGACCTGAGCCACCCAGGCACCCAAGAGAGAGAATATCTTAAGCAGGCTCCACACCCAGCGAGAAGCCTGACACGACACGGGGGCTCAATCCCACAACCACCGCAAGATCATGACCTGAGCTGAAATCAAGAGTTGGATGCTTAACTGACTGAGCCACCCAGGTGCCCCAGTTTTGTCCTATTTTTATGTAAAGCATTTACCTTGTTCTAAAGTTAAGCTAGAGAATGAGGCTCATTCAGAGAGGTATAGCTTCTGCCTGGATTCCCTATTTCCTCTCATCCAATAAAAGACAATTTTGACATTTTATGTTTTATATTTTAGCTGCTTGTCTTAAAGAAAATATGCATTTTTGTGTATTCCCTCTCCCTTCTTTGATAAAGGACACTGTACTATATACATTTTATTCCACTTTGCTTTTTCACTTAGCATCGTACCCCAGAGATTATATCATCACAGCATCTTAGCGATCCTCCCCAGGACCTTTTCTAGATGCAGAACCATCCATTATGTGGTCAGCCCCTCCCTATCAATGCGCTTTTGAGTGGTTCCTAGAGTTTTACTGTTATAATGGTGCTTTTATGAATAGCTTTATGTGTATATCTTGTCTAATTCTTTCCAGTGTAGCTTTTTTTTTAATGTTTGTTAATGTTTATTTATTTTTGAGATCGAGAGAGACAGAGCATGAGCTCAGGAGGGACAGAGAGAGAAGGAGACACAGAATCCAGAGCAGGCTCCAGGCTCCCAGCTGTTAGCAGAGAGCCCAATGAGGGGCTTGAACCCATGAACCACAAGATCATGACCTGAGCCGAAGTCAGATGCTTAACCGACTGAGCCACCCAGGCGCCCCTCTAGTGTATCCTTGAGGATAGATTCTTAGAAGTAGATTTGCTGGATCAGAGGGTAAACACACATATATTTTTACTAGAAGTTGCCAAATTCTCCTTCATGTGGGGCTTGCACTTTTTTGAACTTTTTTTTTTAAACACTTATTCTTTTTTGAGAGAGCGAGCACAAGCAGGGGAGGGGCAGAGAGAGAAAGGGAGACAGAGAATTCAAAGCAGGCTCCAGGCTCTGAACTGTAAGCACAGAGCTCGATGTAGGGCTCGAACCCACAAACTGCAAGATCATAACCTGAGTCGGACGCTTAACCGACTGAGCCACCTAGGTGATCTAAGAGAGAGCTTGTTTCTTCACAGTCTTGCCAATGGAAGATATTGTCCAATTTTTGAGTTTTTGCCAATTTGAGAGATAAGATTTGGTATCCTGGCTTAGTTTTAATTGGTATTTCTCTGATTATGAACAAGGTTAAGTATACTTTTGATATGTTTAACGTCTGGTATGCTTTTGGGTCCCTGGTGCCCAGGTGGTGCAGGTGAAGTTCTCAAGAGAGATTTCTAGAAGGAAGCAGAGGACAAATGAACAAACCAATGAGGAAATCAAGTCATGTAGAGGTGTTTGACTTACTGAAGGTCATGTGTCCAGTTACCACCAGAGTTGGGGCTAGAATTGATCCCTTCTGCCTCCTCCCTCTAATTAATTTTTTCCAACCATAAAATGAGTAAAAGTGTATAGCAAAAGTTTTCAGACAATGAAATGAAGAGAAGCTTATAGTAGAAATTTTGGAACGTACAGGGAAGTAAAAACCTAGGAAAAATTTTAGTCTTTCTGCCCCAAGTCAATCATTTTTAGCATTTTAGTCTATTTCTTCCCAGTCTGTATGCATTTTTTTCAGTTATGATCATACTACACATATAGTTTTGTATTCTGTTCTTTTTCACTTAATGCTTTTCCATGTGAAGAACAGCTTGCAAAGATAATTTTAATGGTTGTACAATATTTCACTATCTGAATATACAGTAATGCATTTAACCTTTCTGTTATTGCTAGACTTCTAGACTGTTTCCAGACTTGCTAATATAAATACATTCTGCCATGTTCATCTTTGTTCACATTCTAGATTTTCCCCCTTAGGATTAATTCCTGGAAGTGGAGCTCCTAGAATCCCAGCACTGAGTTCCAAGTTCAGGGCTTTTCTTGGCCGTGCTCAGAGAGGGCTGTTTGTTAAGCTTTGCCTCTGTAATTTCCCAGAGCCCTGGGCCTGGCTTTGTTCTCAGAGTCTGTGATCTTGAGTGGAGAAATACTTGCACTCAAGTCAGATCAGCAAATGGGCTGAACCTGGTGGAGGCTGCAGGCAGACGTGATGCTAAGTAGACATGGTCTCTGTTTTGGAAGCACTCACCGTCCGGGGAGGCAGGCAGCTGGGGTCAGATCTTCCCACGCCGAGAAGGGCTCCAGCTCAGCACTCTTCAGAGATGGAGGGATCTGGGAAAGCTGCTTGGAGGAGGCGGCAGTTGAGTTTAGTAGTAAGGAATATAGGTCTTATTTCACAGATGAGGTTAGACAATGGCCAGCCCTGAAGGGCTTATTAGCCGGGTTATGGATTCTGAACTGTGTCCTATAGGCAGTGAAGCAGGGGGGTGACAGAGTCAGGTCTGCATTAAGGACAATCCCTCTGGCCGCTGGGGGAGGGGGCAGCAGGTTTGCAGGTGGGAACCGGACACACTGTTGGAACAAGGCCAATACTCAGGCAAGAGAGCGTGAAGCTGACCCAGAGCAGCGGGCACAGGGGTGGAAAAAGAGGAACAAGACAAGAGACACTTTGTATACAGTTGTCACTGTGGCAGTGTGTGACCTTTCTGTGGCCTAGGGGAAAGACTCTTGGACTAGCAGTCAAGGTACCTAGATTCCAGTCCCAGCTCCTTGGGAGCCGGGTAAAATTTCTTGCCGATATCCGGGCCTCAGTTTCTACTTTTGTACAGCAAGCAGTTGCACTAGGTCATCTCTGAGGGCTCTTGTGTTCTAAAAACTCTATGAATCGAAGGCTGGAGAGGCGCCAAGTTCCCCGGAGGTGAGAGGAGGGAAAAAAACCAGAGGCTGAGTCTGCAGGGGCAGAGTGTGGTGGGGGTGGAGCTGGGCCTGGGGTCTCAGGGTCCAGGTTCTCTGTCTCCCCACCCCATCAATCTTGCAGCATTAATGTCAGTGGGCTGGCCCGAGCCAAGGCCAGAGGCCAGCTGCGGAGAGGGAGGAATTGTCTCTGGCTCGAAGACCAGAGAGGAAAGAATGTAGAGCTTCCAAAAAGCCGTGAACCAGCCGTCAGCCCTGGCTGGGAGCCCAGAGATTTCACAACTGTCCTCTGGGATTAAGTATCCAGAGTGAGCCGGCATGGGGAGGGGGGCCGCTGGTCTCTCCTCCGTGCATTAGAGACCGTCAGGGGCTGAGGGGCACTGACCGATGCCTTTGGCTGCAAGTAAGAGAGAGCCCGCCTCCAGCGTCTCAATGAGAAATGACATGTCGGTTCCCTCCACAGCAAGTCCAGAGTGGGTGGCTCTGGCACTGGCCGCAGCTCCTGGGGTCCTGAGGACACAGGCTTTTCTACTTCTCTCGTGTCCTTAGCTGGCGCCCATGGGGACCCATGATAACTGTCACTCTCCTCTGGGTTGAGAGATGGCTGCCAGTGGCAACGGGGGCTCCGTGCTTCTGTGTGCACATTTGGCTGGAGAGTGCAAGAGGCTTCCCTCCAACCCTGGACAGCAAGTCCCTTTCCTTGGTTTGAATTGGACAGCTGGGTCACGTTTCCAGTCCGTCACAGGGGACTGCCATGTGCTGACTGGCTTAGATGAAACAGAGTCTTGTGTCATACCTGGGTGGGGGGTGGAAATGAGCAGTATGGGGGTCCCATGAGGAAGGAAGAGGAAAACAGGTGCTGGATGGGAGCCCCACACATCCCCATGGTAACAGGCGCCACTCCTCACCGGCTCATCCGATCTCTACCCAGCTCGGGGCACATCAGGACAGCATTGCATGCTGATCACCACTGAGGTCACTGAGGCACAGAGGAGGGGAATGACTGGCTCGGGTCACGCCGGGTCAGTGGCAGAGCCTGAACTGAGAAAAAGAAATGCACGGCAAACCAACCTAGCAGGCCTCGAACTGCCAGGCCTTGGATCAGCCTCCCGACCTGTTCCCTCAGCACAGAGCCTGCGGCCTCCTCTAGGCCGCTCCAGCACCCGCCCACCGGCAACCCCTGACTCAGTACTCAGCCACTAACGCTGGGGCACTGCCTCCCTCCTGAGCCTGAGCGTGAGCGCTCTCGCTCAAGGCATGAGGCTTCCCAAGAGCTTCAGGATCCAAGGCCGGGGATGTGGGTTTGATCCCTGGCTTTGAACTTCTGTGTCCTCCTCTGTGCAATGCGCCCCTGAACCTCGCCTACGCCTCTTGGCCTAACTGTTGGGCGATCAAAAGCAATGAGGAGACAATGCTGAACTAACTGAAGTGCCGTGGAGCCACCAGGTTCCCCTTCTCTTGGTGACAAAGGGTCATTCCCTGGGCCTCGTCGGCGCTGGAAGATACCAGAGATAGGCAGCCAGAGAGCCCCATGAGACAGCCAGATGTGGATCATTCAACCACAAATGCGTAGTTTGAATCTGTCATTTGATAGATGAGGAGAGATGTCCAGAGAGGGGCAGTAATCGGCTCAAAATCACACAGGACTAGAACCATCCCCCCCACCCCAGATCCCAAGCCTGTCCTCCTTGCACCAGGGCCCCAAGGGTCCGGTGAGGTCCACCGGACCAGCCTGAGGTGGGGTGCTGCAGCTGTAACATTGGTCCCTGCCCGCCGGCACGTCCTCAAGTTTCTCGGGGGCCATTCTTCAGGGGTTCACTGAGGCGAGGACACATTTCCCCTTGGGCGGCTTCCTGTTTGGGCCAAACAATGACTTTTGCCGGGACCTGATGCCAGCTGGCTGCAGCTGTTGCCAAGGCCTTGACCTCTCGCATGCAGAGAGAGGAGATCCTGGCCCGCGAGGACCTGCTGCTGGCCCACCCCCCCGCCCCCCACCAGGAACGCCACACTCAAACGTGGCCTTTGGGCCTCACCGAACTCAGTAATCCTTTTGTGTGCTGATCACACACACAGGAGCCCCTTCGGTTTGCCAGCCTCCCTCTGGGTACCTCGGATACAGTGCATAAGATGAGAGTTGAACAAGTCTGCAAACATTAACCCTCTACCCATGGGGAGTAGGTCATTGTGCAAGGCACCAGTGATGCAGACACGGATAAGAAACACCCCACAAACTCACTGACTGACTCATCTGTTTGTCCTCCCTGTCCCTTGCAAGACCTCAGACTTGGTTGGCAGTCATTTACATGCTTGAGTGAATTAGTGAAGGCAGCTCCTTTCTGAAATAATATCTCAGGGCACACGGGAAAGGGGTATGAAGGGGTGCGGATAAAAATAACAAAATGTTGGCAGGAACTTTTTCTAAGGGGTAAGAAAAGCAAGAGGCAGATATATACAGGGACTCACTAAGGTAGCGGATACAGCTAGGACCCCGACGCAGGTCTTTAGACCTCAAGCCTTGCACACCCAGATGCTTCAGAGGGCTTCCAATCTAGTTTGAGGATTCATAGGACTGGAGATGGTGTGGGGGTGCCCATGTGTACAGAGGGTGGGATGTTTGCTGCTGAATAAAAGGTCGGGAGGGGGACCCGGTGACAGAGGAGGGCTTGTATGTGACGGCAGCCAGCCACTTACGGTTATACCCGCTCCCCCGATGCGGAAGATCAAGAGGCAGAAAATCTCCCTGGGCATCTGGAAGGCAGTGTGGCGATGGCACTTTCACCTGGGCTCCACACTGTGCGGGCCATTCTCCGTCTGCCCCCGTCCATCTCCGGTCCTGCTGTGTGTCCTAGGGAGCCGACTTCTGTGGCTGCTCTACCTTTCTTT